>NW_020954610.1:74554122-74674108 GCF_900497805.2 Vombatus ursinus | reverse complement strand
CTCTCTCTCTCTCTCTCTCTCTCTCTCTCTCTCTCTCTCTCTCTCTATCATTTGAGGAACAAGAGAAAAAACAAAAAAGGGATAGACCCCTGAGTGAAACCAGAAAGGATGGTAATCATGGATAATATTGAGAAAGAAACAATTTGACTTTTTTTTCTGTTTTCTCTCTCTTTCAATGAGACTAGAAAAGGGGAAAAAAGATTAACAGGGAATTGAAAGTCCACATAAGTGAGGAAATGAGAGTATCTAGTGGTCCTTAATTAGCTCAAATCATAAGCTCCAAAACTCTGTCCAGAGCTACTAAAGACCTATCAGTTGTGACTGCTGAGTCATTGAATTAAATACTTTTGAAAGGCTACATAGGGTTGGAGAGATGTCATGGACTGGAAAAAAAGGTAAATATCTTGGTTTTTAAAAATGAAAAGAATAAGCCCTGGCAAAATTATTGAACATATTCTTAAAGAGACAGATGGTTTGGAAGTGTTTAGAAAGGAAATAAATGATCACTACAAGTTAGTATAAAAAAAAAGGGAAGAAAGAATATGATTTCATCAAGAACAAGCTATGCAAATCGAATTCCTTTTTTGACCAGGTAACTAGAATGGTTAGAGAGGCAACATGGCATAATGGTCAGAGAGACAGATGGCCTTGGAGCCAGGACTCAAGTCCTGTCTCTGACACATCAGTCCTACCCAAACCCTTTTCCAAACTTCACTGTTTCTGTGCAAGGCAACAGCATCCTTCCAGCCCTCCAAGTAAAGAACCTCCTATTATCCTCAATCCCTTACTCTCCCTCACCCAACATATCCAATCAGTTGTCAAATCTTACCATTTCTAAATCTACGACAACTCTCCTATCTCACTCCTCTCTTTTCACACAGCTACCACAGCTAGGTTTTTATTGCTTCTTGCCTAGAGATCCTAATGATTTGTCTCAATGCTTCAAGTCTCTTACCATCCTCCACACTGCTACCAAAATGACTTTCCTTAAGTGAAGATCTGATTATATGACTCATCTATTAATTAATTCCATTGGCTTCCTATTGCCTTTAGGATAAAATCTTAACTCCACTGTTTAGCTTTTAAAGGTTTTTATAAGTTGGCCCTCAATCTACCTTTCCACCCTTAGTGAGTATTATTTCCCCTCCCACACTCTGTATTTCAGTCAAATAGTCCTTTCTGTTTCTTCTTTCCCTATCTCTGTGACTTTTTACTGGCCCCTCCTCATGCCTAGAACAAATTCCTACCTCACTTTTATCTCATAGAATCTCTCTCTTCTTCTTTCAAAATGCAACTCAAGCAGTATCATTTGTATTTGTGTGTGTATATATATTATGTATATGTGTATATCTATCTATCTATCTATAGGTTTATACACAAATACATATGTATGTATACACACATACATACATAGATACATGCACAAATATGTGTGTATTTTAATCTAGTCACCCAGATCCAAAGGCAGTACTCAAGCAAAGCCTAGTAACAAAGGGAATGGTTGGTGGAACTACTCCACTTGGAAAGATAAAAAATCATGAAGGCATAAGTCACAGCAATCTGCTGCAAGAACTTCACCAACAAAGGACAGCTGAAGAGGCAAATTATCTTCTATTACAAACGTGAATTAAGTGGTCACTTCCATTCTCAGTAACCTTAGGAGAAGAATAAGACATTGAAGTCAAATGAGACCAAACTGGTTTTGGAAAGCGAGGAGAAATTCAGGAACAGAGATCTCCTCAAGAGCCTGTAGACCCTAAGCCTGACCTAATTACTCATTTTCACTGGTCTTTTCCACCTAGAGTCACACAAATAAGTGATTGCGAGAAATGAAAGTGTAGAGTATCTTTCAGTGTTGAACAGTAGATCTTGAGTGGCCACCGTATTTCAGTAATTCTTTAAGATCTGTGTGTGTACGTGTGTGTGTGAGAGAGAGAGAGAGAGAGAGAGAGAGAGAGAGAGAAATCTCTATAGTTTTAAAATAGGGGCTGTGATTCTTAAGGATAGGGTAAGAGCTAGTAATATTTGGATGACATTATTGTGAGTTTGTGGTTCTCTAAGGAGGGTGGGTATCAACAAGAAAATACACATGACAAATCTCTCTGGAGTATAAGCATTGATTGAAATCAACTCCTGCCTATTTGAGATATTACAGAATACTGGAGGATTCTGAGATTTAATGCCTGGAATCCCTACCTTCTTACACCTTCTGTATAGAAACTTTCTGGAAATTAGAAGCAAAAGGTAGCAGAAAGCATTAAAACAGCACTGAATCCTTCAACTTGAGTGTATCCAGAGAGGTTAGACTTTGGTGACTCACCAGTGCTTGAAGAAAGGAAGGATCCTTGGTGCAAAGTTAGTGTGGCTTACCTGAGGAGCAACACACAGAACCCTGCTTAGCAACCACTGACCTGAGAACAAAACTTGAAATTTTGTCCTATCCAGAATACAAAATGTCAGAAACCAACTGAAGGAACATGTTAGTCAATGGTATCATCACAGAGTTCCATACCCATTTCCCCATAGTGATGGTGTGGAAGAAGACTGGAAAGAATCTGATGCATGTAGATGAATAGATTTTGAACAAGAAAATACAAGTTAACCAGTAAAATATGCTTTGTGTTCAAGATGCTCTGTACTGTTTTGTAGGCAAGTGATTTTCTTTGTTTTTTTTAATAAGTTTTTATTGATATTTTCTGCTTCTTACATCACCATAGTATTCCATGTATCCCTCCCCCTCTTCCCCATCCAGAGGTATCCCACATGGCAGATAGTATTTTTAAGAGGGGAAAAAGGTTGAAAAAGTCCCAAAACACATTCAATGTGTAACACCTCTGGATCTTTCAGCTAGACAAAGCAGTAGGTTGGAGATGTCTCTCACATCTCTTCATTCAAGTTTCACTTGATCTTCAGAATTTTGTTGTTTACTTTTAATTTTTTTGATGCATCATTCTTTCCATTTACATTGTAGTTACTATGCATATTGTTTTCTTGCTTTACTCTGTATCAGTTCACGTAAATCTTTCCATGCTTCTCTGTATTCATCACACACATTATTTTTTACGGCAGTTATATTCCATTACATTCGTGTACCACAATTTGTTTAGCCATTTCCTGGTTGATGGACATTGACTTTATTTCTGATTCTTAGTCATAACAAAAAGTGCTGGTATACATATTATGGAGTATCTGGGGACCTTTTTTTTCTTATCAACAGTTTCTTTATCCACTCCCCCGTAGGATCTTCCCTGAGACCACAGATGTCACCTTCCCCTCATTGCTAGCCCTTGATTGACGCTGACACTTTACTCATTCCTCTCTATCCCCCTGACCCTTTCCCATCTTTTCACATACCCTCTCATGTTGTAATGTAGTCCTATAAAAGAAGCATGTACGGTGCCAGGTTCTGTCCTAATTGCCCCCATCTGCCTCTTCACTGTTAACTCTATCCAATTTCTGTTTTCACCCTTGCCTCCTTGCATAGTTTTAGAAAGAAGTCTCTTACTGGTCTTTTTGTTGTCACTCAGTTGCTATTGCTCTCTGCATTTATTTACTCCTATTATAATTTCATTTTTGAGGTGTTCAAGAGGCAAATCATCTTATAAATTTTCTTTCTAAAAATGTTTCCAACTCTTCTTTATTATTAAACATTTATGTTTTGTCCTGCATGGTAAAGCTAAGGTTTGCATGATAGGTCACCATGGGCTGTATCCTAAACTCCAATATCCCTCAGAACACATTATTCCATTCCCTTCTCCTTTTTTAGTGGGCACAGAATAACCTTGCATTATTCTAATGTCCTTTCCTTTGTATTTGAAGGTCTTTCTTTTGATGATTGCAGAAGGTTTTGTTTCTGAATTGAGTCGTTAATTTTAACCACGATGTGTCTTGGAGTTTGCAGCCTTGGGTTTTTTTTTTTTTCCTGGGGGCAATCTGTGAATTCTTTCAACTGAGATTTCATTTCCATGTTCAGAACTTGTGGGCAGTTCAGTTCTATTATTTCTTTCATTATGGTGTTGAGGCTTTTTGTCCTATCATATTATTTTGGGAGACCTATGATCCTTCGGTTGTCTCTATGCATCCTGTCTCTGAAATCTGTATGTTTTGCTTGCATACTGAGCATATTTTCTTTTAATATAGTTGGTTTTTGCTTCTCTTCTTTTAGGTTGTCCTTCACTTCTGTATATTTGCTTTTCCAATTTGTTACTTTCTCTTTTGTTTCTTTGGTGAGGCTTTCCATGGCATATTCAAATTTTTCTACTCTGCTCATTATTTTGGCTATGCAGGACCTAACTTCTGCTCTCATTATTCTCATCTCCCTTTTAAACTGCTCAGGAATACCATGTTGTGGTTTCATGTTCTCAAATTCCGCAAGGTCTTCTATCTCATCAAGTGTTAAATCATTTTCGTTCATTTTACAGTAGTTATTCATAGATGCCTGAATTCATTTACTAGATCTGGAAATTTAATAGATCATGGGAATACCATCTTCTTGTTCATGTGACCCAGAAGTCACAGCAAGTGATTTTCAATGTTCCACCTCAGCAGCAAATATTATCAGATTCCCCGCAGCAGAGGAAGATAAGGAAAAGAGAGTCCATGAGGGGTTTGTCAATTTAAGCTTGTGCCCTAAGGAATCTCTGGATACCTGCCACTTTTCCATGTTCTATGGAGAATGGGATTGGAGCCATGAGCCAGGAAGGCTTAGAAGAATGGGAAGTCCTTTTTGTTAGCCAATCAATCAACATGTTTTTTATTGTTTGTTAGTCAACAAACACTTATTAAGCATTTACTATGTGCCAGGCACTGTGCTAAGCACTGGGAATATAAAGAAAGGCAAAAATAGTTCCTGTTTTTTGCAAAGTTTGCGATCAAAGACCTCACATTTTAATGGATAAGACATGGCAAAGTACATGCAAGACATTATGTGTGTATATATATATATATATATATATATATATATACATACACACACACATAGAGAGAGAGAGAGAGAGAGAGAGAGAGGGAGGTAGAAGGTAACGTCAGAGAGAATGCACTGAGGGGACAACTGGGGAAAGTCATCCTGCAGATGGTGGAGTTTGAGCTAAGTTTTGAAGGAAACCTAGAAGAGGAAGAAGTGAGGAGGGCCTTTTTAAAAAATGAAGTAGTGAAGGGGAAGAGAGATATAGAATAATCACTAGTAGGGATGAGAGGATTAGTGAGGGTTTTTTAAGGACAGAGGAAAAATAAACCATTTGTAAACAGTAGAGAAGGAGCAAATAGAAAGGGAAAGATTGGAAATTTGAGGGAAAGGGGGAAGTGCAATCTGCTGGAGAAAATGAAAGGGGATGGAATCCAGGATGTGTGAAGAAGGTGTTGAGTTTTTCAATGAGAAGGGCCAATCCTTCATTAGAAACTGAAGTGAAGAAAATAGTGGGGAGAAGTCATGAAGCAAGATGAATTTGGGGATCCAACATTACAGAAAAAGGAGATGGAGTTACTGGGCAACAAGAACCTCAGAGTGAGAAGAGGACCAGACTATTAGTGAAAGAAAGAGGACTTTCTGGTCCTTGCTAGCCTCTTAGAGAGAAGAGTATCACACATATGGTCCTCAAGTCTGCAAAAGCCAGAAGAGACTAAGTCACAATATGGAGGAGTAAAAGACCTGAACTTTGACCTCCAGGATAATCATAAGTTATTTAGACAATGCAGGTACAATAATAATATTATTAGTAATAATAACTACCATTGAAATAGCACTGAAGGTTTACAAAGCACTCTACAAATAGTATCTTGTTTTATCTTTATATCACCTGGGGAATTAGGAGCCTTTATTACCCCCATTTTTTAGATGAGGAAAGGCAAAGTGACTTGCCCAGAGTCACATTGCTGGAAAATGCCTGAAACTGGATTTGAACTCAGGGGTTCCGGGCTCCACATCTAGGGCTCTATACACTGTGCCACCTAGCTGCCTCTAAATGGAAATGGAAGAGGAAATAGAAAAATGATTACCTCGTTAACAAGTTTATTTTCCAGGAGGGTCCACACTCTCAGGGGGACTACCATAAGGAAGGATGTCTCTATAGTTCTGTAGAATGAAAGTCTCAACAGAATGTCAAGAGGTTACTCTATTGTATCCCCAAGTTTGTTACTCTTGCAGGGTATCATTACAGATCTGAGAGATAGTATAGGGCTCAAGAGGAATTGATGCAGAATTATATCAGTTACTCATGAGCTAATGCAAGCCCTTTAGGTGTTTTCTGTAATTTCTGTGGGATTAACTAAAGGCCACCCTGTACCTAATATGCACCTGGAGGGTTGGCTTGCGAGCTATGGACCCTTTTTCCCACATCTGTGAAGACCTAAACAAGCTATATTCAAGTTACAGTCTGAGATTTCCCAGATGCAGCTCCAGGCAGGAGCAAAGCAAACCAAAGAGAAAGTGTTTTTTAGGGGGGTAAGAGGGTAGCTGTCCCAATATTACACCCATATGTGTGAGTTGAGAGCCCAGAGTGCTGAGCCATGGATTACATTTGTTTAACAAACTAAAAATGGCAGACTATATATTAGAGAGGCAGGAGTCTAATGCCTTAACATGGAAAAAGCTCCTAATAAAATCCCATTTTAAGCTTGATTTACTACCTTTAAAAATTAGAAGCAATTATAATAAAACTCTTTATTTCCCCCTTTATTTACATATAAGGTATTGAATTCTATTGATCAAAATAAAGTATTTGAGTAGGACATGCATTTGGTACATTGTATTTTTTTTCCTCCTGAGATTATGTTCACCATGGAAAAAATGCTTCTCATTGTCAGAGAAAATTTCAAGGTTATACAGAATGGTCTCCATGTGGGGGATTTCAACACAGTAGCTCCATGTGGTTAGGGGTTTTATGAGAAACAATTCTCAATTTCAATTGAACTGAAACGTTATTACTTACACAAAACGGGAGTCCTTTCTAAAATACTTATACCTATTTTAACTGTGTTTTTAACTGGATGGATGTCCAGGTAACTTCACAGGAAGAACGATACTGTGGGAAATCAGAGGCTGGCACTGTTTCAGTTATTTCACCAGCTTTTCCATGGTATGTACTACTCCACAGCATGGAATTGGGGGCTGAAACGTTAGTTTAGAATGATTGTTTCCCACCACTAGTGGTAATCCCCTAGGTTTTTTATTACAACAATAAGTGCAGGACGAAAAGTAAACAAAACTTAGCTTGAATCTGAAGAAAGCTGGTACTGACTTCTTTGCTGTCACAACCCTTTTCTACCTTCAAAGATCCTAGAAGCTAAAATGGAAAGGGAAGAAACATAGCTGGAGGTTCTGTTTTAATGCATACAAGTAGGGGGAACAAATTAATTATAGCTCTCCATCCACTCTCCCTCCCATTTCCCATAGTTGTCTTTCTTCTTGTCAGCTGACCAGGAACAGAGTGTTCTCTCTCTCCTCCATAATGTTATCATATTTTGTATTCCAGAGGGCACGGCACATAGTAAGTGCTTAATAAATGCCTCATGACTTGACATGATAATCAGGAAGGCAAAGCAATCAATCTAGGGCAGAGGTTTCAAACACTTCCTAGTAAGGCTGAGCTTGGAATCAGGAAGACATGAGTTCATATCTGGCCTTAGAAACTTACTAGTTGTGTGACTCTAGTAAGCAAGTCACTTCACCTCCACCTACCTCAGTTTCCTCATCTGTACAATGGGGATAATAATAGCACCTACCTCACAGGATTGTCGTGAAGAACAAATGAGAATAATTTTAGAGTACCTAACATAGTGCCTGGCATATAATTGGTGCTTCATAAAGTGTAATTGGGAAATATTTAACAAAATTAATAAAAATACAATAAAACATAATGTCACATTTTAAAACTAAGTCAATATGTGACCCACAGGGGTCCTTATAGATGACTTGGTAGCCTCCCCCCCCCCATCCTTTCTATTTGACTTTGACATCAATGCTCTATCAGCTGTTGTCACTAACCATTATAAAGATACCCTTCCCTCCCCTTCTGAGGTTGCCTGTAGCTACCCTATTTAAAACATGCTAACACAGGTTTAGGTAGATAGGGTAGATAGAGTACTAGGCCTGAAGTCAAGAAGACCTAAGTTTAAATCAGGCCTCAGATACTGCCTAGCTGTTTGACTCTGGGCAAGTCACTTAACCCTGTTTGCCTTAGTATTCATCATCTGTAAAAATGAGCTGGAGAAGGAAATGGCAAAATATTCCAATATCTTGCCAAGAAAACCTCCAATTGGGTCATAAAAGTCAAACATGGTTGAAAAACAACCGTTAACGACAACAACAATAAACAGGTTTAGTAGTTCATGTTTCTAATCTAGTCTTCACACTGCACAGACCATACAGCTCTCATAAGGGACAGCAAGAAAGCCTGGGGGCAGCTAGGCAGTTCAGTGGATAGAGCATGGGCAGTGGGGTCAGGAGGACCTAAGTTCAAATCCAGCCTCAGACACTAACTGTGTGACCCTGGGCAAGTCACTTAACCCTGATTGCCTCCAAAAAATAAAAGTACCTTTTAAAAAAATAGAGTCCAGTAAGAAACACTCACACGTGACGCAAAAGTACAATTCTGGAGATTCTGTTGACCTGAAAGACTTTCTGAATGTGTCTGTGATCCCTGAGTCAGGTGTGTCCCTAATGAAAGCTTTGTTTAGCGGGCCAGCTGTACTTCAGACTTTTGGAGTTTATAAGTCACAGTATGAACCAGAGACATAACCAGGAATTTTTTGTACCTGAGGCAAGAACCCCAAACCACACTCTACTCTTTCCTATTTAGTTCTTCCCCTGACTTCTCCATTCTTTTTCCAAAGCCTGAAAATGAGGGTTGAGAGGATAAGCAGTCTAGGTTCTTTCTCTACTGGACAGACAGAGAGATAGACAGATAGTTCAGAGAAAAATCAAAAGACAGATGGGCTGCATAGGGAAGTCCAGATGACTTGGGATCCCCTCCTGACTGATGACAGTAGGTAGGCTACTCGATCTTTCAGTGCCCCAAGGCATTATCCCAAGACTGCAAGTTATAGACAAGTAGCTGGCCATCAATGGAGGGACTTTCCTCACCAAAAATCCCCTTCCATGATGACATAAACCAAAATATATTTGGAGTTATTTCATCAGTGTAGGAAACCTCTGGTTACATAATTACACACACACACACACACACACACACACATGCACACACACATGTAAATATAAATAATAAAATATTTCATTAGTGTAAATAGGGAATTCCTAGTGTCAAAACTCCTTCCACTAAAGCAGATAAGAAATTTGTAGCCTTAGAGAGGTTCTTGGAGCACTGAGTTGTTAAATGACTTGCCCATAGTCATAACTAATATGTGTTGAAATTAAGACCTGGACTTGGGAGGCAGAAAGTCCTGGGTTCAAATCCTACCTCCAATGTTTACTAGCTATATGACCCTGGCCAAGTCACTTAATCACTATGTGCCTCAGTTTTCTTAACTGTAATATTAGGAAGTAGGACTGGATAGGCTTTAAGATTTCCTTCAGGGCTATAAAAATGTGCGTGCCCTTTGACCCAGCAATAGCACTTCTAGGGCTGTATCCCAAAGAGATCATACAAATGGGAAAAGGACCCCACATGTACAAAAATATTTATAGCAGTTCTTTTTTGTGGTGGCAAGGAATTGGAAATTGAGAAGATGCCCATTAATTAGGGAATGACTGAACAAGTTGTGGTATATGAATGTAATGGAATACTATTGTGCTATAAGAAATGTTGAACAGGCTGACTTCAGAAAAACCTGGAAATACTTGCATAGACTGACACTGAGTGAAGTGAGCAGAACCAGGAGAATGTTGCACATAGTAACAGCCATGTTGTGTAATGACTAATACTGATAGACTTAACCCTCCTCAGCAATACAAGGATCTAAGACATCTCCAAAGGCCTCATGATGGAAAATGCTATCCATGTCCAAAGAAAGAACTATGGAGTTTAAATGCAGATTGAAGCATACTATTTACTATTTTTTTTCTTCTGTTGGGTTTTGTTTCCTCTTTCTGGTGGTTCCTCCTATTGGTTCTAATTCTTACTTACAACATCACTAATGTGAAAATACATTTAATAGGAATGTATGTGCATAGCCTATATCAGATTGCGCACCATCCTGGGAAGGGAGGTGGAGAGGGAGGGGGAGAAAAATTTAAAACTCAAAAGCTTGTGGAAGTGATTGTTGATAATTCAAAATAAATTAATTAAAAAAAAAAGAAAAGAAAAAGAAAAAGAAATAGTTCCTTCGGGCTCTAAAGCTACGATCCCATGACTTGCTTATGGTCACATAGGTACTATATGCCAGAGTCAGGATTTAAATTTATGTCTTCCAGACTCCAACGCTGACTTGCTATCCAATATACCACACTTCTCTGTAAAATATATAAAATATAGCAACACTTATGAATTGAGGTTTTAAGAAAAGGAGGGGAAAATGGGAAAGAGAAAGAAATGAAAAAGTTGATTTTGAAAACCACCAATTACACCAAAGAGTGAACAGCCACAGCACAGAGAACAACCTTTGCAAGTGCTTGCCAGGAGGTACGGCCCCAGCCAAAGGACAGCCACAGTCCAGCTGCAGGGACGTTCCATTGTTCCGATGACCCCAGGTCACCTAAGACTTCCTTTCTCCAAGACAAGTCACGCTGCTTTTCAGATCAGTCTAGCTGCTAACTACGGATTCAAAAATCACTGGAACTACTCCAGAATTACTTCACATCCAGGTCCTGTTCCATCCCAGCTGTCTTCCTCAGGCTTCTAGCCTCCAGGAGTATTTTGATAAAAAGTCATCTTGCTGCCAGCAGGAATAGACCACACTATTGTTCTTTGTGCTTTGGGAAACACACACTCTTTTCCAACAAATGTGTTCTCCCAAACAATGGGATTCAGGCCAGTTGAAATCCCTGCTGGACATCTTAAACAGGGCTTCTAAGAACAAACGTTTTTAACCTTTTTGTGCATTATGGCTCCTTTTGGCAGTCTGATGAAACCTATGGACCCCTTCTGAGAATAATGTTTTTCAATGCATAAAATAAAATGCATAGGATCAGAAAGGAAAACTAATTACATTAAAACACAGTTATCAAAATATTTTTTAAACAAGTTCACTGATCCCAAATGAAGAGCTCTTGTCTTAGAGGAACATTTATTTAATGCCTCATTCTTCCCTTCAGCCTCAGAGCAGGAGATGTCCTTCTTCCCAGATTTCTGATCTTATAATCCTTTTCCACTCCTGAGGAATATAACTCTCAATCTTATTACCTCCTTTTTCAGCATATTCAATATCCCTTTCCCCAATGATTCCATATCTTCTTTTTCAAACATGGCCAGGTCTCCATTATGCTGAAAATATTTTTCACTTAACTTGAGCTTCTATCTTATTCCTCCCCTCAAATTTTCCCCAAATATCTTGAATGTACAGTCTATCGCTAACAGTTGTTTTCTCAATTCTCTTTTCATACCCTTGTATGAAAGCTTGTATGAGCTTTCACCTCACCACCCTCCCAATTTTTTTTCAAAAGTCAATAATAAAAAGACTGAAGCCTAGAAAGCTAGAAAAAAAAAGTTCATTATTACTTGAGACATTCAAATAACCCTGGGTAAAAATTTGTTAGGGATGTTTAGCATTAGAAAGGACATCAGAGGACATGTCGCCTAACCCATATGTGAACAAGAATTCTCTCTACCATATTTACAATTGATGGTCATTAAACCTTTTCTTGGAGACTTCCAAGGATTGACATCCTCTGTTGGAAACAGATTTTGTGATTTGGGTAGGGTTTGGACAAGAGGATCTCTGATACTCCTTCTGATTTAGAGATTCTGGGATTCCAAAGCCATTCCAAATGCAATGGAGAATGATTGCCCTAATCTAGGTTTGGCTGAGGAGTTCAGACTCTCTTATGGCAGTCAGTTCTAAATCGTGATAATATAATACACAGGGGACTATTAGATGTTTACCTGTTAGATATCTAGTATGACCATGACCACGGGAGCTGCCTAAGCCACAGGCAAAAGTCTTAGGAAAAGGCTTCCACTTTGGGCAGTATGATTGGATTGTAAAGATGGTTTTGAATAAATAACAAGGCAGGACCAAAGACAAACTCCCCTGTTTGGCATTTAAAACCCTTCATAACCTGCCTCCAACCTATCTTCCCTGGCTTCTTATATATTACTCCCCTTCTCTCTATGATCCATCCAGTCAAAGTGCTCTTGCTATTTCTCACAACCTTCAATTTCCCTTCATCACACCTTTGCACAGTATGTTTCTCATTCCTGAAATTCATTCTGTCCTCACCACCACGTCTTAAAATCCCAATTTTCCTTCAAATACCACTTCTTATATGAGAGTTTTGGTAATCGTTTAAACAGTTAACACCTCCCTCTAAAAGTACCTTCTATTTTCTTACATATACTTATATTTGGAGGTATCTCCCTAGAGAGAATGTAAGCTCCTTGAAGGTAAGGATTGCTCTACTTTTATCTATGTTTACTCAGTGTCTAGCGTGATGCCCGGCATACAGTAGACACCTAAATGCTTGTTGGTTGTAACCAATTGAATCTCTAAAATTATAGCTGACTTTGGCTCTTCACATAGGCCAAATCTGATGATTTAATCTGCCTTGGAATTTTATCACTGGAATCTCCCATTCAGCCTCCAAAGAGCTTTTCAATGGAAGTGGACATATGATGAGCACCTCTGAGTGATCTTTAAATAAAAATTAACTGAAAGTAGGCTTACTCCAAACTCCCACACATCAGTTCACAAGAGACAGAGAATATTTGTGCATGCTTTGGAGAGAACTACATTCATAGATAAGCATTTATTCTTGAAGAGAGATTCTGAGGGACCAAATCTTACCCTTACAAAGAAAACTCTCTGACCCAACCAATTTTCAACTTACCTCTTATAATGATAACAAAACAAAATATGAAGAAATCCTCTCCCCTGAATACATGGGTAGGTTTAGGTTTTCTTTAAATTATTCACCAAAGGGAACAATACTAATGTTGACACACATGAGTAAGATCTATCTTCTGGAAAACTAAATTAAGGACTCCTCTTAGGTCATGGTAAGTAAAAGAGACCTCTTCTACCCTGCTAAACTAAAGGACCCATCCTCTCTCTACCAGGTGAACAAACTATTCCATTTTACAATTATTTCAAGTTCAAGTCCTGTTCTACTCATTCATGCCAATTTGCACCTTCTCCAGAATTAAAAATCCTTCCCTGAAATTGATTAAGCTTTCTATCAAAGGAAGACTAACTAGGCTTGAAGATCAAAAGAGACCAAGGACTTTAGATCAGGTCAGTTACACTATTAATTATTACATTATTTTACACTTATTTTACTATGTTACAGTATTTTATTTTTTATAACAAAATAAAGTCCTTAGTGCTATATCCTTCTACACAATGATGTGTTGATTAAGCACTTATGATTGAGATTCCCTCTAGGAATCTTACATCTAGACGAGGAGATAAGGCATGTTCATAAATAACTATAACATAAGGGAGTATGTAATTCATGCCATAAAAGAGGTACAAAATGCTCATTTTTTTAGTAACCACAAAGAAATGGAAACAAAATAGATGTCTAACAACTGGGGAGTGGCTAAATAAATTGTGCTATATGTGTGCAATAGGATGTTACTACACTGTGAGAAACAGTAAATTATGAAGAATTCAGAAAAGCACTGGAAGACATATGTACTGATACAGTTTGAAGTAAGCAGAACCCCAAAAATGGTATAAATAATGTTTACAACAACATAAGTGGAAAGACCAAACAAAAACAAAAACCTGTATGCTATGTAAGTATAACAGCCAAGCTTGGCCCTGGAAAAAAATTGAAAAAGTGTATACCTCTCTCCTCTTTGCAGAAATAGGGATGTAGGGGTGTAGAATATTGCACACATTGTAGGATAGGCCTGCATAAACCTGCAGGATGATTTCCTCTAGATTTTTCGTAGGTCACCCAAAATTCTTTGGCGTGCTATAAGCAGCCCAAGGGCCACAGATTGTACAGGCCTGTTATAGGATATGGTTGATGGGTCCATTAATTTTGCTAACATGTTTTTTCTGCCCTCTTTGATTTTTAATCTTTTTTTTTTTACAAGGAATAATTCAATGGGTTGAGAAGAAAGGAGGGATATATTTGCAAATGAAAGTGATACAAAAACAAAATACATAAAAAATCAGTTTTAAAGTGCTATAAAATATTGAAAGTCTGGAGAGAACATATCTAACTGGCAGATTAAAGAAAGGTTTCATAGGGGTAATCTGTGTCTTTCAGGCTGGATAGGAATTTTACACATAGGAACAGGAACATTACAGAAGAATACAACAGCTTGATCAAATTATAGCCATGGAAAGGCATGAACTATATTTGAAGAAGAGATCACATCACCTAGTTTGTTTAGTATAGGGGGCAAAAAGGAATAGTAGGAAATAAAGCTGGAAAAGTCATTGTTGCCCAATTAGAATGTAAATTTCTTCCTAGTAGGGATTGTTTTATTCTTTGTATTTGGTTCTACAATGCCTGGCACACAGTAGCTGCCTAATAAATACTTGTTGATTGGGTAATTGAAAGTAGATCCTAGAAGTTACAATCAACCCCAAATTCATCTCTAGAATAGTGTTTCTAGCAGTATCATACCACATGAATAGATTTTTCTCTTTATGCATCTCAGTTCTTCCCAGTCACTTAAAGCATTCTGTATGCAATGGCACAAACTCTTGAAATGGTGGTTGAACTGTCTGACTCTACAATAGTATTTATAAGATTCAGAAGTTAAAGGCTCTTCCCCCATCCCCTGCCCTACAAAAGTATATAATGCTAATCTTTCATTTCATTCTCCTAAAATTTCCAAATGTATTTTGATTGTCCACTTTGGGGTAGTAGTTGATGTGAAAACTAATGGGAATTTTGTTTTTTGTCTTCTGATTATCACACCTCTCTGAGTTCAAGGATTTCTTAAATCATGGCCTTGAGCTCATTGGGATCTTTTTCTCCTGGAAAGTCTTCCATATAAATGTATCAGTGACTCCAAGAACTGCCAGTACTATGTTCATTGATGGGACCATGGTGTATTCTATTATTCATAACAATGTACAGCTTTAATTCTGAATGTGCCTCAGAAATGTCACCATTAATTCTACTCCCACTTTAAATTTAAATTTTCCCACATAAAGGAGGGCAGTGTTCATCAAATGAAGCATTCCCATTCTCACAAGCAAGGTCTTTACATTGTAGGATTGCTCATGGTGATGTCAATCAGTAGTGTGTGACAACACCATCAGTGGAAATCATACATGCCACAATCCGTAGACCACTGAGTTAAAGAGAATCATAGAACATCGGAACTGAAATCTACCTATGAGGACATCCTGGAATGGGAATATCTGCCACATCTCCCTCAAATGGCCATCTGGACTCTGCTTGGAGACCACCAGTGATGAGAAATTCACCGACTCCATAGAAGTTCATTCCAGTTGGGCCAACTCAAATTATTAGAATAATTTCCCTAGTGTTGAGCCAAAATCTGCCTCTGTAACTTACACTCACTGCTCCTAGCTCTGCCTTCTGGGGCTAAGCAAAGCAAGCCTAATTCTTCCTGCAAATGCTCCTTGCAAATTCTTTGAGTTGGAAATGAGTTGCATAATTCATGTTTGAATCTGTGTGTTGGGCTGACAGAGTTAAGTACAACATTTCTTGAAGATGGAGAGCATATATTCTTTCATTTTTGTCTTCATATATCAAGGACTGATAAAGAGAGGGGATAAACAGCAGGGTTCCTGGGTCTGATCTGGTAAGAGCCTAATCCCATGGAGTGTTGAGCAACTTCTGGGAAAACATGTAGCTCAAGACTAAAAGGAATAGGTGTTTTAATATAAGGCATTAATAAGTTAATTAGTACTGCTCCCACCCTGTCACAGAAGCATGAGGAAGGGATGCTTCTGATTAAAAGGAAGACCAGCTTCCAACTCATTCTTTTCCTTCCTGCCCCTGGAATCCATGGCAAGTAGCTTTCATTCTCTGGGCTTACTGTGAGGGGGGGGGAAGAGGCAGTACCCCTCCCCCCCTGCCCCCCCACCCCCAGTGACATGTTGTCTCTGCACACCCAACCACTAAAGTACAGGTTCTGCTAAATGAACTGAACCTGAGCCTCTGGCCCTGAGCTGCTTTTTTTCCCCTTGATTTGTGTTTAATTCTTGCACACAGGTACTTGCACGGTGATCCGGAGATGGAGATTTCCAGCCTTAGAGGTAACCTGTTGAGTTTGAGAGGTTAGGGTTCCTGGGTCTCTCAGATGGAGTTGACTGGCAGAGGGAGGACTTTTCTCATCACAGAAAATGATGACTAGATGGAGGATGGGCACAACCCTTGACCTTGCTTGCCAGTTTCTGAAGGGAATTATTTAGACAGTACAGAACTGAGGTGAAACCCAAAAATAAAAATGCCTATTCAGCATTCTCACACACTGCCTAGTGCTCTGAATTTTAAGTCTCAGTTTCTTGGGAAAGCATCACAGTAGTTATGTTACTGCTGCTGATTGTTTTAAGGTTTAAGAGGTGTGCGCTTGTGGGTATTTTGTATGGTTTATAATTTCTTCTGTGGATAGGAAAGAAATAGCTGTCCTATACCTTATCTACAATGTACACACCAAGTACCTTTCTAATCTTCATTTTTGGAAGACCTTAAATAGGAGCCAAACTGAAACTTTAAGTGAGGTGGGGTTGTAAAGAGTAAAAGGCAATGAGATAAAAGGATCCAACCTCTCTAAAGGTCAGTTTCCCCAGGACTGAATCTAATTCATCTATACGTGCCTGAATCCAGGGCTATAAGGGGTTCCTGAGGGAACAGGGAGTGAGAGGGTAAGTATTTGGGCCTCATTAGGTCTAGTAGCAGCTCTCACGCTTCTTGAGAGGCAATATAATAGGGAGCTGGGCTTGGAATCAGGAAGCCCTGGGTTCAAATCCTACCTTGGACATTAACTAGCTGTAAGACCGTAGAAAGGTAAGTCACTTAACATCTCTGAGACTCAGAAAACTCCCTAAGACTATAAGTTATAAAGAGGTTGCAGCTTAGAAATAGAAAAGACCTAAAAGGCCATCTAGTTAAACCCCCTCATTTTACGGAAGAGGAACTGAGGCTCAAATGGATTAAGTGATTTGACCCAGAACACACAGGTAGTAAATAGGACATTAAGAAATGAAACCCAGGTTCTCTGATTTAAAATCTATCACACATTACACTGCATTATTCTGCCTCCTAAGTGTTTCTGATTAAAAACAAACAAAAAAACAAAACAAAGAAAATAAAAAAACCTTCTCATGGGACAATAAAAAGAACACAGACTATGGAATGAAATCCTGGCTCTGCTATTTACTGCTTTTCTGACCTCAGGCAAGTAATTTAAATTCTATGGTCCTCAGTTTCCTCACCAGGGAAATGAGTGGATGGAACTAGATGACTTCTACCAAGCCTTCCAGCTCCAAAGATATCATTTAGAACTCAGCTGTAAGTTCAGTTTTATCTACCCCATTATCTAGCTAAGTCCTCTGAATGCAGTATGTGTTTAATACATGTTTGTTAAATTAATCTGTTTTTACAAAAATATAGCAATAGTTCAGCTGGCTCTTTGTGATCTGAGCTCTATGATCAGACATTAAGTTTTCACAGTCATCCCCAGGTCATAAAATGTGATTCATTTTGATTGGGTAATGATGAGTCCTTAATGAGTTAATATTTTTTTCATTCTAAGAAGGTACATCTTCAACTATCTGATTTTTTTAAAAGAATATATTTAGAATAACTGGATAAATACACATAATTCCCTTAAGTAAGAGTAACTAAGGGTTAAAAAAAGTTTTGTTTTGTTTTGTTTTGTTTCAAATCAAGGAAACTGGGCCAAGCCATTTAATTGCCTTCCTCTTGATAACCTTGAGCTTGTAAACCCTAGAGGAATTTGTTGGACAAAATAATGAATAGAGGTCAGAGATAAGTAGCAGACTGATAACATGTTATTGTTGGTTAATGAAGATGATAACTTCATGAACAATGTGTGCCTTTTTTGGATTGAGAATTAGATATTGCAGACTCTATTGTTTTGTGGCATACATTTTTACTTTGCTCTAGACAATAGTTAAGCTATTCTCTTTCCTTTGTCATTATTTTTCAACTTTCATAATTGGAATCTAATCTCCTATGACTCCTAGGTTCTATAAATATTATATTACACTGTTTGCTTATGTTAAACTCACAAGATACTAAAATCCCCAGCACACAAAATATTCTGTAATAACACCTCTATTATCTTGCAATTATAAAATTGGGTGATTTTAATCCAAATGTTACATTTTACTTTTACCCCTAGTAAATTCTGACATTTAATTTTTTAAAATGCTATGGCCTTGTGTAGTGGATAAAGAACTGGCCCCAAATCCTGAAAGGTCTGGGTTCAAGTCCCATCTCTGACACATACTGGCTGTGATCCATACAGGATACTTGACCTCTCAGTGTTCTCAGCAAGTCTCAAAGACAATGAGCTGCAGAAGGATTGCTAACCTTCACCGGTAGGGAGAAAGCCCTAAACTAAAGATTATCACAGGACTAGTCTATCCCATTGTTGTTCGAATGGAAAATAGATATAGATAAATAGGTAGATAGATGGGTGATAGGTAAGTATATTAGAGAGAGAGAGAGAAAGAGAGGAGAAAGAGAGAGAGAGAGAGAGAGAGAGAGAGAGAGAGAGAGAGAGAGAGAGAGAGAGAGAGAGGGAGAGAGAGAAATTGGAAGGGGAAGATAGAGAGTGAAAGAGTTGTACCTTACTATGGACCACGCTAAGTCTGTATCTCAAAGAGATTTTAAAAAAAGGAAATGAACGTGTATGTACAAAAGTATTTATAGCAGTTCTTTTTGTGGTGGCAAAGAATTGGACATTGAGGGGATGTCCACCAATTAGGGAAGAGCTGAACAAGTTATAGTATATGACTGTGATAGAACATGATTATGCTATAAGAAATTATGAACAGGTTTCTTTCAGAAAAACTTATGAAGACTTATATGAACTGATGAAAAGTGAAGTGAGCAGAACCAAGAGAACATTGTAAGCAGTAACAGCAATACTGTATGATGATCGTCTGTGAATGACTTAGCTACTCTTAGCAATACAATAACCTAAGACAATTCTGAAGGACTTATGGTGAAAAATGCTATCCACCTCCAGAGAAAGCATACTTTTTTCAACTTTCTTTTGTTTTTTTGTTTGCTTGTTTTTGGCTGTGTTTTCTTTCGCAACATGACTAATATGGAAATATGTTTTGCATAACTATATATATATAACCTATATCAAATTGCTTGTCTTCTCAATGAGGGTTTGGGACAGGGAGAGAAGAAGATAATTTAGAACCCCAGAATTTTTAAAATGAATGTTAAAAATTGTTTTTACATGTAATTGGGCAAAAGAATGTTAAACATTTTACATAAAATTGGGAAATATTTAATGAAATAATTTTTTTTAGAAAACAATTACAGTTGGTAATATGTTACAGTCTCCTCATACCCACATATATCTCCAATTAGCCCCTGGCTACCATGCTATTTTGATTCTTTGAATCAAAGACCACTACAATCTCAGCAGTCATGTAGCCAAGCTGTTAAATACATATAATGTATACATATGTCATATATTCAATATATACATGTTTACATGTATACATATATATGTATATATATACATACATACACACACATATATATTCTATCTACATAAACATTTAATTTAAGCCCCACACAAGGTAAATGGAATTCTGTAGCAGTAACTAGTAAGTAGTACATTTGAATTCCATATTTTCCCTTCTTCTGACAATAGATCCTCATTATTTTGTCCTTAATTATTCTTCAATAATAAAGTCCCAAGCAAAGGTGGCATAGTACAAGGATTCGGAATATCTGTCCCTGCTCTATCCCATATTAACATGTAAACTTGGGAAATCACTTTAACATTGACCTTAAATTTCCTAATCTATCAAGTGGAGATTAAAAAACAAACAAACAAACAAACAAAAAAAAAAAACCCTACTCTGTCTACTTTCCAGAAGCTGCAATGAGGAGTCACATGAGATAGGTAGATAGATATATGAGTAGGTAGGTAGGTAGGTAAATAAATGGATAGACTGACAGATGAATGAATAGACAGAAACACAGATTATTTATTAAGTACTTACTATATGCTAGGGCCCAGAGGTGGGGAACCTGTGGCCTCAAGGCCAACTGTAACCTTCTAGGTCCTCAAGCATAGCTCTTTGACTGAATCCAAATTTCATAGAACAAATCACCTTAATAAAAGGATTTGTTCTGTAAAACTTGGACTCAGTCAAAAGGCCGCACCCATGGACCTAGAAGGCCAAAGTGCAAAATACAAACTGTTCATACTCTCAAAGAGTTTACATTCCACTGGGGGATGACAATATACAAAGAACTGATTAAGAGCATAGGGTAGTGAAATATTTTGAAACCTACAAAGTGCTAAACAAATAAAGCTATTATTCCTAACAAAATTATGTGCCAATTTTTTAAAATGATAAAATATGATTTCAATTCAGAATATGTATTTATTTGATGATTCATTAAAGAAATGATTATATCTTTAAATGACAAACTATAGAGAAGGAAAAATAAGGCATTTTTTAAAAAAGATCATAGTCCCTGCTCTAATCACAGATTTAAAGCTGAAAAGGACTTCAGAGCTAGACCAGTTCATCCAAACCCTTCATTTTACAAATTAAAAACTGAAGACCATAGAAGTTTAGTGACTTACCCAAGATGTCAGAAGTAGTAAGTAGTAGAGATAAAATTTGAACTTAGGTCCTCTGATTCCTAATAAATTATTTTTAAAACTATTAAATACTTGCTATGTGCCAGACATTGTAC
Organism: Vombatus ursinus; assembly: GCF_900497805.2. Lineage (NCBI taxonomy): Eukaryota > Metazoa > Chordata > Mammalia > Diprotodontia > Vombatidae > Vombatus > Vombatus ursinus. Next base: position 74,653,137 of record NW_020954610.1, on the reverse strand, counting down.
TAAATACTGGCTATACAAATACAAAAAGTGTACAGCCACTGCCTTCAAGGAACATGCATTCTTATTGGGGGAGAGAATACATAGAAGGAAGTAGTGGCCAGAGGGCATTTTGGTCTGCACAGTGACCTAGGTGGTGAGCTGATCTGTAATATAGCCAATAATCAAGACCCTTCCAGACACATCATAGAATTGACTTAATTATTGTCCCCATAGTAAGAGGTGGAAAGCGGGAGTAGGGAAGGGTGCAAAGTAAGTGTTCAGTGGCATAGTAAAGGGCAAAATGACCCAGGAATATGGCTGGACTACTGGATGAGATGTGAAGCAGGGTCTGCAGATCAATAAGCTAAAAAAAGTCTGTACTCAATCAATTGCCTGTCAAAATAACTCAGAAGCTCTGAAGCTGAGTGGGTTAACTTCTCTGAGGGCCAGGGCGTGGATTCAGGAAATGCAGCAGAAGGTGCTGGTCCAAGTGGAGAGAAGTGGAGCAACAGCTGCGGGGAAGATAGCAAGATGGTTTGGGTAGACAGCTGAGTGGGATGTGAAAAATGATCTGGAGGCCAGCTAGTGGGCTGTTAACATGTACTTGGTCACCAATCAAGACAGCTCCCAATCCAGGGTTCTTTCTGATATACTACAGTGCCTCATCTGTTTGTGTTTTAAATTAAATGATTAAGCTTATACTGAAGCAATGCTTCTAAGGAGAGTCACAGAACAAAAGCAGCAAAGACTATACATGCGCATTCATCAGCATGAATGTTGTAGTTATACATAAAAGGGGAAGATGACAGTAAATTTACAGTATACCTTGTTTACTGAAATCATGTGTGATTGGGGGAAAAAAACATGGTTTTGTGGCAGGTAATCTTTGAACAAAGTCTTATTGTACAGACAGCTCACAACTACTCACATGCGGATTATATCTGCTTTGTAGATTCTCCAAGGCATGCTTTCTATTTGGAGTCAACTTTTTTCTGCTGCTCAGGAAATGTATTTGGAGAATGCAAGCTAATTGAACATAGGTGATCATAATTAAGACACTATATCTCCAGCAAAGATCATGTATTCCAAAGCTGCATGTAAATTCTATTATATTTTGACATTTCAAGCAGCCAAGATGATATTAGTATGGGGATGTCCTCCGCTGAAATAGATTGTATTCCCCCTCTTTCTAACTAAGTAGATGGTCTTCATGAATCATTGAAACTAAAAAGTTTAATTGTCACATAACCAACCTCTGGTGACATCCCTTTAAACATTCTGGTACTCAAACAACAGAAAGCCAATAGGTTCATACTCAGAGCCATTCCAGCTTGGTAGGACTCACCAGGACTCATTCCACTGGCAAAGAGGGTGCAGCTTGGCCCTGGTACCAAGCACTAATTCAGGAAATAAAAATGAAGATAGAAGTAAGCATAACTAGACACAGACCATCATGAAGAATGGTAATAGCTCCAAAGACATCCAAAAAGCCAACCTCAAAGGAGAAAAATACTCTACAACAACAGTAAGCAGAGACTCAATGGGGAAAAAATAGATTTTCCATTTTTTTAATACATAGAAGAAATTAAGCAAGAGATAAAAAATTAAATGAAAGCTCTGTAGGAAAGAACTGAAAGGAAGGAAAAGCTTAGAATAGGAAGTGATAAACCTTACCTAGGTAATAGACTCCCTGAAAATAAGAATAGAATAAAAAGATTTTAACTCCACGAGATAAAAAAAATTAGAACAAATTCAAAAAATATTAAAAATAGAAGAAAATGTAAGGCATATGGTAATAGAAACAAATAACTTGGAAAATAGATCAAGGAAAGGTTATTTAAGAATCAGTCAACTCCCCTGAAAAACATGATTTAAAAAAAGTCTAAAAATCATATTTGAATAAATTACAAGTGAAAGCTGCTCAGATCTATCAGAACCAGAAAACAATGTTAAAATAAGAAGAATCCATTGATCACATCCTGAAAGAAGCCCCAAAAAGAAAAATTCCAGGAATTTCATAGCCAAAGCCTAGCATTTCCATGTCTATCTGTCCGTCTGTCTGTCTATCTATCTATCTAACTATTTATCGATCTATCTATTGATTTATCTATGTATATTATAGCCAAAAGAGAGTTCAAGTACCAGGGAACCACAGTTAAGATCACACAAAATCTGAAAGTCTTTACGATAAATAATATGAAATCTTGGAGCACAGTATTCCAAAAGGCAAAGGATTATAGACTTGCCACCAGTGGTATATTGGTACATGTTTATCATCTGATAATTTCTTTCTCTCTCTCTCTCTCTCTCTCTCTCTCTCTCACTCTCACTCTGTATTTATGCATGTATATTTACATGCATGTATGTATATGTATGTATATCTATATACATGTATGTATATCTATATCTGTATGTATACATATATACACAATACACTTTTAGGTTTTATCTGTATTAACATTTTCTTCATCACTTTCTTAAATGACAACCTATGAAACAATAAAGCAAGCCTTTATTTGTAGCATTTGCCTATTTAAGAAGTGTAAATGCTTAACTGAAAATCTAACAATTGGTTCTCAAGAGCCTGTACCAGCTGGCTCTAACACACCCCTGAGTCACAACCAAGAATAACTTACACTGAAAAGCTAAGTATATTCCTACAGGGAAAAAAATAGAACTTCAATGGAATAGAGAACTTTCAATGTTCTTTAAACTTTCAAGCACTCTTGATGGAAAGACCAGAGATGAGTAGAAACTTTGAAACACAAAAGCAAGATTTAATATAAACCTAGAGGGGTACATTTATTTGAACATTTGGAAGGGGTTTTATGAAAATCACGTCCTAAACTTCTAGTAGGGAGAAAAGAAATACGTCACTTTAGGACTTTAATGTCTTCAGTGGTTTGAAATTTAATTAAACATAAACTATGAACTCAAGAATGGTCTTCCTAAATTGGATAGAGGATAGTGTTAGCAATGAGCATCAAAGGGCCAAGGATTGTCTTGACCTCCAGACCCAAATCCCTTTGCTCTTCATGGTGTGATGGCTCTGCTGACTGATTCATCTTCCAAAAGTCTTGGTTCAAGCTTCTTTACTAAGTTAGAAGTAACTTGCTTTTTGTTATCAGTAGATAACTGAGAAGATATCTTAGGAACCCATAGGGCAGTTTTAAATAAATCTTTCAATCTCTCTCTCCCCCCCCCACTATCTTTGTCTCTATTTTACTGACTAGCCAAGTTACTGGGAGATTGTCCTTGTTGATAACTCATCAGCAGTCATCAATATCCACAAGGGTTTATTATATATCAACACCCATAGTCACTTGAACCAGTCAAATATTACCAATTCGTTCTATAATCACTGCTCATTTGATTACTGTCCTCTGGAGCAGCTCTTCCAACTATATCATAAAATTGCCTCCCCTAGAAGGCATTCAGTAACCTGGCATAGCTAACTGGTTTGTTTTCCATGACACCAAAGTGGTTATCCAAAATTGCAGAGCACTCAAGCACCATGACCTTGGAATGCTGCATTTTCAAAGGCCTATCAATCAGTCAGGCAACATTCATTTATGAAGCATCCTACTATACGCCAGTCATTGTTCTGGGCATTGGGAATACAAATACAAAAGTGAGATAGCCCCTACCTATCCAAGGAGATTATGCTCTAATGGAATCAAAGCAGGTCCCTTGAGGCTCTTCATTGATTTCTCGTGTTTTTCCACGTCAGTAATCAGCCATTTCTACTTCTACTTCTAAGGCATATCCTCAGAATTCAAATGACCCAACACCGCTCCTCATGGTCAGGAAAACCTGCTGAAAAATTCCATAGCTTTCCATACTGAGTACCTAGGGCCAGGAATTCATAGATCTATGGAATCATAACTAGAGCTAAAAGATCAAAGGTTATCTAAACCAGTGGTATCAAACTCAAATAGGAACAGGGACCATTAAACCATGACTATGGATCCCTGCAGTCTCTATATTGACTTAATTTTTAAAAGTAGTATCATCTATATTTTAATATATATACTTTATTAAATATTTCCCAAAGGCATTTTAATCTGGTTCTGGCTATGCCTCTGATCTAATCCAACTCCCTCATTAAGGCACAAAGTGGTAAACTGACTTGCCTAAGATCACACAGATTGTAATTAGCAGAGCCAAGATTTCAACTTACATATGCTAAGCCCAAATCTAGTGCTATTTTTGCTACGCCAAATTCAATACATCTTGTCTGTGCAGCAAGTACAGAAATTCATGTAGGAATAATTTTGAAACTAGAACTAAACTAATAATAATAATAATAAATTTGAGAGTTGAAAAGTATGAACCTTAGTGAAATAATCCACCAATATCTATATTAAGACAATAGTAGTTTATAATAATAAAATTCCTCCATGAAAGCTCAGAGTGGTTTTGTGTGAAATAATAGCTATCTAATAATAATAGATATCATTTAAATTGTACCTACTTGTGTCAGGCATTGTGTTAAGTACACAACACTTACCTCACAATCACCCTGGGAAGTAGGTGCTATATTTATCTCCATTTTACAGTTGAGCAAACTGAAGCAAAGGTTAAGTGATTTCTCCAACGTCACACAGGTAGTAAACATCTCAGGGAGAATTTAAACTCAGGTCTTCTTGATTCCACACCTGGTACTCCATCTACTGTACCCTCCCTGCCTCAGCAAAACAATGGACTTGGAATCACAAGATCTGGATCTGAGTTGTAATTCTACCATTTTGTGACCTTAGGCCAGTCATTTTACCTCTTAACCTTAACCTTCTTATCTATAAAATGGGATTAACATCTTCCCCACCTTTTAGTGTTGTTGAGACACAGCCTTTTGTAAATTATGAAGTACTAGATAAATTAAAATTATTATTACCATTCTAATGATTCATTGTGGCCTGCGGTTGGTGACCCTGAGCTCTCAAAGGCTATTTCAGGGGAGTACATGCTCTGGCAGGTCTTACCAGGCTGGAAAGTTCACATTTCTATTGGAAACAGCTTATGCACCTTTCTTCTGCAGCCTGGTTAAATCTGGAGACACTTTATAACTAGAAGGTTGGCCACTAGGTATTGCTTTTTTTTCCTGTCACAAAAACTTAACCAAGGACCTTTTAAGATACAAAGGGTTTCTGGTCTACCTCAGTAGAAGGAATAGCCATATTATGAAACCTCAGATATTTTGAATTATTGAAATAACAAAACATACAATGTACTTATCACCAAAACAATGCCAAAATGTCAAAAGAGAAACTTTTAAGTATAAAACTTTAGAGCGTGCATTTTATACTTTTAACTTGACTCCCATCACTTTGCTTCAGCCTTCTCAATGTAAATCTATTACCAATTGTTTTGAAAATTCAGAGTCCCAAGGTTAATATTACATTGTTATGTACTAAGTTCCAAAAATGTCTTGAATTTACCTGGTCAAATTCTTTCTTTCTTTCTTTTTAAAAAGTTATCAGTTATTTTTAATATTTAAAAAAATTTTTGAGTTCCAAATTCTCTCCCTCCCTTTAGCCCCTCCCCCACCCATTGAGAAGGCAAGTAATATGATGCCCACATTAAGATCCACATAAATCGTGAAAAATACATTTCCATATTAGCCATGTCACAAAAAAACAAGAAAAATGAAGAAAGTGAAAAAAGTGGATATCATCCACATCATGAGCCCTTCAGAATTGTCTTGGATTATTCTATTAATCAGAGAGTCAAGTCTTTCACAGCAGATCATCATTACAATATTGCTGTTACTGTGTATAATGATCTACTTCTGCACACTTCACTTTGCATCAGTTCATACTAGGTCTTCCCAGGTTTTTTCTGAAATCATCTCCCTCATCATTTCTCATAGCACAATATGTTCCATCACAATGACATACCACAACTTGTTCAGCCATTCCCCAATTGATGAGAATCCCCTCAATTTTCAATTCTTTGACACCACAAAAAGAACAGACATAAATATTTTTGTACATATAGGTCCTTTTCCTTTTTCTTTGATCTCTTTGGGATACAGATGTAGAAATGATATTCCTGAATCAAAGGATATAAAACAGTGACCAAGGATTGTGAATGGGCAATGGAGTTGCTAATCATCACCAGCTGCACCCAGTGCCAACAAAAGGTCTCCTGTAATCTCTTTCTAACAAGTTGTCCAATTCTTCATACCATCTCTGGGCTGAGAGCTCTGAAACTGTTGCTTCTGCTGTCCCTGCCACCTCCAAAGCCCACTGCTGGTGCTATAGCACCTTGCACTCTAGATTAGCTCCTGCCCTTATGTCACAGATCTCTTCTACAGACTTCTTGTCTTAGACTGGAAAAATGTCTCACCCCATTTTTTTGTTGTCTATCTTGCTCCAGAATTCAATATGAGGCATTATTTTCAAATTGTTTAGAAGGGAATGTTGGGAGAGTTTAGCTGGGTTGCTGCCTGTACTCACTGTCTTGGTTCTGCCTGATTATATTCTTTCTTACAATTTTGTATTTTCTTTCTACAGCATTTTTCTTCTTTATGGTTTTCTTGGAAGAGCAAAAAATACCATGCATTGATTCTGGAATTAATTACATGGTATAGGGGAAAGTTCATGGAAAAAAGTGGAAAGGAAAAGGAATAAGCATTTAAATAGCACCTACTATGTGTCAGGGACTGGGCTAAATGCTTTTAAAATATTAATCTTATTTGATCTCACAATGGCCCTGCAAGAAAGGTGCTATTATCTCCATCTGACAATTGAGGAAACTGAAACAGACATTAAAATGACTTGCCCAGCTGTGTGACTCACATAAATAGTAAGTGTCTATGATCAAGTTTAAAGTCAGGTCTTCCTAACTTCGGGCCCTATCCACTGTGCCACTTCCTTCACAATATGTCAGAAGGTCAATATTCAAATTCCAGTTCTACTGGACAATACATTAGCCTTTTTGAGCATCAGGTTCTATATTCATAAAAAAGGAAGGGGTTGGATGAATAAGGTCCCTTCCATATCTAAATTAATGATATTATTTATTTCCCCTGCCCTTTAAAATAGAGTATATGGTCTTGATATTCAAAGTTTCAGTTGGTCAGCAGGTCAACAAATATTTATTGTCTGCCATGAGCCAGACACTATGGTAAGTGATGGTTGTGCAAATAAAGACAAAAGACAGTCCCTACTCTCAAGAACTTTAGAGGCTATCAGTTCCAATTAATTTTTCTAAATTGTTCTCAGTTAACTTCTGAATAAATGATTCAGCAACCTAGCACTTTGAAAAGACAGGCTATTTTCAGTTATGATCACTTTCTTTCTTTTTTTTTTTTTGGCTAGGCAATGGGGTTTAGTGCCTTACCCAAGGTCACACAACCAGAAAGTGTTATGTGTCTGAGGTCACATTTGAACTCAGGTCCTCCTGACTCCAGGGCCAGTGCTCTATCCACTGTGCCACCTAGTCATCCAATGATCACTTTCTATAATACAAATTATAAATTATAATACAGAGTTTTATAGTACAAACGGGCAGCTATTTGACACAATGGATAGAGTGCTGGGCCTGGAGTCAGGAAGACCCAATATCAAAATCCAGCCTCAGACACTTACTAACTGTGTGACTGTGGGCAAGTCACTTACCCCTGTTTGCCCCAGTTTCCTCCTCTGCAAAATGAATTGGAGAAGGAAATGGCAAACCACTCCAGTATCTTTGCCAGAAAGAAAACCCCAAATGGGGTCACAAAGAGTCTGAAACAATTGAACAATGTAACAGAAATTGACCATAATTTGATTTCTTCACAAATAATTCTTGCTTCTCCCCATAGCTGCCATGTCTTATCTATCCCTATATTAAAATGCTTGTTCCCTCAAAGCTGAGGACTAATTAATGTGACATAGAAAGTGGCTCATATGAATGGAATCATGTCAAATATAAATTTATATATAATATTTCTTTTTTAAATGACTATTTCTATGGTATATATGTACTGATACCTATTTATGGACATAGCAAGTCATGAAACTATTGATTAAGGCATGGGGCCATCTCCAGTCATCCTGATTTATAACTTTTTTAAAAATTTATTTATTTGTTTTTAGTTTTCAACATTCACTTCTGTAAGATTTTGAGTCCTAAATTTCTCCCCTCCCTTTGCTCTCCTCTCCCCACGATAGTGTGCAATCTGATATAGGCTATACATATACAATCATATTAAACATATTTCCATATTAGTCATGTTGTAAAGAAAAATTAGAAGCAAAGGGGAAAACCACAAGAAAGAACAATAAAGGAAAAAAAAAGATAAAATAGTATGCTTCGATCTGCATTCAGATTCCATAGTTCTTTCTCTGGATGTGGATATCATTTTCCATCATGAGTCTTTTGGAATTGTCTTAGATCTTTGTATTGGTGAGAAGAGTTAAATCTATCAAAGTTGGTCTTCGCAGAACGTTGCCATTACTACGTACAATATTCTCCTGGTTCTACTCACTTCACTCAGCATCAGTTCATTTAAGTCTTTCCAGGTTTTTCTGAAGTCCACCTGCTCATCATTTCTTATGGAACAATCATATACCACAACTTGTTCAGCCATTTCCCAATTGATGGGCATCTTTGCAATTTCCAATTCTTGGCCATGACATAAAGAGCGGCTATAAATATTTTTGTACATGTGGATCTTTGCCTCATTTTTATGATTATCTATATCTTGCTACTGGATCTAGATGGCTCCAGAGGAAAGAGTGAGGTAGTGACTTTGCACAGCCCTCCCTCACATAAATCCAATTCATTTGTAAGTCATCACCTTCCTGATGTCATGGTCCTCTTTAAGAACAAAGGACAAAAACCAAAAAAATGATTAAGGCACAGAGAGGATTCAGTCTGACCTTCAGTAATATAATTAGATTCTCTTCAAGAGACTATGTGGTATGATAGAAAGCATGATAGAAATTGAATCAAATGATCCTTGAATCAATTGAATCAAAAAAATTTGACTCTGCTGCTTAATACTTATAGAAATTTGAACAAATTACTTAATATTTCTTGCCATTAGTTTCCTAAGCTGTACTGTAAAATGTGGGGACTAAACTAGATGATCTTGGGTCCTTTTCAAACCCAAATTAATGAGCAAATGACACTTAGACCCCTCCTAAAGGTAAAATGTGTGTTTTTTTTTAATTTTTTAGTAATTTATTTTGATTTATCAATAATCACTTCCTTATGCTTTTGAGTTTAAAATTTTTCTCTCCCTTCCTCCCCATCACCCTCCCCAAGACGGCACACAATCTGGTATAGGCTATACATTTACATTCATATTAAACATATTTTCACATTAGTGATGTTGTAAGTAGAAATTAAAACCAATAGGAGGAACCATGAGAAAGAGGAAACAAAACTCAACAGAAGAGAAAAAAAAAATAACAGTTTGGCTTCCATAGTTCTTTCTTTGGGTGTGGATAGCATTTTCCATCACAAGGACTCTGGAGATGTCTTAGATCCTTGTATTGCCAGGAAGGGTTAAATTTATCAATATTAGTCATCACACAACGTGGCTGTTATTGTGTACAGTGTTCTCTTGGTTCTGCTCACTTCACTCAGCATCAGACCATACAAGTCTTTCCAGGTTTTTCTGAAGTCAGCCTGTTCATCATTTCTTATAGCACAATAGTATTCCATCACATTCATATATGACAACTTGATCAGCCATTCCCCAATTGATGGGCATCCTCTCAATTTCCAATTCTTTGCTACCACAAAAAAAGCTGCTATGAATATTTTTGTACATGTAGGTCCTTTTCCCATTTATGTGATCTCTTTGGGATATAGCCCTAGAAGTGCTATTGCTGGGTCAAAGGGTATGCACATTTTCATAGCCCTTTGAGCATAGTTCCAAATCACTCTCTGAAATGGTTGGATAATTTCACAACTCCACCAACAATGCATTAGTGTTCCAATTTTACCACATCCTCTCCAACATTTATCATTTTCCTGTTTTGTCATGTTGGCCATTCTGATTTGTGTGATGTGGTACCTCAGAGTTGTTTTGATTTGCATTTCTCTAATCAATAGTGATTTAGAGCATTTTTTCATATGACTATAGATGGCTTTAATTTCTTCATCTGAGAACTGTCTGTTCATATCATTTTACCACTTATCAATTGGGGAATGGCTTGTATTCTTATAAATTTGACTTAATTCTCTATATATTTTAGAAAAGAGGCCCTTATCAGAGATACTGGTGGTAAAAATTCTTTCCCAATTTTCTACCTTCCTTCTAATCTTAGTTGCATTGGCTTTGTTTGTGCAAAAACTTTTCAATTTAATGTAATCAAAATTATCTATTTTGCTTTCTGTAATGTTCTCTATCTCCTGTTTGGTCATGAATTCTTCTGTTCTCCATAGATCTGACAAATAAACTTTTCCTTGCTCTCTCAGTTTGCTTATAGTATCAGTCTTTATGTCTAAATCATGTACCCACTTTGACTTTATTTTGGTATATGGTGTGAGATTTTGGTCTATGCCTAGTTTCTGCCATACTCTTTTCTAGTTTTCCCAGCAGTTTTTTTCAAAGAGTGGGTTCTTATCCCAGGAGCTGGGGTCTTTGGGTTTATCAAATAATATATTACTATAGTCATTGACTACTGTGTCTTGCATACTTAACCTATTCCACTGATCCATCACTCTATTTCTTAGCCAGTACCAAGCAGTTTTGATGATTGCTGCTTTATAATACAATTTAAGATCTGGAATGGCTAGGCCACCTTCCCCTGTATTTCTTTTCATTAGTTCTCTTGATATTCTGGACCTTTTGTTCTTCCAAATGAATCTTGTTATTATTTTTTTTAACTCTATAAAATAATTTTTTGTTAGTTTGATTAGTATGGCACTGAATAAGTAAATTAGCTTAGGTAGAATTGTCATTTTTATTACATTAGCACAGCCTACCCATGAGCAACTGATGTTTTTCCAATTATTTAGATCTGATTTTATTTGCATGGAAAGTGTTTTGTAATTGTGTTCATAGAGTTCCTGGGTTTGTTTCAGGAGGTAGACTCCTAAATATTTTATAATGTCTGCAGTAAGTTTATTTGGAATTTCTCTTTCTATCTCTTGCTGTTGGGCTTTGTTGGTAATATATAGAAATGCTGATGATTTATGTGGGTTCATTTTATAGCCTGCAACTTTGCTGAAGTTGTTTATTATTTCAAGTAGTTTTTTACTTGATTTTCTGGGATTCTCTAAGTATAACATTATGTCATCTGCAAAGAGTGATAGCTTTGTTTCTTCTTTGCCTATTCTAATGCCTTCAATGTCTTTTTCTTTTCTTATTGCTAAAGCTAACATTTCCAGTATGATTTTGAATATCAGTGGTGATAATGGACATCCTTGTTTCACCCCTGATCTTACTGGAAATGCTTCTAGCTTGTCCCTATTACATATTATGCTTGCTGAAGGTTTTAGATAGATGCTATTTATTATTTTAAGGAAGACTCCATTTATACCTATACTCTCTAGTGTTTTTAATAGGAATGGGTGTTGTATTTTGTCAAAAGCTTTTTCTGCATCTATTGAGATGATTATGTGATTTCTGTTAGTTTTGGTGTTGATATGATGGATTATGCTGATAGTTTTCCTTATATTGAACCAGCCCTGCATTCTTGGTATAAATCCTACCTGGTCATAGTGTATTATCCGTGTGATAAGTTGCTGTAATCTATTTGCTAATATTTTGTTTAAAATTTTTGCATCTATGTTCATTAGAGAAATTAGTCTATGATTTTCTTTCTCTGTTTTGACTCTTCCTGGTTTAGGTATCAGCACCACATTTGTATCATAAAAAGAATTTGGTAAGATTCCTTCTTTACCTGTTTTACCAAATAATTTATATAGTATTGAAATAAATTTTTCTTTAAATGTTTGATAGTATTCGCATGTAAATCCATCTGGCCCTGGAGATATTTTTCTAGGGAGTTCATCAATGACTTGTTCAATTTATTTTTCTGAGATGGGGTTATTTAAGTATTTTACTTCCTCTTCTGTTAATCTAGACAATTTATATTTTTGTAAATATATATCCATTTCACTAAGATTGTCAAATTTGTTGGCATATAGTTGGGCAAAATAATTCCTAATTGTTGTTTTAATTTCCTCTTCCTTGTTGGAAGTTTCACCCTTTCCATTCTTGATACTAGTAATTTGGTTTTCTTCTTTCTTTTTTTTAAATTAGATTAACCAAAGGTTTATCTATTTTATTGGTTTTTTCATAAAACCAGCTCTTAGTTTTATTTATTAGTTCAATAGTTTTCTTAATTTCAATTTTATTAATTTTTCCTTTGGTTTTCAATATTTCTAATTTGGTGTTTAATTGAGGATTTTTAATTTGTTCTTTTTCTAGTTTTTTTAGTTGTATGCCCAGTTCATTGATCTCCTCTTTTTCTATTTTATTTGTGTAAGCATTTAGAGATATAAAACTTCCTCTAAGAACTGCTTTTGCTGCATCCCATAAATTTTGGTATGTTGTCTCATTATTGTCATTCTCTTGAATGAAATTATTGATTGTTTCTATGATTTGTTCTTTGACCCAATCATATTTTAGGATTAGATTATTTAGTTTCCAATTATTTTTTAGTCTATCTCTCCATGGCCCTTTATTACATATAATTTTTATTGCATCATGATCTGAAAAGGATGTATTTAATATTTCTGCTTTTCTGCATTGGATCGTGAGGTTTTTATGCCCTAGTACATGGTCAATTTTTGTGTATGTGCCATGTACCACCGAGAAGAAAGTATATTCCTTTCTATCCCCATTCGGTTTTCTCCAGAGGTCTATCATACCTAGCTTTTCTAATGTTCTATTCACCTCCTTAACTTCTTTCTTGTTTATTTTGGGATTAGATTTATCTAGTTCAGAGAAGGGGAGGTTGAGGTCCCCTGCTAGTATAGTTTTGCTGTCTATTTCTTCCTGTAACTCCCTGAACTTCTCCTCTAAGAATTTGGATGCTATACCATTTGGTGCAGATATGTTTAGTAATGATATTACTTCATTGTCTATGGTGCCTTTTAGCAGGATGTAGTTTCCTTCCTTATCTCTTTTGATAAGATCTATTTTTGCTTTTGCTTTGTCTGAGATCAGGATTGCTACCCCTGCTTTTTTTTACTTCAGCTGAAGCATAATATATTTTGCTCCAGCCTTTTACCTTTACCCTGTATGTGTCACTCTTTTTCAAATGTGTTTCCTGTAAACAACATATTGTAGGATTATGGTTTTTAATCCAATCTGCTATATGCTTCCATTTTATGGGAGAGTTCATCCCATTTACATTTACAGTTATGATTACTATCTGTGTCTTTTTCTCCATCCTTTCCCCCCTGTTTCTGCTTTTCTTTCTCCTTTCTCCTTCCCCCCCAACTAGTGTTTTGCTTTTGACCAGTGCCTCCTTGTGTCCCACCTCCCTTCTATTATCCCTTTTCCTTTTCTTCCCCTTGAACCCTTATTGCTACTTCCCTCCCTTCTATCCCCCCTCCCTTTTCTTTCCCCTTTCCCCTCCTACTACCTATAGTGCAAGTTAGATTTCTATACCTATCTGATTATGTTATTCCCTTCTTGAGCCAAATCTGATGAGAGTAAGGTTCAAACAATGCTCATCCCCCTCCCATCTTTACCTCTGCTCTAATAGGTTTTTGTGTCTTTTCCTGTAATGTAATTTACCCTTGTCTGCCTCCTCCTTTCTCAGTACATTTTCTTAGCTCAGACTAATCCACTTACTTGGATCCATTAAACCCACTTGATTAAATTTTTTTTCATCATTACATCAAAGTCAACTTATATCCACCCCCTTTATGTATACTCATTTAACATGGTATAATAACAATACAGTTCTCAAGAGTTGCAAGTGTCATCTTCCCTTGTAGGGATACAAACATTTTGCCCTTATTAACTACATATTGTATCTTTCTGTCCCGTTTACCTTTTTATGTCTCTCTTGAATCTCGTACTTTAAGATCAAATTTTTTGTTGAGCTCTGGTCTTTTTATCAGGAACATTTGGAAGTCCCCTATTTCATTGAATATCCACCTCCTTCCCTGAAAAATCATGCTGATTTTCTCTGGGTAGCTAATCCTTGGCTGCATTCCAAGCTCCTTTGCCTTACGGAATATCATGTTCCATGCCCTATGGTCTTTTAATGTAGAGGCTGCAAGGTCCTGTGTAATCCTGACTGTGGTTCTATGATATTTAAATTGTTTCTTTCTGGCTGCTTGCAGTAATTTCTCTTTTATCTGGTAATTTTGGAATTTAGCTATTATATTCCTTGGCGTTTTCAATTTGGGATCTCTTTCAGGTGGGGAGTGATGGATTCTTTCTGTAGTTATTTTACCTTCAGGTTCTAGGACTTCAGGGCAGTTTTCCTTTATGATTTCCTGAAGGATATTGTCCACACTCTTTTTTTTTATCATGACTTTCAGGTAGGCCTATAATTTTTAAATTGTCTCTCCTGGATCAATTTTCCAGGTCCGCTGTTTTACCCATGAGGTATTTTACGTTTTCATCTATTTTTTCATTTTTTTGTTTCTGTTTGACTGATTCTTGCTCTCTCATAGAATCATTAGTTTCCATTTGTTCAATTCTAATTTTTAACATATTGTTTTTTTCTGTTAGAGTTTGTTTTCTTCTCCAATTGGTCAATTGCATTTTTAAGGGGTTTATTTTCTTCATTGCACGTTTTTTCCAATTGGCCAATTGTGTGTTTGAGAGACTTGTTTTCTTCAGTGTACTTTTTTTTCCAATTGACCAATTGTACTTTTAAAGCACTCCTCTACCTCTCTCATTTGACTTTTAAAATCCTTCTAAGAAGGCTTTTTGGGCTTCAGACCAGTTCATATTCCCTTTTGATGTTGCAGATGTGGGTTTGATGACAGTGTTGTCCTCTTCAGAATTTCTGTCTTGATCTTCACTCTTCTCATAGTAGGAATCTATAGTACATTTCTTTTTACTCATGGTGTTTCTTTATTCCCTGGCCTTTAAAGAGATTCAGCTGTCCTGCTGGGGAGCAGAGGGCACTGACCCAAGCTTCTTGTGTTGGGAGCCTAGGTCTTGGTCACTGGCTTTGTGTGCTGGGGCCTCTTATGTTGGCAATTGAAGGCTGTAGGGTTCCGGCAGCTTATCTAGTGTTGGGCTGGAATCAGCAAGGCTGGGACTTTCAGGTAAATCTAGGTTGCCTGCTTTTCCTTTCCTTTAGCTTTTATTTAGCTCCTTTTAGATAAGTGCTGCCAGGTGTTTATCTGCCTGGGGCCCTTTGCAGTGCTGCCTCCCTTATTTCTGTTGAGGTACTGGGAGACTTCTTTGCTGTAGAATGCCAAGGCACCTGGTGGTTTTCTGAGCTGGTTTCCACCAGTTACCCCACCCTCACTGAGGCACTCGGAGGTACAGCTGTTGGCGTTTGCTGCTCGACCACCTGGGCTTCGGGATCTCCTCCTGGTTGGCAGTTGGACGCTGTAGGGTTCTGACAGCTTACCTGGTGTTGGGCTGGAATCAACAAGGCTGGAACTTTTTGGCACCTCTAGGTTGCTTTCTTCAGCTCCTTTCAGATGAATGCTCCTGGGTGCTTATCCGCCTGGGGCCCTTTGTAGTGCTGCTTCCCTTATTTTTGCTGAGGCACTGGGAGACCCATTTGCTGTAGAATGCCAAGGCTCCAGAATCTCCTCCTGGTGTGCTAAAGTGGGTCTTTCCACTAGCTGGCTGGACGACTCCTGTTTCGTACTGCTCCCCTTCCCCCAGGGTAAGAGGGGCCTTTCCCGTTAATCCCTCTAGCTACCTGGGCTACTGCACTGCTGCACCCGTCTTTCTTCTGGTTCAGCTGTTCCAGGGTTTGTTTATTTTTTCTGGGGTGATATTTTCTGGGTTTTCAGAGGTTGATAGGGGAGAGTGAGAGCAACTACCTTTTTACTCCTCTATCTTGGCTCCCAGAAGTGGAACTCTTCCCGGAAGTGGAACTGTGTGTATTTTAATAGTGATTACCAAGAGAAAATAATGCTATTGATGCCTAATCTCTGAGGGGAACACAGGACCATGGAAATCTGATAAGAAACATATTTAGAGGCAGATGGAACCTTTCTGTGACCAGGAAATCACACTTATTTTTCATTAGCGTAAGGTCAACATAATTACTTAATACTGTTTGCATCACAGGTTAACTTTTAAGAGGACTTTCTGGAAGGGAACTGGTAAAAATCAATAAAATGATGCTGCCTATAAACTTTTCTTCATATTAATGCACTTTCCCTAGAGAAAGCTGTAATATTCCAAAGAGATAATGCACTAATCAACCTTGACCTTGACCTGCCTTTGAATGAGTTCTTGAAAAAGAAAACCAAGCTAGCCTGCAGATGTTCCATTAGAAAAACAGACTGTTGTGGTATTTAACTTCCTCAGTGTTTATAAAGAAGAGTAACACCATAAAACAGCAGCAGCAGGCATCTAGGCCATTTG
This sequence comes from Vombatus ursinus, assembly GCF_900497805.2. NCBI lineage: Eukaryota > Metazoa > Chordata > Mammalia > Diprotodontia > Vombatidae > Vombatus > Vombatus ursinus. The sequence goes on along the minus strand of NW_020954610.1, from coordinate 74,636,687 downwards.
GATCTAGTTTGTTTCTTCAGCATAGGAAGAGATTTCGAAACCCAATTTATAAAGGTCAACTCTGAATTTATACACTCTGTGAAGCTTTTGTAATATTGTCTTTAGGAGAGTTAAAATTGAAAGGAGGAAGAGGGTCTGCATGACCTCTCTCTAACTCCATCAACTTGCCATAGAAAGCCTGAGGTTATACAAGGATATACAAAATCAGTAGTGGTGTCCAAGCATCTTCTTTAGTCCTGGAATATAAGCGTCATGTTGTCTGAGGGATTCTACTCCATGATTTTGGCAGAAGAGCAGAGAGTAGCATGCCTGTGGAAGGAACAACCTTTTAAGGACCCAGCCTATCCCACTTAATCCTTAAATTATATTGATTCTGTCCTTGAGACTTAATTGGCTGAGGACTAAGATTCAAGCCACTAACTTGGCTTCCATGTCTCCTAAATACAAAACCAGAATACAAGGCAGGAATAGCTACTCCCTCAGACTTCTAGTCAGCAGACCAATATGGCCAACACAGAGACTAGGAAGCTGTGCCCAACTGAATCAGTGTTGTATCCTTGCTGAATATACTTTTCTTGCTATGACTAAACAGCCTTTTACTAACTGTTAAATATCATTCTAATCTCAAATCTGAAGCACCAAACCATATTGCATTAGGTCTGACCTTCACCAATTCCTTTCTTTAACCCTCTAGAACCACAGCCTGATACTATGTGAAAAGCTCGCCTTCCTCACCAAAAGGAGTTGACTTTGTAGTGAATCAAACAAAACTCTAGGCAGACTGTGTGAAGGATAACTTGAAAATCATTATATGTGCCTATCCTTAGTCTTGAGGAACCTCTTCTGTTCTCCGTGATTTTTCAAAGATCGCTGACAGCATCTCAACAATCTCTACCATAAATTCTCTCAATCTCTGTGGTGGTGTTTGTCCAAACTTAAAGATTTGAACTCATTGAGGAAAGACAACTAGATACTCCCACCTCAAGGAAGGTACTCTTCTAACTTATGGGTTTTAATTCCCTACTAACCACTTTTGTTTTATTCTTCCCGTTCCAAAGCCTTTCTCTTTGGAAGAAAAAACCCAAACAGAATAAGACTTTATATCCATTATTGTAGTCTGGTCTACCCTGAGTAGTGGTCCTGTCCCTTCTTTCATCTTCCTTTTTTCCCCAATATAGTTGAAAAATGCCCTTTCTTTCCTCATGTCTGTTATGGGCATTTTTAATTTTCTTTTGTTCCCCCTGCAACTTATGGCTAATATTAACTTCATTTAGCCAAAACCTATCCTGTGGGATATGAAAATTTATTTACAACCTTAAATATTCCTTAGATAAGAAGCCAGAGGAAAAATCTCAACTGTCCCTAGCTCCTTGGCAACACGTAAATCTTTATTCTTAACCAGCCTATTTGTGAATTCTCTAAATGTAGTTTAATTTTTAACCTGACTTAGTTTACTTATAGAGTTTGCTTAATGAAGTTTGTTTCCTTAGAAGATGCATGAGATCATGACTCCATTTAAGTAAGTTTGTTCGACTTTTATGATATTGAAGAAAGGATGGAATTATGGATCTATATTCTCTTTAACCTTATGACCTAAGAGGAAAGGTACAAAATTGTAATATGCAAATGAGTTATTCCTCTTTCACCCTGATGTAATTTTGCCTATAAGAAGCCTTGTCAGAATCCTCATCATTGCTCAAGTTTTCTCTGAGACCTGAACCTACGCTTAAGCATAATAATAAAACCCAAGTTTTTCCCTCCATAATTTCTGCAGTGTGATACATTTTTTGCAGCAGTTATCTACCACATGAACTCAGAGAGGAGATATTTCTCCCATAACATGGTCTACTCAATAAACTCTACTGACAACCTATTGCCTTGAGGATAAAATATTAACTCTTCTAGTGGGCTTTTAACACCCTTTACAACCTGGCCCCAACCTATCTTTCCAGCCTCATTATATATTACTCCCCTTCTCACATTCCTTAGTCTAGTGCTAGCCAAATTGTCTTTCTCTCTGCTCCTTATACATGACAATCTCTCTGTCTCTACATCTTTGTACTACCTATGCCTTACGTTTGGAACAATGCATTCCCTCTTCACGTCTGCCTCAAAGAATCCCTCTCTTCTAGACGCAGATCAAGCCCCACCTCCACATGAATCCTTTCCTGTGCACTCTCTATAACTACCTTATATTTATTTTATATACTTAATGTATATGCTGCCTCCTCTGATATAATATCCTTGGAAATATGATTTATTTCATTCTTTGTATTTGTATCGCCAGTACCTGACCCAGAATAGATGCTTAATAAATGCATGATGGTGGGTTGATTTTTAGCATGCATTGCCAGCCTCAATTATTCTGGGCTTTAGGATTCCTATTGCAATTGTTACAGAACCTCTTTCGTATCCATTCCCTATTATCTGCCCTTGCTTCAATCTTCTTTCTATAATACACTTCCTGTTCACATTCTCTACTGGCTGACGAGTTTGCGCATTGACTTCTCTCTCTTTAGCTAGTTCCTCTTTTTCATACTCAATGGAATCATTTATAGTTTCAGAATTTCTTCTTTGGAGCTTACTTCCCCTATAGAAAACATAGAATTTTAGAATTGGAAGGGATCTTAAAAATCATTTTGTCCAATATTTCAGTCAATGCAAGAATCCCTTCTACAAGGCCCATTATAGACTATTCAGACATTGTCTCAAGTTTCTTTCAGTAACTGGGATTTTATTACCTAACTAGGCAACCAATTCCATTTTTATAAAGTAGCTCTAATTGTTCTGGTTGGTATTCAGCACACATCTTTCACTGGCCTTGATTGTGCCCTCTGAAACTATACCAAAAATCTAAATCCCTCTCCTATATGATAATCCTTCAACTATTGAGATAATGAGATTTAGAACTAAGGAAAAACCTTAAAGTTCATCTGTTCCAAAAGACTCAAATGAGATCAGAAAGCGGGGGGGGGGGGGACCAGGAGGGGGGGGGGAGAAGTGAAGGTAGCTAGTATGTTCCTCCAATGTTTTTCCCCCGAATCTGTCAGGCTAAAAGGTGATATTTGAATTCAAATTCATACACACACACACACACACATACACACACACACACAAACACACACACACACACACATGACAGAGAAGCAGTGGGGCATAGTGGGACAAGAAATGGCCTTGGAGCTAGGAGGACCTGAATTCAAGTTTCACCTCTGACACATACAGTATTGACTATGAGGCACTGGACAAGTCTCAACTCCCCAGGGCTCTAAGTAAATCTCTATGAGACTATAGGTTCCAAGAAGATGCCAACCTGAATTGTTAGAATGAATTTTCTCTCGATACCAAAGAAATCAGAGATTTGGTCCTTATCCCTCTCAGCCCCTATGTGATATCTGACAAAATTGGTGAACATCTAATATATTATTTTTCCAAGCCTCTCTATAGGTAGGGAGAGGATTAGGTAAGGGACTATTTCTTCCTGGTCAAATCCATTGGTCTTTTCTGTTTCCGTTTTCATGACCGCTCTGCTCCATTTGCCACCAGTCATCAATTTCTCTTCTTCAAAACTTATGACCACCATTATTTTGTTTGCTAGGGTGCTGAGCTATATTGCTTGTCTTATGAGCCTGATCATTGACTCCTTTTGGCTCTGTCTTCTAATTTCATACGATCGAATGATACCTAGCCTTTCTCTAAACCCTTTAAAATGCTCTTTCCTAAAATAAAAATACACATCCAACAATGATGGGCTTTCTTCTCCTTTTGTAATGTATTATAAGATGGAACAATCTCTTTCCCCCAAGTTTCCCATCATTTCTACTTCAGTGGCTTCTCCTTGTTGGTCAGAACCAGGGTCAGGATGGTAGTCACCCTTGTTATCTCCTCTGCCTGATGAGGAATGAAATTATCCTTAAGACAAGCCAAGAATTCCTTAGCTTTTCTGCTTTTGGCAAAGAGAGAGAGCTCCAGCAAATCTATGGATAGTTGGAGTCCCCATCAGTATTTGACCAAGTTCATGAACTTTTCTCCAAACTTTTCATCTAACTCCTGCTTTCCAGGTGGTCTGCACTATTCTCCCATGACAGTATTGCTTCTATTTCTCCTTCCATTGATCCTCATCCAAATATTCTCCACCCTGCTTCCCCACCTCCAGTTTTTTACATGAGTATATGCTCATAATATATAGCACTACTACCCCACCCCACCCCACCCCCACACACACTGACCCTTTTATCTACTGTTTCTTTGGAATAAGGAATATCCTTCCAGAGCCTAGTTGGAATCATGAGTCTTATCCTACCAAGTCTCAAAGATCCCTATTAAATAAAATCAACTTCTTTGTTAAGCTCTCTAGTTCATGTGTTTAATGAAGAGGGAGCACACAGTAGAATGAAAACTGTATCTGAAGTCAGAGGACCTTGGATCAAAGTAGACCAAACTTAGAGCCTGTGTGGTGTGGGGCAAGTCACATAACCCCCGTGGGCCCTCAAGTTATTCATGTGCAAAATGAAGGGATTGGACTAGATGACCTCTTGGTTTCCCTTCAAGTACTGCGTCTATGATCTTTGCCATGCTTGGAGCCATGGGTTCTACCACTGGCTCTCTTCTTGGATATTGTCTCTTATGAAATATTGGTACTCCCTTCTGCTATTTTTTTCCATATGTTTTATCCTCTGTTCTCTATACTCTTTGGCATGGCAAAGAATCATGAGTAGTTTTTTCCCTTCCCTCTCCATTTTCAGTTTAAAACTCTCTTGATAAGATTTATAAGATTGTAGGCAAATGTATTTTTTTTTATTAACCTTTGTTACTGGCACTCCATCCCTCACCAGAGTCCATCATTTCTATATTTTAAACCCTGATCCAAAAACGTAAATCCTATTCTTAACCTCTTACCCAGTTAACTTCTTATATTTTCCTTTCTCTTTTGAAGCCCCTGTCTTTATTTGGCAACCATGAAAAAAATATCTCTTTCATCACTAATGGTTTCAGTTTCTTTTCAAGGTCTTCATAAATCTTAGCAATAGTCTTCCTTCTAGAATTTGTCCCAACCTGAGTCACTAGAAATGGGTAGTGGTTATCAGTTTGACAAGTCTTAGGAGATTCTCTGACATGTGCTTGACAAAAGCATCTCTAGTATCAGATGGTCAATAACTGGACATTTTGGTGCCCCCCCCACAGTAGGTAGCACCAACACAGCTATCCATTCCTTTTTCATACAACCCTTGGTCTCCATGTTATCTGTATATCTACATCATCCCGTCTTGGGGCTCAAGAAGTTACTTCCTCCTGAGACATTCCAGCTGCTCTACCCTCCTACTAGAAAGGCCTCAGATCTCTTACTTCACTCTAAGTGTTCAATGGCCCTTCTTTTCTTCAGTCTCTGCATTGCATTCTTCCCTCCATCAAATTCTTGACTGGGTTAAGATTACCCTCGGCCTCTTTAGAGCCTTTCTTTTTTGTTTTACCCTTAAAACACTATGAGTCAGTGATTCTGCAACTAGACTCTTTTGAAACCATCTGCAAATATTAACTTAAAAGCTTTCTGCCCTAACTTTCATTACTCTCCAATCAATAGGGTCATTGTGAAGTCAACTGAGATAAGGAATGCAAAATGTAGAAATCTTAAGGAACTATATGAATATCAGATACTATCATTATTATTAACATTATTAGCATTAGCGTTATTATCATCATGGGGTAAATAAGGCTCGTCAGTTTTGGTTCTGTTTTAAAATGGGGCATGAAGGAAGAATAAATTAAGGAATTAGCTTTTAAAAACCACTGATTAAGTTTTTACTATGTGTCAAGCATTCAGTTAAGCACAGGGGACACAAATATAAAAATAAAGATAATCTCTTCCCTCAAGAAGCTTACATTCTAATAAGGGAAGACCACTAATACAAGGAGTAGCTAGATGGCATAGTGGATAGAAGGAAAGGACTTAAGTCAGGAAACTCAGCTTTCTGAATTCAAATCTGGCTTCAAACACTTACTAGCTGTGTGACCCTGGGCAAGTCACTTAACTGTGTTGATTGGAGGTCAGTTTCCTCATCTGTAAAATGAGCTAGAGAAGGAAATGGCAAACCACTCCAAAGCTTTGCTAAGATAATCCCAGATAGGGTCACAAAGAGTTAGACATGACTGAAATGACTGAACAACAAAACACAACAACAAGTACAAGGGTCAGGTGGACTGGGAGGGAAGTTTTGGTTTAGAAAGTTACAGGGAAGGTAAGTGGAGCCATAGGGAAGTATTGACATACCCTTTTCTGGAGGAATGACAGAATTGATTGGATTGTAGTTCTAGAACAGGAAGTGGGGGAGGGGGAGAGAAAAAGATGGGCAGTCAGAAGTCATGGTAACTGGTGAGGAGATGGCTAACGTGAAGCATAGCTGGAACCATAGCTAGATGTAGGAGGTAACTGAGATAACAACCAGTCGGGACAATTAGACTCCAAGTTGGGAGTTCTGGGGATGAAATGGTTAAGTTCTCCTAAACTTGGTTTCTGGTGTGGGTAACAAGGAAGTTGGTAAGGAGATGGCTGGAGACAAAAGGAAATTGCAGCTAAATTGAAGGATGACTCATAAGTCCTCCTTAAAAAGGCATATAAAGAGCTTGGCAATATTGGTCATATGCATCCAAGGGCAGCAAAAAACCCCCGTCATTTCATAGGTCACAGGGCCATTCCATATTGTAATTCTCTGGATAAATATTTATAAATAGTATACTATGAAAATAATTCCAGCTCATGAGCCAACATCTGTTGTAGAGGATAAAGAAGCAAAAAAAAATACTACAAAGAATATGATAAAATTTGCCAAAACTCTGCTCCTGTTAATCCACCCTCCAGACTCAACTGCCAGTGAACATGTCTGAGAGGAGCTAAGCCAGTTGTCTCCCTCAGACTCTGCATTCCCAACCCCACTTCAGCCATTTTCTGCCCTGCTACTGTTGCTGCTCTAAACAAGATCACCAGAAACCATTTGTACCTTCCTCTATCACCCACTTTCTATCTCTAATCCTGAGAACTGTAATCAAAACGACACAACCACTGCCCCTGGAGAGAACATATCAATGGACCACCCTGTTACTACACTTACTACCTTCATGACTTCTCAGACCATAACTCCTTTTCATGGCCATCACTCCCCTGTAAGTGTTGTCTTCCTCTCTTAGACTTCAAGCTCCTTGAGGGCAGGAACCATATCATATATATATGTATAGATATATAGATATAGATGTAGATATTTTAATCCCCAGCACTTAGCAGAGTACTTGGCACATGAAAAACATTTTTCATTCATTCAAACTTGATGAATATATTCATTAGTATTTAGTGACTTTGATGCAAAGGTACACATAGGAAAGAAAGATAAAAATGTGTTGGAAAAATATGACTTAGGAATAGGAAGTAAAGCTGCAGACCACCCAAAGGTCAATGGAGAGACAGATGGTTCAGAATTGAAAGTATAAGTAGAATTCTATGGTCTAATATTTTAAAGGGTAAATAAATTTTGATGACAAGCAAAAATTATTCTGATGAGAAGGAAAAGAGGAGCTGCCTAATAAGACCAATGTGAACACATATGGAAGTAATCAGCAAATGCCAATTTTAAAAGGACAGGTACAGAAAATGGAAGCATGGGCAAGTAACTGAGAATGAATGCCAAAAAGGAGCACTGTAAGGATTATATTATAAAAGGGATAAGACTGCTGCTCTGGGTGGATGGGACAATTATAATGGACAATTACGAGAAGGCAAGAACTGATTTTGCTTGTATTTTTTCCAAGGAGCATACTGTTTTAACTAGGAGAAATAGAGCAAAACTAATAAGCAGTAGAAACTCTAGAAAAGGGAAGAGATGGTCATCCCATACCTAACTGACCTCATGGAGTTCAAGTCACCAAGACTAGATGAAAGACATCTTACTATACCTTGATTTGTTGTTGCTGTTCTTATTCGGTAGGGTCCAACTCTTCATGACCCTATTTGGTTTTTGTTTGGTTTTTTGTTGTTGTTGTTTGTTTTTTGTCAAAGACATTGGAGTGGTTTGCCATTTCGTTTTCCAGTTCAAAATCTACTAAAAGAGATTAATGAGCTATTATCAGTGACCTTTGAATGATCTTAAAGAATAAGAAGTATAGCCTATAACTAGAAGACAAATGTAGTAATTTTTAAAAAGGAGAAGAATCCACAGTCTACAAATAATAGCACATTGTGTTCACAGAATTCTCTTGAATTTTTCTTATACCACTGTAGCTTTAAACTCATGTCCACCATACCTGGAATGCCTTCCCTCCTCATCTCCACCTCCTGACTTCTCTGGCTTCCCTCAAGTCTCAGCTAAAGTTTGGTGTTCTGGGGCAGGTAGGTGCCCACAGTGGATAGAGCATTGGCCCTGGAGTCAGGAGGCCCTGAGTTTAAATCTGGCCTCAGACACTTGACATTAATAGTTGTGTGGCCCTGGGCAAGTCACTTAACCCCAATTGCCTCACAAAACACACACACACACACACACACACACACACACACACCCCATAAAGTTCTATCTTCTGCAGGAAGCCTTTCCAAATCCCTCTGAATCTTTGTGCCTTCCGCCTGAGACTGCCCCCAATTTATTCTGTGTATATCTTATAGAGGCAGCTAGGGGGCTCAGGGGATAGAGCACTGGGCCTGGAGTCAGGAAAACTTGAGTTCAAATCTGACCTCAGACATTTATTAGCTGTGTGACCTTGGGCAAGTCACTTAACCCTGCTTGCCTCAGAGTTCACAGATTTCACCAGACTGAGAGAAAGGAGTCCAGCACACATCATCAGGTCCACATGTAGGACTTTTGCAACTTAGTAGACTTGTCTTCCACTGGTATTGCTATTAAAGATTCTGTCCCAGGGAAGCACCAAAGGAGGCCTTCTTTGGAGGTCATTATTGTAAAGTACTCTACATATATGAGTTATTGTTATCTCTGGTAGATCAGCAGCTCACCTAAGGCTCCTTAATCTGGAGAAAATATATACCTTATATTTGCATATTGTCACTCCCATTAGACTGTGAGTTTCTTAATTGCAGGAACGCCTTTCTTTGTGCCAATGAGACCCCCTCTACCCCAATCTTTGGACAGTGAATTCCCATTTTCCATTTTGAAAACCTGGTTATCCTATGTAGCTCTAGTTTGTATTGCAGAGACATGAAAAAAATTGAGATGAAAATTATGCTAAATACTCTGAACAAATTGTCACATATACGAGACTGAGCCTGCTCAGACCATAAATTCCAAGAGAAGTCTACAAAATGTCCAGGAATGTGCTGGCTTTAGTCAGAGAAGTCCCCCGGGGTACTTCAGATCAGGGTCACTGACAAAGACCTGAGTTTTGGAAAGTTCTGAATTTCTGCAAATTAATGGCAGCTGAACAGTAACCCAAGGAAGCAGCTGCAAGGGAAAGAAGACACATTAAAGAACATCCATGTGTGTATATACATTCAGAAAGACAGATGGAAAGAGACACATGCATAATCAACCTGAAAAGAAACTTCCACGGACCACCAAAAGATACTGTCTCCCATTCTTTCCCTTTCCCTTTCACATTACAAACACACACACACACACACACACACACACACACACACACACACACTGCATGTTTTATGACACTCTTTCCCCTTAATGTTCCCTGAGACTAAATTTCACTTGAATATGAAAATTGTGATTCATCTTGTCTCAAACACTGCCGTGGAGGGCTTTGATCAGAGCCATCTTTACCACCAAGCTCTGGATTTTTCCAGCCTATTTTGCTAAAATGTTTACTAAATACCTTCCTCCCCAAAACCATGTGAGATAAGTAGCACAATTATCTTTATCCCCATTTTACAGATGATCAAACTGAGGCTCAGAGAGGTTAAAGAACTTAATCATGATGTCATAGCTATAAGTATCAGAGCTGGGACTTGAACCTAGGTCTCCTGAATTTAAATCCAGTGTTCTTTCCACCACACCCCACTGCTTCTATAAGATGCCCTTTGAGGGCAGGTCAATTTTGTTTTTGTCTTTGTATCCCCAGCACCTAGTACAGTATCTGACACAACACAGCTACAGAAAAGGGCTTATTGAATATGAAAAACAGGGAGAATTGGATTCAGGAAGATATGGCTTCAAGCTCTGTCTCTGACACTTAAAAATTTGATCTGTTTATTTGATATGCATTTATAATCTGTCCTCTCTCACTTCACCCCATCTCCACTGAACAAAAAAAAATATAAATAAACAAATAATGACCTCTTATAAACACTCAAAGTCCAACCAAACAATTTCTGATGTTGGCTATGCCAGAAAACATGTATGTTTGTATTATTAGTTCATCATCTCAAGCTGGACCTGCTTTCAACATTTACTAGCTAAATGCAATTCACTTAACCTCTCTGGGCCTCTGTTTCCCCATCTGTAAAATAAGGAGTTTGGACTTGATGGTCCTTTAGGTCCCCTTCCAGCTCCAAATCCATTATCTTTCCTCCCCAGCCACCTACCACATGGGGAAAGGTAGAGAAACCTAGCTTCGAATGGAAGAAGCTGGGAAGTTATGAAAACATTTCCTAAATTATTAGTATTATCATTTTTAGCAGGGAGGGGGGAAATGAAAAATTGATACAGAACAGCCTGACATGTAAAGAAAAAACCGTTGTTCCTGGGAGCATTCTGTGTGGGAGTGTCATTGGCTGCCTCCTCTCCCAGGAAAATAAAACTCAGCAATATTGGGTTGGTGCCCATGGGAACTTAGCTTCCCTCTACAAAAGCAAGTCTTCAGCCCCTCATTTTTCAAATAGGAAAAGTCTTTGTGAACATCTGCCTAATAAACATCCCTCGCCTTCTAAATCCACTCCAAAACTCACGGTGATTGTTCATTAGTTAAAGCCAGCACATTTGGGGGGCCACCGCCAATGCTCCAAAAAAACAAAGAATGCTGTTTGTTGCAGTGAAATGAGGACTTGTCAGCTGTGACCTAACTGCTGGGATCCACATCTTTACCCAAGAAATCTGGATATCATTAGGAGAGATTTAGACAGATGTTGCTATTTACAATTTCCTGTAGAAATTAAGTGAGACCAGGATGGATCTTATTTAGGGCAAAGGAACATAGGAGAGGACTTATGTAAAAAGTACATACCAGCAAAGATAGAGTTATTGGATTAGGATGTATTTATTTCCCACTTGGATTTATAAGCAAAGCAAAGTTAATCTCTTAAGAAGCACTTACCTCAAGATGGTCTTGGCTTGACATATCTTGCCTGCCATTTTGGCAAAAGAAACCTTGCCTGCTTCTTAGACCCGAAATAATAATAATAAATCACTTTTATGGATATTTCACATTCGCCTTTGATCTCCACACCAAACCTGCTAGGAAGATTGCATGAATATTGCTATTCCCATTTTGCTGATGAGAAAACTGAATACTGCATTGCATTTAAAACTTGAAAAAACCTTAGAGATCCTAGAGCAAGGATTTTTTCTTTTAATTTTTCAACTGACAAAAATTCACCTCTTTTTCCTCCCCTCTCACCTCCATTCCACCTTTACCCTCCTACATCCACTACAAAAGAAAGAAAAGCAGAACCTTTGTAATAAATATGCATAATCAAGCAAAATAAATGCCTGTATCATCCATGTCCAAAAAGATATTTCTCATCAGTCCTCTAACTCCATCACTTCTCTGTCAGAGCTGGGTAGAAAGTGGCACCTGACCCATGTCTTTAAAGAAATTAAATCTTCTAAGAGTCAGAAAGGAGAAGAGAGTACATTCCGGGCATGGGGAATAACCTGAACAAAATTGTTAAGATAGGAGATGGAATGTTGAGTTCAGGGGTCAGGTAGTAGATTGATTAGTCTGGAATGTAAAGAACACAAAAGGGAGAAGGGTCATCCCTGTCAGAGATTGGAACAAAGGAGGGAAGAATGAGAGTAGGACAATATAGAGGCATTTGAGGACAAGGGATAAGGAAGATGAGAAAGGTAACCTCATCTTAGTAAAGTGTGAGGCAAGGTCTCTCTTTTGCAGAGAGGAATGAAAAAGGAGGTTTAGTTAGGATAACCACTATGGGAATATGATAAGGAATTAATCAGAGAAGGAAAAAAATACCATTAGGTAGCAGTGAGAGGTCAGCTGAGATAAGAAAATATGATTTTGAAGTGGATCCAGTCAATATATTATATGACTTATTCCAATAGTGTTCAACAGTATATGAGGAAGTAAAGAGGCAGGTGATGGGGTCAGTTGTTCTCTCTCAATTATCAAGCTTGGTATACAAGGTTTGACTAAAAAATGAGTTGAAAATGTGTTAGCATGCTGGCTTTGGGTGGTCTCACAAGGAAGGTCTGTATGGCTCAGTGCTAAACGATTTGTGCTTGGAGATGATTGAAATATTCCCCTAATTGGCCACTCTACGGAAAGAACTGCCAGTGGATCTTAGAAAGGGGGTGACTCCAGCTTCTCTTTCTCTCTCTCCCTCTCCCATTTTACAAATGAAGAAATGGAGACCCAGAGAGGTTAAGTAATTTGTTCCATGCTGCACAGGTAGAACATACCACAGAATAAAAGGATCATAGATACGAAACTGGAATAAACTTCAGGGTCTATTCCAATAATTTTCTAGTTGAAGAAACTGAGGCCCAGGCACACTAAGTGATTTGCCTAAGGTCACACAGGTGGTAAGCACCGGAGTCAGGATTTGAACCTAGGTCCTCTGACTCCAAGTCTAATACTCTCTCCACAAACCCACACTGCTCTCATATAATTCAAAAGTGGAGATGAAGAAGTAGAACACACTATATCTGCCATTAACTTTTAGCAAGCTGTTTCATCTCCTACAAAATTGGGGTTTCCAGTACATATTTTTTGAGTACCATCCAGGAAGCATTCTGATTCAATGATTACAGCAAGGTGGCAAAATTGAGAAAAGATTTTAAATCTGATTGTTGGGTTAAAATTTCAATCTGTTGACCTGTGAATGAGAATCGGAAAAGCAACTTCAGAAAAACAGAGGGTCTCTGGTGGAGAATGAGGATCATAACCTAACTCACTTGTATTGGAGCCAGTATAATGCGCCCCCAAATGGAATGAATGCACACTACCGTCTGATGGCATCTCCACATGAAACAAGGCAGCAGGAGTCTGTGAGGCTGAAAACATGTGAATTACCTCACTCCACAGCTGTCCCAACACTGGAAATGGCTCGATGCTTCTCTGATTTTAAAATTCTTGTCCTTGGATGGACTTTCGCATATAGCCAATATCCTAGCTCTACTGGCAGCCAGCACTCATTTTCTTATCCCCTCCAGATGGAGGACACAAGAAGATTATTCTACATTGGATTCCCTCTTGAAAAACCCACCTTAAAAAGAAATTGAACCAGCCATCAATGAACTCCCTAGGAAAAAATGTCCAGGGCCAGGTGGATTTACAAGTGAATTCTATCAAACATTTAAAGAACAATTAATTCCATTAGTATATAGGCTATTTGGGAAAATAGGCAAAGAAGGAGTCCTACCAAATTCTTTTTATGATACAAATATGGTGCTGATACCTAAAACAGAAAGAGTCAAGACAGACCAATTTTCCTAATGAATATAGATTCAAAAATTTTTAATAAAATATTACCAAAAAGATTACAGCAACTTACGAGAATAATACATTATGACCAGGTAGGATTTATACCAGGAATGCAGGGTTGGTTCAATACTAGGAAAACTATCAGCATAACTGATCATATCAATAACAAAACTAACAGAAACCACATGATCATCTCAATAGATACAGAAAAAGCCTTTGACAAAATACAACACCCCTCCCTATTAAAAGCACTAGAGAGCATAGGAATAAATGGAACCTTCCTTAAAATAAGTAGGATCTACCTAAAATCTTCAGCAAGTATTATATGTAATGGGGATAAGCTAGAAGCATTTCCAGTAAGATCAGAGGTGAAACAAGGATGTCTATTATCACTTCTCTTATTCAATACGGTACTGGTAACATTAGCTTTAGCAATAAGAGAAGAAAAAGAAATTGAAGGTATTAGAATAGGCAATGAAGAAAAAAAGCTATCACTCTTTGCAGATGATACAATGATATACTTAAAGAATCCTAGAGAATCAAGTAAAAAACTACTCGAAATAATAAACAACTTTAGCAAAGTTGCAGGCTATAAAAGAAACCCACATAAATCATCGACATTTCTATACATTACCAACAAAGCCCAACAGCAAGAGATAGAAAGAGAAATTCCATTTAAAGTTACTGTAGACATTATAAAATATTTGGGAGTCTATTTGCTGAAACAAACCCAGGAACCATAACACTTTTCACACAAATAAAGTCAGATCTAAATAATTGGAAAAACATCAGTTGCTCATAGGTAGGCAAAGCTAATATAATAAAAATGACAATCCTACCTAAATGAATTTACTTATTCAGTGCCATACCAATCAACCTACCAAAAATTATTTTATAGAACTAGAACAAATAATAACAAGATTCATCTGGAAGAACATAAGATCCAGAATATCAAGGGAACTAATGAAAAGGAATGCCAAGGAAGGGGGCCTAGCCATCTTAAATTGTATCGTAAAGCAGCAATCATCAAAACTACTTGGTATTGCCTAAAAAATAGAGTAGTGGATTGGTGGAATAGGTAAGGTACACAAGACACAGTAGTCAATGACAATAGTAATCTACTGTTTGATAAGCCCAAAGACCCCAGCTTCTGGGATAAGAACTCACTATGTGAAAAACTGCTGGGAAAATTAGAAAAGAGTATGGCAGAAACTAGGCATAGACCAAAATCTTACACCATATACCAAAATAAAGTCAAAATGGGTACACAATTTTAAATATAAAGACTGATACTATAAGCAAACTGGGAAAGCAAGGAATAGTTTACCTGTCAGATTTATGGAGAACAGAAGAATTCATGACCAAACAGGAGATAGAGAACATTATGAAATGCAAAATAGATAATTTTGATTACATTAAATTGACAAGTTTTTGCACAAAGCCAATTCAACCAAGATTAGGAGGGAAACAGAAAACTGGGAAAGAATTTATCTGATAAGGGCCTCATTTCTAAAATATATAGAAAACTAAGTCAAATTTATAAGAATATAAGTCATTCCCTAATTGATAAATGGTCTAAGGATATGAACAAGCAGTTTTCAGATGAAGAAATTAAAGCTATCATCAGTCATATGAAAAAATGCTGTAAATCACTATTGATCGGAGAAATGCAAATCAAAATGACTCTGAGGTACCACACCTATCAGATTGGCCAACGTGACAAAACAGGAGAATGATAAATGTTGGAGAAGATGTGGAAAAGTTGGAACACCCATACATTGTTGTTGGAGTTGTGAACTGATCCAACCATTTTGGAGAAAAATGTGCATACCCTTTGACCCAGCAATAGCACTTCTAGGACTGTATCCCAAAGAGATCATAAAAACAGGAAAAGGACCCACATGTACAAAAATATTTATAGCAGCTCTTTATGTGGTGGCCAAGAATTGAAAAATGAGGAGATGCCCATCAATTGGGAAATGGCTGAACAAGTTGTAGTATATGAATGTAATGGAATACTATTGTGCTATAAGAAATGATGAGCAAGCAGACTTCAGAAAAACCTGGAAAGACTTACATGAACTGATGCTGAGTGAAGTGAGCAGAACCAGGAGCACAGTAACAGCCACGTTGTGTGATGAATAACTTTGATAGACCTAGCTCTTCTCAGCAATGCAAGGATCTAAGACATATCCAAAAGTCTTCTGATGGAAAATGCTATCCACATCCAGAGAAAGAACTGTGGAGTCTGAATGCAGATCAAAGCATACTATTTGCTTTTTTTCTCTTGTTTTGTTGTTTCTTATTTCTTGTAGTTCCTCCTATTGGTTCTAATTCTTCTTTACAACATGACTAATGTGAAAATTTGTTTGATAGGAATGTATATGTATAGCCTATATCATATTGCGAGCTGTCTTGGAGAGGGGGAGGGGAAGGAAGGGGAGAAAATTTAAAACTCAAAAGCTTATGGAAGGGGCAGCTAGGTGGCGCAGTGGATAGAGCACCGGCCCTGAAGTCAGGAGTATCTGAGCTCAAATCTGGCCTCAGACCAAACACTTGACACTTACTAGCTGTGTGACCCTGGGCAAGTCACTTAACCACAATTGCCTTAAAAAAAAAAACAAACTTATGGAAGTCAATGTTGAAAACTAAAAATAAATTAATTATTAAAAAGAAAAGAAAAACCCACCTTGCTGCTCTTCAACTGTTTGGGGGTAAGGGAGGGGGTGGGGGTTCAGACTTACAGAGTAAGCACCCCACCACTTGCCAGATGGGGCCTGCTAGGTTTAAAGGGCTCTCCCTTGTTCAGACAAGCCACTGTCTAGACCAGGGGTGGGGAACCTATCCATTGTTCTCAGGTACCACACAGAAGGAAATATGCTGATTGACCCAGGACTTTCCCACAGCCCAAAAAATCACAAATTCTCATTCACTGAGAATTGAGGCTCACACATCCTTCAATTAGTCCTTCTCTATGTTCACAAGCCCAAATCTGTCCTCTATTCCACTGGTGTCAAAGACAAATAAAAACAGATCCATGTAGACACATAATAACTTCAAAAACCTCAAATTAACACAAACTATGTTGTATTGTATTTTTATTTCATGAAAATTTCCCAATTACGATTTAATCTGGTTAGGGTTGTTTTCTCCAGGACTTGCAAGCCTCACAGGCCACGAGTTCCATACCTCCATTCTAGGCCTTTTGTCCACCACCTCTTTGTCTGCCTAAACTGAAATCTATTTCATTGGGCAAGCCTGCGGGAACCTAAGACTCCTCAAATATATCCTTTCATTCCTTGTTCAATCTCTTTCCCAATTATTTCTACCCAGACTTCATTTTCCCTGTCCCGGATTACTCAGAAACGGATGTGGAAATTCATTAATATAGGTTACTATCAAGTCTACTTCTGCCCCATTCATATTCCCCACACTAGTTGCTGTATCAGGCTTCTTCTGTGTATATACCTGAAAGCTGCTAAAAACTCAACCTGGAGGAAGTCAGTGCGCTCCTATCTTCCACCAGGGAGCTCCTCGTGGGCGCTCTTCTCATTCTACTACTAGCAAAGCCTCCCACATCTCATCCTAATGAAATTCAGGGCTATGTGTGGTTTTCTTTTTCTTTAATAATTACACCTGGCATTTTGTCAAGACTACATACAGCCACTTGTTATTTTTTTTTAAATTCTGGCTTTTAACAACATACCTATTCATCATCTCTTTTGAGCCTTGCAATTTCCTTGTGAGATAGGTGTTCCAGGTATTATTTGCCTCATTTTATAAATAAGAAAACTGAGATTGTGTAGCTTACCCAAGGTCACACACCTGGGAAACATCAGAGGAGGCTAGGTCTTAAACACTAATTTATTAAGGCCAGGTAAATACTAATTTACTGAAGGTCTGGTTTGCTTCTAAGTCCCTTAATTGGGTGGTGGTGCAACAGCTTGACACAGTAGGTATAAGCATGGGATGGAGTAGCAAGCTACTTATAGGAATATTAACAGGCCCCTCTTCCTATGACCCGAAGAAATCTTCATGGCAATTCAGTCAAACCCTCTAGTTTTCTAAGTAAACAAATTGCGGACCAAAGATGTGAAACTACTTGCCTGAAGCATGAGAAAACAGATCTAATCCTTGAATCTAAGCTCTCTGATTCCAAATCTAGGGTTGGTTTTGTCATACCCCGCTCCCCCCAGCCCCAATTCTATCCCATAATCACACCCCATTCCCTGAGACTGTAAACAACCTCCACCAGCCCTCCAGAGGCACAGAAGTTGGAAGAATCATATGCAACTGCTACATCTACACTTTAAACACTTCTAGGAAAAATGGAGTAGTGTTATCAGAGATGGAGCCTTGGCCATCTTCCAGAAGGGCCTGATCATCACAGATCTGCCTGTTTTATAAAAACAAAAATTCACTCCAGCCACAGGAGATGGTACTTCAGGTAGCCCTGGCACGACAAAACAATCAAATTCAAATGTCCAAGAAAGGGGGAAAATGCAGACACAAGACAGAGTCCCCTGCCCCAATCCTGTGGGTTAATATACTTGGAAAAACACAAGGACATGAGTATATGAAGGAAGCTTTTTGGGGAGCCCGGAAAATACGGCACATCTTTCCTAAACCCAAGTAGTTTACATAGGTTCAAGTCTGTAATATATTCAAGGAAGTCAGTATAGACCTTGAAGGTTATTTGCAGGAGTGTGGAGGAAGTCAGCTTTAACCAGCAAAGCAAGAGCCTTGGTTAAATTTTTATTAATATTTACATCTCCAAAACCAGCAATCAGCAATTGTTATGAATCTGGGTTTGATTTATTGTTTTGTTGATTGTCTAGACTTAAGAAAGTGATAATGATGTAGATTAAGCTTTAAAATGCATATGCAGACATTCTCCCCTCCCCCAACCCCACACCCACTGATAAACATTTACCAGCACACCCTTATATGTGTATATATATATATAATATATATATACACATATACTTATATATACACACATATACATATATGTACACACATATACATATACATATATACATATATTGGTGAGGCAATCAGGGTTAAGTGATTTGCCCAGGGTCACACAGCTAGTAAGTGTCAAGTATCAGAGGCTGGATTTGAACTCAGGTTCTCCTGACTCCAAGGTCAGAGCTCTATCCACTGTACCACCTAGCTGTCCCATGCATGCCCCTATATTAATCTCCACACGGTGCTTGAGCTGTGCAGGGAGTGCAGTAGAAGGTGCAAGGAATGAAGTCATCCCCAGATTTAAGGCTAATAATAATAACAATAAAAATGATAATTAAAAACTTGTATGCAAATAGTACCTTAGGGTTTGCAAAGTGCTTTGTATGCATTATCTCATTTGAACCTAATCCTTTTGTCTTAGTTGTCATTGTTCAGTCATGTCTGACTCTTTAGGACCCCATTTGGGGTTTTCTTGGCAAAGACACTGGAGTGGTTTGCCATTTCCTTCTCCAGCACATTTTATAGATGAGGAAACTGAGGCAAACAAGGTCAAGTGACTTGTCCAGGGTCATGTTGAGGTTTAGGGGCTGAGGAGTGCTGGGACCTCAAAATCACAACACACAGGTCCTGCCCAAATGAATTCAAACCAAGCCTTCTTTTAGCCAGAGATAAGGTTTATTAAAGATGTGCCATATTAGCCAGACTCTCAAGGAATCTCAACATTTGTGAGCTATTGGCTAGATTATAAAATAAGCCCTTGGCTAGACTCTTAAAGAATCTGAGCAGTTTAATGGAAACAAGAAGGCCTTTATATAGAGAGAGACTGTGAGAAGGATCTAGGGAGGATCTTGATGGGAGTGGCCAGTAGGCTGGAGTGAACAGAATTGGAAGATGAGACCAAGGGAGAATGGAGTCTAGATAGGATTAAGGGTGGGAAGTGGCCTAGGGCCACAGGGAGGTAAAACAGTGGAGAGCTAGGCTAGGTTAAGGGTAACAGAGAATTGGGAGATTAGGCCATAGATTAAGCAATAATGAAAGGCCAGTTGATGAGATTATAGCCTCAGGTGAAATCCAGAGATTTGGCCACGTGGGAAAGTCCAGGGTTTTTCCTTTCTGGGGTCCAGATCCCCAAAACATGATATTTTCCTTTTAGGGGTTCAGCTCCCATCCCCATCATTCACATAGCTAGTAAGTGCCTGACACCATATTTGAACTCAGGAAAATTAGTCTTCCTGACTGCAAGATAATTAAAAGGATTATTTACTGGGATAGGTGATATTTCAGGTGAACACTAGGGATCTGGGCCACTTGGGAAAGTCCAGGGCCATTCAGGAGTCCATCATTAGCACCCCATCAGGCCCAGCACTCTATGCACTCTGCCAATCAGTGCCCCTCAAAACCTGATCATATCCCTGACCATATGATCTCTTTGCAACCTACTATCAAGCCTTATGAGGCATTAAATCATTTTCATGCCTTGTCCTACCTTTGTAACCCAGGGGTAATAATAATATTTTACTTCCTTATTGTGATTAGTTAGGTGGTTATTGATTGTCTATATGTCAATGCCTGATCCTTATTGGGTCTTTCTTTGATGACATAAATTGATATATTTGTTCTAACCTAATAGTAGCAGCTAGTATTTCTATAGTACTTCGAGCTTTGCAAAAGACTTTATGTGTATTACCTCATTTACATGTATTACCTCAAAACTCTATGAGAGAGCTGTTATTATACAAGGTAAATGCTATAATTATTTCCATTTTACCAATTAGGACACTGAGGCTGGACAAGGTTAAGTGACTCACCCAGGGTCACACAGATCCTAACTGTCTAAGGCAGGATGTGAAGTCAGATCTTCCTGGTTCCAAGTCCTGCTCACTATCACTATGGCCCCTAGCTGCTTCTGATCTATAGCCCAAAGCTTGATCAGACTTCAAGTTGGAGGGGTCTTTAAAGGTCATTAAGTCCAACTTCATTTTAAAAATAAGGAGTACACAGCAGAGAACAAAAGAAAACTTAGAAGGAAGCACACACCAGCCCTGGAGTCAGGAGGACCTGAGAGTTTAAATCCGTCTTCAGATACTTGATACTTACTTAGCTGTGTGACCTTGGGCAAGTCACTTAACCCCAACCCCTTCACCAAAAAGTAAGAAAGAAAGAAAGAAAGAAAGAAAGAAAGAAAGAAAGAAAGAAAGGAAAGAAGGAAAAAAGAAAGAAGGAAACAAACAAACAAACGAAGGAAGAAAGAAACAAAGAAAGAAGAGGCATGGAGCCAAGATGGCAGAATAAAAGCAGTGACTTGCTTGAGCTCTCCCCCAAACCCCTCCAAATACCTGTAAAAAAAATGGCTCTAAACAAATTCTAGAGCAGCAGAACCCACAAAAACACAGAGTGAAACAAACTTCCAGCCCAAGACAATCTGGATGGTTGATTGCAAAGGTCTATTGCATCAGGATGGGAGAGCAGTGTGGTTCAGCGTGGGCCACGCAGGCAAAGACCAGGCCTCAGCAAACCTGGAGCAGTCCTCAGGGGATTGAATCAAGGGAAACTGTGGCAGTTTCCAGACTTCTCAACCCACAAAAACCAAAGACAACTTAAAAGGTCAGTAGAGAAAGGTCTGTTTGACCACGGTGAGAGAGGAGGTTGGTCTGGCCCCAGTCCTGGCACAGTCCTGGGGTGGCAGTTGTTTCCAGAGCTTTTGACCCATAGATGGAAGAACAATCAAGTGGTTGATCAGAGGGGGATTGCAGTGATCTCTTTGCTGGTGCTGAGGCAGGATTCTCTTACTTTGCCTGTGCTTGGATCTGGGTCACAATTCTGGGTGGTAGTCCTGGGGTGAGGAAGAGCACTAGTGTGGTGGAGCTTGTAGTGGCAGTAGAGGGGGAATCCTCCTCACAGTTCCAAGACAGAAAAGAGTGCTTGTGGTCACTCATAGACCAGAGCACAGGCCAGGAAAGGAGGAAACACCTTGCCCTTGATCATACTACTTTGGAAGAACTGAAAATTTACAGGTCCCTAGAAGTATCTCTGAAAACAGCTGCACAAAACCCCTCAAGCTTGGGACAGTACAACCTCCACACTGGAAGCAGCCCCCTACCTCAACAAAGAGTTTAAAACTCAAGTAATTGGCTGGGAATGTGAGCAAAAAAAAAGTCAGACCACAGAATCTTTCTTTGGTAACAAAAAAGATCAAAACATACAACCAGAAGAAGAAATAAAGCCAAGTTCCTACATCCAAAGTCTCCAAGAAAAATATGAATCAGTCCCAGGCCTTGGAAGAGCTCAAAAGGGATTTTGAGAAGCAAGAGAAGTAGAGGAAAAACTGGAAAGAGAAATGAGAGTGATGCAAGAAAATCATGAACAAGTCAACAGCTTGCTAAAGGAGATCCCAAAAAAATACTGAAGAAAATAACACCTTAAAAAATAGATTAACCCAAATGGCAAAAGAGGTCCAAAAAGCCAATGAGGAGAAGAATGCCTTCAAAAGTAGAATTGGCCAAATGGAAAAGGAAGTCCCAAAGCTCACTGAAGAAAATACTTCCTTTAAAATTAGAATAGAGCAAATGGAAGCTAGTGACTTTATGAGAAATCAAGACAGTGTAAAACAAAACCAAAAAGAATGAAAAAATAGAAGACAATGTGAACTATCTCATTGGAAAAACAACTGACCTGGAAAATAGATCCAGGAGAGATAATTTTAAACTTATTGGACTATCTGAAAGCCATGATAAAAAAAAGAGCCTAGACATCATCTTTCAAGAAATTATCAAGGAAAACTGCCCTGATATTCTAGAACCAGAGGGTAAAATAGAAATGGAAAGAATCCATTGATCACCTCCTGAAAGAGATCCCCAAAGGAAAACTCCTAGGAATATTGTAGCCAAATTCCAGAGTTCCTAGGTGAAGGAGAAAATATTGCAAGCAGCCAGAAAGAAACAATTCAAGTGTTATGGAAACACAGTCAGGATAACACAGGATTTAGCAGACCAGAGGGTTTGGAATATAATATTCCAGAGGTCAAAAGAGATAGGATTACAGTTAAGAATCACCTACCCAGCAAAACTGAGTATAATCCTTCAGGGGGAAAAATGGAAATTCAGTGAAATAGAGGACTTTCAAGCATTGTTGATGAAAAGACTAGAGATGAAAAGAAAATTCAATTTTCAAATACAAGACTCAAGAGAAGCATGAAAAGGTAAACAGGAAAGAGAAATCATAAGGGACTTATTAAAGTTGAACTGTTTACATTCCTACATGGAAAGATGATATTTGTAACTCATGAGACCTTTGTCAGTATTAGGGTAGTTGGAGGGAAAAAATTCTTTGTATGTATGTATATAGATAGATAGATAGATAGATAGATAGATAGATAGATAGATAGATAGATAGATAGATAGAGGGCACAGGGTAAATTGAAGATGAAGGGGTGATATCTGGAGAATAAAATTAAGGAGTGAGAGAGGGTTATACTAGGAGAGGAGAAATAGAGAGATAGAATGGGGTAAATTATCTCACATAAAACAGATAAGAAAAAGTTTTTACAGTGGAGGGAAAGTGGGGGAAGGTGAGAAGGAATGAGTGAATCTTATTCTCATTGGATTTGGCTTAAGGAGGGAATAACACACACACTCAATTGGTTATGGAAATCTATCTTACCCTACAGAAAAATAGGGGGGAAGTGGCTAAGGGGGGGGGAGATGATAGAAGGGAGGACAGATTGGGTGAGGGAGTAATCAGAAGCAAACACTTCCGAGGAGGGACAGGGTTAAAATAGAGAATAGAATAAACAGGGGGTGGGATAGGATGAAGGGAAATTAGTTAGTTTTTCACAGCATGACTGCTATGGAAGTATTTTGCATGCTTGACTTTCCAATGAGGGTGGGTGGGGAGGAAGGAAGGGAACCCAAAGTTTTAAAAACAAAAGTTAAAAAAAAATTGCTTTCACATGCAACTGGGAAATAAGATACAGAGGAAATGGAGTATAGAAATCTATCCTGCCCTACAAGAAAATAGAAAAGGAAGGGGATAAGAGAAGGGGAGGGTGATAGAAGGGAGGGCAGATTAGGGGAAGGGGTATTCCAAATGCACATTATCTTGGGGTGGGTGGAGGGGCAAGATGGGGAGAAAATTTGGAACTCAAAATCTTGTGGAAGTGATTGAAAACTAAAAATAAATTAATTAATGTTTTTGAAAAAAGAAAAAAAGAAGAAAGAAGCACAGAAAAGCTGGGTAGCTTTGAAAACAATGTGTAGTATTTATTACATAATTTTTTTTTAAAAAAGTAAACACACTGAAATGGAAATTTATGGTTTTATATTGAATCTTCTCTTTATGTTCTGCCATGTACATGGAAATTTTCCCCCCTCATTTTGTATCTAAGTTTAAAATGAATAAAAAACTTAAAAAATAAAAATAAGGGAACTAAGGCCAATTGAGGTTAAATAAAATGCCCAAAGTCAAGCAGGTCATAAGTGGCATTGCCAAGATTTGAACCCATGTACATTCACCCTCAGATTGTCCTAGTCAAGAGCTGTTTGTCCTGAATGGCAATTAGACATTTTCAAGTTGATAGAGCCTATCCTAGGTATTTGGAGGAAATTAGGTGGCTCAATGGGTAGAGTCAGAAAGAACTGAGTTTAAATCCAGCCTCAGACTTTTACTGGCTGTGAGACCCGGGGCTTAACTTCTTAACCAGAACTTCTTTCTGCCTCAGTTTCCTCAATTGTAAAGTGGGGCTAATAATAGCACCTACCTCCCAGAATTATTGTGAAAATCAAATGAGATAACACTTATGAAGCACTTGCTATGGTGGCTGGTACATAGTAGGTGTTTAATAAATGCCTATTTTCTTTCCTATCTTCCAAGATATTGTCTTTCTCAGAGCCTTGTGTGGCAATGTGACATGGTCCTATTATGTATTTTTAACCCAATAAAACAACAAAATTGATCCATTATCAAGTGCATGGGAATAGTAGATACTAGGGTTCAGTCTAATTCCTGAAAACACACTGATCATATTGAGACAATACAGTACACAAATATCCTTATCCGCAAAAGACAACACAGTTTGTGACCACTTTAATTATCAGAAAATCATAGAATTTCATAGTTAAAATGAACCTCAGAAACCATCTTTTCCAACTTGTACCTCAATCAGTGAAAAGGCATGTATGTATTAAGCACCTACTATGCTCCAGGCACACTAAACTGAAATAATCCCTTCCCCAGAGAATAGAAATCCCCTCTCAAAGATTCCTAACAAGTGGTCTGCCAATCTTTCCTTGACTACCTAGAAATGAGGGAGAATCTGCTTTCTCCCAAGAGAGACTATTTCATTTTGGGACAGCTTTAATAGTTAAGATTTTCCTTACTCTAGACCAAAATCTGCACACTGTACCTACTTCTGCCCTCTGAGGCCAAGTAAAACAAGCCTAATCTCTCTTCACCAAGAGTCTTGGGGAGTCCTTTTTATTTTACACACACACACACACACACACACACACACAATCCTTTTATTAAGGGAATTTGTTCTGCAAAGTTTGGATTCAGTCAAAGGGCTGCACTTGAGGACCTAGAGGGCCACATGTGGCCTTGAGGCTACAGGTTCCCCACTCCTGCCCAAGACCATCTTTCAAATACAGGAAGAGGAAACTACAGTAAACATAATCCCATAATTGAACCAAGTTCAGGTTGCTATACCTTCCCCATTGGCAAGCATCTTATGGTGCTGACAGAACTCATCCACAGCCAACTTCACTGCTTTCCTTAACCAGGGTTAAGGACATTGTTTTTCAAATGACCCCCAGCACTCTATAACAGCCTTATTCTGGACTGCCATGTCTCTGCACTTGGCAAGAAGGTTTTGTTTGATGGTTTCTGGGTTCTTCTGGCTTCCTTGTTGTGGCTGCTGTTTTGTGACTGTCAAACATTTTTAAGAAATGTGGATGACCAGTGTCATTACTTTTTTTCATTTTCTAACTATTTCTAGAGACAAGAGCTTGCTTAAACAGGTTGGGTTGATGTTGTTGTAATTGCCATGCAGTGTCATCTCCTCATCTTTATCCTATTAATTTGGTGTTTAATTTGACTCCTGCACACACCAGCTAATGATCTGACTACACACAGTAAGCTGGTTCTGGAACACTCGCTAAGTCAGCAACCAGTACTCTCCTGACCACTTAAAAACAAACAGTTTGGCTTTTTTTTTTTTAAAGGATGACATTGGCATTTGCCATGTCCAAGGCCTTCCAACTCTCTCTGGCAGAAAGTACTCATGCTGCATAGGGACAAAGCTTCCGAGTAGCCTCTAAGTCTTCCACTTCTTGATTCCCAAACTATATTTTCCAATATAGCTTTTGCTATTTTACCCCTGTGCCCACTTCTGTCTTAAATCCAATAAATGTAAAAGTAAATAATGACTTATTTTGGAGGATCTTGGCAAGTTCTTTGCAGAATTTCTCAACTCGTCTTTTTTAATTTTATCTTTAATTTATGGAATAAAACAAGCATTTTCATAACATAGTACAATAGAAAAGATGATTGTACATGAAACTGTAAATCTACTACGCACAACTTGCTATTCCTTTGAAAAATTATCATGTAAATTTTTTCTTTTTTTTTCTTCCCCTCCCCCTGCCCTAGAGATGGCTACCATAAGGCACACACATGCACACACATGTGTACATATATGTAAAATTATTCTACACATACTTCTATTTATCAGTTCTTTCTCTGGATGTGGATGATGTCTTTCTTCGTATGTCCTTTATAGTCAATTTGTTATATAATACAGTTAATATACACAGTACAATTAATTTATAATAGACAAAACAACTTATTTGCTTGAAGTCATTCTTAAAACAATATTGCTATTACTGTATACAATGTTCTCTTGGTTCTGCTCATTTCACTCTTCGTTGTTTCATGCAAGTGTTTCCATGTTTTTCTAAAATCACTGAGCTTATCATTTCTTGTAGCACAGTAGTGTTCCATCGCAATCATATACACCCTGTTCAACCATTCCCCAAATGATTGCTATTAACATTGCTATTATCTCCTTAGGCATTCTGTTTGCTTAAATTCATCATAAGCATGGCAAGGTAAGATAATCACTTAATATGTTTCTTGTTCTCTGTGCTACGTAAAAATAAAGAAATTTCTGCTTTCAGAGAAGGTTTCTGATTCTTATTGTCATGAGCAATATGGATAAAGTGTCTTCTCTAGACAAGAAAATTTTCACCTTTAGCAAGTGGTGAGAAAGGTATTCTCAGTTGGAGGGAGAGAGAACCTAGTGTATCACAAATCTCCTGAGAGGCAAGATGCTCCAGACATCACCTCCAGAAATTCAGGTCATTTGGTAACTTCCAATTTAAATTCATGCAAACTATGTGCTAAAGTCAGTTTCTTCACCTTTGGCACCCAAGAAGTCTGATTAGAGATGAGAAGGGAGAGTGATAACAAATACATGATTTGGGGAAAGGGACTGAAAGAAGGCTTAAAGCCAATTTCTCCAATGCCTCATGAGATCCATCAGATTAGAGGTAGAAGAGATTTTAGGGATCATCTAGCCCAAATCGATTTCACAGTGAAAAAATTGGATCTATGGAGAAAGGTAAGTTACTTGTCCAAGGCCACCAAGGAAAGCTCATTCCACTTTTAATGCAATTGAGGTTGGCCTGGGCAGGTGGTAGAGCCAAATGGAAGCTAAATCTCATAGAATCACAAACTGTTAGAATAAGAAGAGGTCTTAGAGGTGGCCTTGTCAACCTTCTCATTTGACAGAGTAATGGAGACCTAGAGTTAATGTCAAGAAGGGACTAGAACCCAGATCTCCTACTTCCTAATCCACCACTGGGCAAAGATGCTGACTTATTAGATCAGGTCATGGCAGCTAGTTGGCACCATGAGTAGAGTACTGGACCTGAAGTGGAGTCCTAAGTTTAAATGCGGTTTGCTTGATCTTAGGCAAATCACTTATCTTCCTGAGTTTCCTCATCTGTAAAATGCAGTTAATAACAGCACCTACTTCCCAGGGATGTTTTGAGGATAAAACGAGATGATATTTGTAAATTGCTTTGCAAACTTTAGAGCACTATATGAATAGAGCACTGTTCCAGGACTAGGCTTCTCTCCCCACCCCTAGAATGGATTAGAGCTTGAGTCCCACTAATATTGGCTCAAGGACCCCTATGAGATAATCAATCTGCTTCTACTGTGGGAGTCTGCTGTGTATACATTCTCACCATCCTATTATTAATTCTACTTGATTATAGCTCCAGCCCACCCTGTTACCATGTTCTAAGCCAGACCCACCACCAGGCTCCACCTATGCATTCTTCCTTATAAGAATAAAGTTGTTGTAAACTAAACCTTGGGGCAGCTAAGTGGTGTAGCGGATAAAGTGTCAGGCCTAGAGTCGGGAAGGCCTGACCTCAAATCCAGCCTCAGACACTTACTAGTTATGTGACCCTGGGCAAGTCACTTCATCCTATTTGCCTCAGTTTCTTCATCTATAAAATGAACTAGAGAAAAAATGCAAACCACTCCAGTATCTTTGCCAAGAAAACCCCAAAAAGGGGTCACGAAGAGCCAGATGTAATTAAACAACAAAAAAACTACACCTTTGAATTTCTCACTCTTGAACAATTTTCTATCTTAAGGCAATTTCCCACCTTTGGACAAAGCTCCTGCCTCTCCACCCAGCTATGGCTCTAGGAATTTGGAAAATGCAATATGCAATCTTAAACTTCTCTGAGTTACAAGTTCCTTATCTCAAAGTGTATCCTACCTACTTCTAAGGTTGGCTGTGAGGAATAAATTAAATCATGTATATAAAAGGGCTTTACAAGTAGCAAATCAATGTAAATTAAATTATTAGTGATACAATAGTCAAGTCAAAACAAAAATCTCAATCTCAGTGATAAATTGCAATCATATTTCTTCAAGTAATTTTATACTTAAAAATCGAGTAAAAGAATAACTCAACACCTTTCATTATTTCTGAGCTTTAGAGCTGAAAAGGGCATTAGAGGTCATCATGTCCAACCTACTTCACGTTAGAAATGAGGAAATCGGGGTCATACAAGTTAAGGGACCTAAGGTCTCCTGTGACAGATTACTTCAAACATTATTGATTGCCAAGGCCAATGTCTATTAGAAATAGTGATGATGATGATGATAATACTTTAAGCTCTTAGGACAGTTTCTCCCTTTTTCTTATCAAAATAGGGGGAATAAAGGTTATTTAATTATTCTATCAAACTCCATACATAGCACATCCAAAATTGCACAACCCCTAAACCAGGCCACATTGAATGGTTCAAAGACTAAAATGAAATTTAAGTATTGGTAAAGCAAAAATAATTTCCCCACATTTGGATATAAAAACTTACCTGTGAGGGTGCCAAGATAATTTTTTCTGGGATAACAGTGCCACCTACTGGTAATAGTCAGGTACTGGCCTCTCTGCCCATTTTCTTTTCCCAATGGGTAAAATAGGATCATAGAAACATAGATCTAGGTCTTAAAGAGACTTCAGAAGTCAGATATGATGGTGATGATGATGATGATGATGATGATGATGATGATGATGATGATGGTGGTGATGATCCAATATTTTGCATTTATATAGAGCGTTAGATCCTCACCCAGGGAGGTAGGTGCTATCATAATCTCCATTTTACACATCAGGAAACTGAGGCAGAGTTTCAGTGACTTCCTCAGGGTCACAAAGTTAGTGAGTGTCTGAGGCTGGATTTGAACTCAGGTCTTCCTGACTTTGGGTCCAGCATTCTATTCACTGCACCACAGTTGCCTCTTTATAGCCCAATCCTCTCATTTTTCAGATTAGGAAACTGAGGCCCATAGAGGTTAAGTGGCCTAACAAAGGCCACAATCTTTATATTTTTTTCTTAAATGCTGTTTATTGTCAGAGATTGAGAGATGACATGGTGCAGAATCAGACCACCTGGATGCAAGTTTCACATCTGACATATGTTGGTTATATGATCTTGGACAAGAAACTTAACTTCTCAATGCCCTCAAAACAACTGGAGCAAGAGCAGATCTGTATTTGTAGAATAAGTTCCTAACTGGAAACTCCTTATAATCATGAATTGATTGGTCCAGTAAAGAAATGGAAATTAAATAGAAATTAAAGTTTGAAAGATTCTCAACCTAGCAAAAAAAAAAATACAAATACAAAACTTTGACGAATAGTATCGATCTAAGATTGTTGTTGTTGAGGAATTTTGTAGTCATGTCCAACTCTTTGTGACCCCTTTTGGGGGTTTTCTTGGCAAAGATACTAGAGTGATTTGCCATTTCCTTCTCTGGTTCATTTTACAGATGAGGAAACTGAGATAAAAAGGGTTAAATGGCTTGCCCAGGGTCACACAGCTAGTAAGTATTTGAGGCTGGATTTGAACTCAGGAAGCTAAGTCTTCTTGACTCCTAGCCCAGACTCTATTCACAATATTATTAAGGAGATAAAGAATTATTTTGCTGTAGGTTTTTACGAGAGGTGTTTAAGGACTCTTCCTTCACTGATACATTTTACTTTGAAATAAAACACATTAACACTCCTCACCTCCTGCCTCCCCCCCCAAAAAAACCCAAACCAATCCCTCCACAAAGTACAATTCAGCAAAACTTACACAGCCTTGCAGTGTGATTCCAACTAATACCTGTCACTTTCCTCTTCTATCACTAACTGATTATTACTGGAAAGGAAGGATGTATCTCTAACTTGGAGAGAACAGCACCAACTTTGGCCACTCCAAATTTTGTTGCCTCTTTGTATTATTTTTTGTTAACATCGTTATAATTGTTGTTCTTTTGGCCCTGCCTTCACTCTGAATCATGTCATACAAGTCTTCTCATGATTCTCTGTGTTCTTCATAGCCATCTTTCATTATGTCATGGTAGTTTTAGGCTGTATTCACATGTCATAGATTGTTCCAACCTTTTGTTATCACAACTAATGCTGCTATGACTATTTTTGGACATAAGGGTTTTTTCTTGCTATCAATAACATCTTTGGGGTGTAACTCCAGCAGTGAGATCTCTGGGTCAAAGGCTAACAATTTAGTAACTTTTCTCACATAATTCCAAATTGTTTTCCAGAACAGTTGAACCAATTCACAGCTCTACCAGCATCAAATTAGTGTCATTTTCATCCCACAGAGCCTCCGATGTGTTTTTCCATTTTTTTACTATCTTTACTAAGTTGATGGGTAGAGAGTCAATCTAACAATAAGCTTATTTTTATATAAAAACTGTGACCTTGGACAAGTCATTTCCTTTGATGGGGCCACATGTCAGTTTATTTTAATATCTCAAAGTTGTTTTAGATTCCATTTTTCTATAATTAGTGATTTTGAACAATTTTTCAGAAAGCTGTCAATAGTTTGCCTTTCTTCTTTTTAAAACCTGTCCGGAGGAAAAAGCATGGTACAGTGGAAAATGTCCTGGATTTGGCATCTGACACTTTGGCTTCAAATCCTAACTTTACTAATTACTAGCTGGGTGACCTTGGGCAAATCGGCTTCTCAGAGATTCAGTTTTCTTATATAATGAGGAGATTGGCCAGGCATGGTGGCCTGCTTTGTAATACCTGCTATTGGTGAGGCTACAGCTGGAGGATCTCTTGAGTTCCAGAGTTCTAGGTTGTGATGGCTCAGAAGTGGCTAAACCAATTGAGTATCAAAAATTAAATTTAGCATTACTATGGTGAGCCCCCAGAAGCAAGAGAGGGAGAATCACCAGATTATCTAAGGCAAAATAAAGTGGTCTAGGTAAAAAATAAAAGAATAAAATAAAATAAAATAAAAAGCAGAAGACAAACTCCCATGTGGATCAAAGTGGGACCACACCCCTAAGTAGCCCCTGTACTTCCAACATAAGCAAGATAGAGACCAACTGGGAAGAATGACAATGGTGATAATGATGATGATGGCGGTTGGACCAGATGGCCTCTAAGATTCCCTTCAAGTTCTATGTCTATGATTCTATATCCTTTGACCACTTTATTTAGGAATAATCCTAAGAACACCAAGTTTGACTCCAACTACAGGGTTCTTTTCATTACAACATGTTGCCTCTCTGATTCTGATGAAATTTGTATATATGTCACACTCATGCTTGAACAGAATACACCAAGGCCAAGAGTTGCATTTTTCATAGTATTATTTAAATAACATTAACATGTGCTTATTCCACTTACATCCTACAAATCTTGGCAGATCCTAAGCTATGAAAAGTTTCAGTGCCTACCCAGCAACAAATTGTCTATCTCCTATTTGAGAGCCAACCAAGCTAAATTTGGAAAGGCTCATCACCAGAAGGTTGGCCACCAAGTGATGATTTTTTTTTCGGCCTCAGAAACTCATTGGGACCATCCAACTAAAGCATGGGAGAGTTCTCTTGTATGTGTTGGTAGAGGGAATACCCATATGGCTTAAACCAAGGATCTTTCAAATTACTAGGTTACTATATTTCCCAGGATAAAGAACAAAAATTGGCAAGTTTATACATTACCTTCTGCTGTATTTTAAATAATTAGATTGTTTAGTCTGACCCCTTGGATAATAGAATGAGCATTTCCATTTAATAATATGAAGTTACATAAAAATCAACAAAACTCATGATCTTTCCCCCCAAGCCCATTTTTCTTCCAAATTTTTCTACATCTGTTAAAGGCACCACCATTCTTCCAGTCTCTTAGGTTTGTAACCTTGGCTTTATCTTCTATTTCTCACTGTTTTGAACATGTTTTGAACATTGAACCCTCCTCCACCCTCTGTAGGAATGGGCCCAATCTAACCAGTCTGTATCATCTCTATTTTAAGGGGTGGCCCAGAAATCCTGTTCTCAGACATCATTTTCTTAAAGCAGGTTCCCAAATCTGCCTTTCTCTTTGGTAGCCCTTTCCTTTGACAGGAAGCTGTGATAAAAATACCATCAGGGCTTCAGGTCTTAAGAACTCTTAAGATTTCTTTCCCAATGTTTCATTCTCCTTAGCAGTGCTTTCCTAATTCCTTCTGGCAGGGTTTGCTTGTTTGTTTGTTTGTTTGTCCTAATGTGGATTACTGAAAGTAAATAGCAGAACTGGGCCCACTAGTACATATCTATGGCCGTTTCTCCTAGGGAAACTGAGGTTGATCTCTTGAGCTCAGGAGTTCTGAGCTGAAGTGGGCTAGGCTTGTTTGGTATCTCCACTGGATTCAACACTGATAAAGTGATCCCAGGAGAGCAAGGAGAGGCCAGCCATCATGAGTAAGAAACAGGTCAGAGATTCTGTGCCAATCAGAGTGGAATCAGTCATAATTGATCTCTGTACTTCCAGCTTGGGCAAGAAAAGGAGACCCAGTATCAAAAAAAAAAAATTGTGAACAGGTTTATCTTTGCTCTGCTTCTTGGATATATGCCCTAGGAGGAAAACAAATCTCTCTATGATTAATGTTAAGTCAACAAATAGCTACATCAGTACCCTCTCCCCAGCAGGGCATCACCAACCACCACTATTTATTTGCTTGTTCTTTTTACTGGATAATCTCTCCTTAGAGTACTCATGGGTATACATCATAATTCCTTAAAACACAATCTTCTGCTTCCTCCTCAAAAGCCTAGCTCTCATTTCTATAGGAAGATCCTCAATTCTATTTCTTGATTCTAAGTGTTCAGTGGTCCTTCATTTTCTTCTCTATCACATTCTTCTACCTTCAAAATTCCTGCCAGTCTAGCGTTCTTCTCTGCCATATCTTTTTTTTTTCTCCTTAATCTTCAAGTTCCCCTTTCATCTTAAAGGAACATTTCATTCTCCACATTAGAAATGAATTCTTCAAGCCCCATTTGAGCAAAGATACCAGTCACTTGGTTCTCACAGAAAAATAAGCATTGCATACCCAATGCTAATCACTATAGAAATTCTCCCTCTTGATGAATCAAAGTTCCCCAGTCCCTTTTTTCTTGAGAGTTGATGGATTTTGTGCTCAGTTCTTAAATTGCTGTGGCCAACGTCCAGCAGCCGATTCCAGAGCCATCACTCCTCTATGAGGAATCTTTGCCTATACGTTGTTATTCACTTTTTCTTATATGATCAGTACTTATGTGTACTCCCTTCCTCCAGGTTTAAAAAAAATTATAATAAAGGTGTTCCCAGACCTTCCCAAACCAGTAAATTCCTCTCCTGCTCTTAGGAAAGCTGGGCAGAGTCACTTTTCTGTTTTATCCACTAGTCTTTCCCAGCTTTAGGTCCTCCTCTCCTAGCCCAGGCCTTCTAGTTGTTCCCTATCCTTCAAAGAGCAGCCCGAGGGGGCAGCAAGGTGGCACAGTGGATAGAGCACTGGCCCTGAAGTCAGGAGGACCTGAGCTCAAATCCGGCCTCAGATCAAACACTTGACACTTACTAGCTGTGTGACCCTGGGCAAGTCACTTAACCCCAATTGCCTAAAAAAAAAAGCAGCCCAAAGCTGAGACATCTTCAGCTGCCCTGCTGCTGAGGGGATTCTCTGATTCCATACTTTATAACCACTATCAGATCTCAGCAAGTGTTTTGCTCCAATCTCATTCCTGAAGCTGACTGAAGAGTCCAACCCAGATCACTTTACTGAAGCAATAACTCCAGTTCTCATCCGGAGAATTATGGTAGCTACCATTCCAATGCCAGAATAAGCAACAAAAATTTTATGAAAGAAATTCTGCAATATTAAAAGAGTGAAGAGATGAAATTCCCTCAAAGGTTCAAATTGTAATGTAATGGATAGACTGAAGAAAGTGCCAAAGGATGAATTAAATGGTATCCTAA
Source organism: Vombatus ursinus (assembly GCF_900497805.2). Taxonomy (NCBI): domain Eukaryota; kingdom Metazoa; phylum Chordata; class Mammalia; order Diprotodontia; family Vombatidae; genus Vombatus; species Vombatus ursinus. Next base: position 74,602,306 of record NW_020954610.1, on the reverse strand, counting down.
ATAAATTAAAGGAATCAGAGAATTTCGTTTCAGATTTTAAAATTTAAAAAAAATAGATGAAGGTATAACTGGGGAAATGATATCCAAAGATATCAATGGAAGTGGCAAAAAGGAGAATAAATGAAATAAAAAATGAGCAACTGAAAAAATAAAAATGAAGAGCAAATGCAAAATATAACAGAACTGAGCAAACAACTAATGAATTTACAGGACAGAAAGTGAGGGAGGGAAAGGGAAAAATGAAAAGGGGGGAAGAGCATTTAATAAGTACTTATTATGTGCCAAGCATTGTGCTAAGTGCTTTGCAAATATTATCTCATTGATCTTCACAACAACCTTGTGAGGTAGGTGTTTCTATTATTCCCATTTTACAGGTGAGGAAACTGAGGCAGACAGAGGTTAAATGACTTGCCTGGTCACCCTGTCAGTAACAAGTAACTGAAGCCACATTGGAACTCAGGTCTTCCTGATTCCAGGTCCAATGCTTATCTATTGCACTACCTAACAGCCCAGACAGGAAGTATGTAATGTCCTCTCAGACAAAAAAGCAAAAACAAAAACAAAAAGTCACAGGTAGGAAAAGTGTTTGAAACATAAAGTCATAGAATTTTTAATAAATTTGGTATCAATGTCATCTTACATCTGATTGAATGAAAAATAATAATCAGCAATTCCTTTGACTTTTTAATATTCAAAATAGCACACTTTCCATATTTACATATTTCATTTTTGTATCTTAAGCAAAACCATAGAAGTGTATCTTGAAATTATACAAAAATCAAAACCAGCTACAGAAATAAAAACATTTAGAAAATAATTTCAGTAGCATTTGTTACAATTTTCAAAGTACCAAATTTAGTGTTCAGATTTAAATGATGAATTATGTGCTGAAATTTAATTTTATTTCTCAAACTAATGTTTACCAAAAATTTTTATTATATGTACATTTTAAAAAGTCACAGTAGTAGTTAGTCATAGTAATGATGGTTAAGTCACATCAAAGCATTATTAAAAGTTTGTCTTATATGAAAGTTTCTAGTAAGGTTATTCTTTCAAATGGTCAGTTTTCAGCAACATTAATAGAAGCACAGTATCCAGAGGGAGTAATTGACAGCCCTATTATCTTAATCTCTCATCAAACCACATTTAGAGTACTTACTGTCTTCAGTTTTGGGCACAACATTGACAAACTAGAGTAACAGGATTGTTTCAGGAACTCAAATCCATATCATATAAGGAATGGTTCAGACAAATGAGGGTGGTTAGTCTAAAGAAGAAAAGACTGAAGGGAGACATGATAGCTGTTTTTAAATATTTAATGATCCATTATGGCTCAGAGGCCATGACTAGGACTAAATGGGATTAAGTTAACAGGGAGCCATAAGGAAGAACATCTTAACAATCATGGCTATCTGAAAAAGGAACAAATTGCTTTATGAGGTAGTGAATTCTCTGTGACTAGAAGTATTTAAGCAGGGGCTGAATGGCCATACGTTGGGAATGTTATAGAGAGATTTTGGCCATCCAGCTGGGGTTTGGATTTAATCTCCTTTAAAACTTTATGATTCTAAGTATCATTGGCAAAAACTCTCTGGCTGATGTTGACAGCTCTGTAATATACAAACTATTATTTTCAAATAAGCTTTGAGTATCCCAATGATCTGAAGCAGCTATCATCTCTTTCCACATAAGCAGCTTTTCTACAGTCTCACGTATTGAGAAAATTCTGGTCAAAATATTAATCTGTGCAATCTACAGTACATTTTTTTGTTTTAAATCTGTGCAAATAGCTTAATATATAGAAAATATCAAGATTCAATCTCTACTTTGCTTCTTAAAAAAAGGCACTATCATAGAATATAGGCAATACTAAAAAAAGTATTTGGTAAATAATTGCTTTAAAGTCACTGAATAAAAAGAATTATGTGCTTCTCTCTTTGAAAAGAGGCCATCTTGAAACAACAGTAAAGCTTTTAAATAAATAGTGCAAAGCTTAAACTCTTCTACTAATTCTCAAAAAAAATTTACACCTTGTAAAATAATTTCCTTATGAAAATATTACTGTCAAGTTTTTCATGATATCCTCACATTATATTGAACTAAGTAGCTACGGGCTACACAGTCCTCCTGAGCACAATCACTGTCATTGCTTTGTGTGTTGTTTCATTTGTATGATGTCTTATAGTCGGTTAAAAAGTCTTTCACATATTTCCTTTGACCCTCACAACAACCCTGTGAGGTAGGCTGGGCAAATATTCTTAAACTGAGATTCAGACACAAAGGGACTTGCACAAGGTCATATAACTGGTGAACGATGCAACTGGAACTAGAATCCAGACCTTTTGATCCCTACTCCACCATCTGGTTGGCTGGCACAGTAACACATTAGCTACTTTCTTTGAAGAACCATCTTTGATACTCTGAATTTGTACATGTTCTTAACAGTGGGGCTGGATTGCCATTGGAAGCATTCGGCTCAGCTTGTAGACATTTCTTAGACTGTACATGAAATATGGATCCATCCTAGAAAGAATTGAGAAGGGATTCGTTCTCAATAGTATTATCAACATTTTATAAGAAGATTACTGTTTGTCCTTTAAATTACAATTGCTTAAGAACTCAATAAACTTTTCTATAGTATGATTTTAAATTAAATTCTCAAAATATTCGTAACACTATTTGAAATAAGAAAAAAAAGGTGGAGAAAAAGACCAATGACGGGGGGGTGACAAATAAATTATCATAATGAATGGAATAGCATATTACTGCATTACAGGGAATAATGAATATGAAGAATTCAGAAAAATGTGGAAAGGAAAAAAAAAGATAGTAAAGAAGGAAGAGCCAAAAGAACAATGTACATGCTGTAAATTAGGTCAACATGGACAGACAATAAACCTCTGGTCAATTACTATGGCCAATGTGAATATCATACTGCCAAAAATCCCTTATTTCCACTAACAATATGTTTGGAACATACTTTTTAAGGAAGTTTGGGCATTTTTTGGAAAGTGTCTGTAGAGTCAAAACATAATTCATCAACACATATTTTAAAGCATGCATTAATGAAAAATTTTCCCAAGATATATTTTCAAAAGAAAGTTTTTGTGATAAAATATATTGGTTCAAATATAGGTCACCTTAAATATAGACCAGACTCATACCAAGAGATCTTCTGAAAGGAAAAAGTATATAGTTACACACAGAAAATCACATAAAATAGTAAAACTGCAAATACATATTTACTATACAAGGTTTTGGTTTTTTCTTATATTTTTTCCTTTCAAATAAATGGTGTATGTGTATATGTGTATGTGTGTGTAATATATATACCCACATTTCATTTTTATCAATATGACTCTTTTAAGCTCCTCCACTTTCCCTGGTCTCTTAACATCCTGATTTTCCTCCAATTTTAGGTATTATATAAATTAGAGATTAAAAACAGGGCCTAGGTTTATAAAAATGATTTTTAATGGTAAATTAATGAGGGAATAAGATCTATGTTCCTGTGTAGATGTATATAAATCCCAGATGTCTAAATTAAATTTTTAGGACTGTATAAATCTAGGAACACTTGTATGTAAAGCCACCAGATAAAGAACAAAGTAGTCCTGAGGGTCCTCTTTTTCCCTATGACCATAAAATCCTTTTCAAGGAAGGGCTCTTTATGAATGACTTGAAGCCTCATAATTGTTGACAGATAGGGATTGATGAAACAGGTGAGAAAGGCAATAGTTGTGCTGCCCACCTAACTAGAATATCAATCAACAATTATTTATTGACAATACTTGAGGCTACTATGGCAGAAACAAGGTATACTCCCCTTCATTCTGGGAATTTCACTTCAGTGTGATGAAGGGGAATATGGAAGTAGAGAAAGTAAGGCCAGTCTGCAGACCAGTGGAGGTTCCAAACCAAGGAACTGCCTGATAGACGTCCAAGTGTGGCTCTAAAGCTAATATGCTTGTATCTCTGCTGTATAATATTAAATTTACTCTACTTGGTTCCATGACTAAGACCCAATAGCTGGAAGTTAATAGGGAGGTACAGTGCGACTCAATAGAAGAAAGAATTTGCAAACAACAATGAAAAATGAAAAGAATTGCATTGGGATAGTACTAAGGTCCTCCTCATCAGATGCATTCATGTAGAGGGGCCACAGATGCTGCTGGAGTAAAAGTCTCAGGAAGGGGATTACTCAGACTTTGTGGAATGGGGAAATAACTTTCTATTGACAAAATATAGGCTTGCCTAGTTCTAGCTGGATTTGTCCCTCAAGGGGATGCAGTCCAGTGCAACTGAAAAAACTTGATGAAATATAACAGGATGAATGTAGGAAAGCATAGAGAAAGGTAAATAAGAGTAATTTCTATTTAATCCAATTCCACAATGCATTTATTGAGTGTTAGGCATTGTGCTCAGCACTAGAGACAAAATTCTAAGAGCTGTAAGGGACCTCAGTACTCATCTAGTCTATGCTATACATGGAAGGAATACGCACTATAACATACCTGCCAATCCTCCCAAAAACTCCTAAGGAGGGGGAACCGACCATCCATTCCACTTTTATTCATTTTTTATTCATATTTTATTCAGTGCTAGGAAGTATTTTTTTTTTATGTCAAGCCTAAATTTGCCTCATTTTGACTTCCTGTAATCGTAATTTTGCCCTCTGGGGCCAAACAGACCAAGAGTAACCTCTCTTCCACATGAAAACCTTTTAAATAATTGAAGTTAACTATCATATCCCCCTGAGCTTCCTCTTCAGGCCAAACATGCCCAATTTCTTCAACATATCCTCTTAGATCATGGACATATAGACAGTAATCCTTCACTATCCTGGTTGCCCCTCTTGGGACACTCTGCAGATAATCAATGTCCTTCTTCAACTCTGGCACCCAGGGCAGTCCCTATACCCAGGAGCTTACATTCTACTGAAGGGAAACACCATGTACTAAGATAAGTATATTCAAAGTCAATACAAAGTATTGCAGAGTGGACAGAACACCTCGAGTTGTTATTCAAGGAATCAGGCAATCCTCCTCTAAGAGGCAGTTCCTGAGTTATGCTTTGAAAGAAGTTGGAGATTCTACTAGGAAGAGATGAGAAGGAGAGTATTTCAGTCATAGGGTCTGTAAAAAAGCAGATGAAACAAGAAATAAGCCAGGTTGGTTTAAAAGCAGAGTATGTTAAAGAAGAGTAAGATGTGGTCGGTCTAGAAGGATATGCTAGATCCAGATTTGTGAAAGGCCAATGCCCAAAAGAAGAATATTTTATCCTAGAGATAACAGGAGCCATTGACATTTCTTGGGTGCTCTGGTGAGACGGGATTACAGGCAGGCAGAAAGAACAAGATTAAAAGGGTAGAAGAGACAAAATAAGGGAAAGAATGAAAACAGTTAACATTTCTATAGGAAAAAGCAGAGAAGGAGGAATGCTCATCAAAAATAATGTCTTCTATATGGACTCAACAATACCAGTGCTAGGTCTATACCTCAAGGACAGCAAAGAAAGAGGAAAATTACTGATATGTCCCCAAATTTTTATATTATCTCTTTTCACAATAACAAAGAACTGGAAACTATGGTGGTGCCCATCAAGGAATGCTACTGTGCCAAAGGAAACAATGAGAGAGATGGCTTCAATAAAACCAAGGAAGCCTTGTATGAGCTAATACAGGGTGAAATGAGAAAAACATAGAGAACAATTTATGCAATAACAACAAAATGTAAAAACAAACAACTTTGAAAGTTGTAAGAACTCTGATCAATACAATGACCAACTATGATTCCAGTGGACTGATAAACGAAATACCCCACCCACTTCCTGACAAAGAGGTGATGGACTCAAGGTGCAGAATAAGCCATACACACACACACACACACATACACACACACACACACAACCACATTTTGGATATGGCCACGGTGGGAATTTGTTGTGGCCTACAATGCATATTTCTTACAAGGGTGTTGTTTTTACTTTTTTTTTTCAGTGGGGGAGGGTTGTGGGAAGGAAGGAAAACAGATTTTTTTTTCATTGAAAAAAAATTACATTTAAAAAAGTGGAAAAAATGTGTGTTCTAAATTAGGGACTGGCCAAATTCTAACCTGAAATTTTATAGAGTATTCCAATTAGAATCTGTCCAGTTCATATCCTAGGATACAACATTTTTTTTATTAATTTATTTTGATTTATCAACAATCATTTCCATAAGCTTTTGAGTTTTAAATTTTTCTTCCCCTCCCTCCCACCTTCCTCCCCAAGACAGAGTGCAATCTGATATAGGCTATACATTTATATTCCTACTAAACATATTTTCACATTAGTCATGTTGTAAGGAAGAATTAGAACCAATAGAAGGAACCTCAAGAAAGAGGAAATAAAACAAAACATAAGGGGAAAAAAAGAGCAAATAGCATGCTTCAATCTCCATTCAAACTCCATAGTTCTTTCTCTGGATGTGGATGGCATTTTCCATCATGAGACTTTCAGAGATGTCTTAGATCCTTGCACTGCTGAGAAGGGCTAAGTCTATCAAAGTTAGTCACTGCATAACGTGGCTGTTACTGTGATACAAAATTTTTGATAATCATTCCTCCATCTTAGGTATAGTGTCCTAAAAGAAGGATGTGATAGTCTTGCTGTAATCTGTCCTGGTCAGATCACATTTGGAATATTGTACCATATTTTAGGCGAGACAATGATAAGCTGAAGAGTGTCTGGAAGGAGGAGACCAGGATAGAGAGAGGTCTTCAAGATCATGCCAGAAAGATGGATATTTAGTTTGGATTATAGAAGACTTGGAAGGAGAAAGGTCCATAAGAAATGCCTTTAACTATCTGAAAGGCTTTGATGTGTGAGAGGAATTAAATTTAGTTTTGGTTGGCAGAAATATGAACAATGGGGAGGAGTTATAGAAAGGCAATATAGGCTTTCGATAAGGAAAAACTTGCTAACAATTGGATAGTGGATCCTCAAGCACAATTTGGCCAACATCCTGTCAGGGATACGGTAGAGGAATTGTTCAGGCACTGGTTAGATTAGGTTATCCCTGGGTAACCTTCTAACTCCACAATTCTGGAGTGTGACTGTATCTCTCACAAATATTTTTTGGTGGTCAAAAGTATAAATGACATTTTATGTTAATACAATCACTTGGAACCAATGGTACTGGAAGACATTAGGACATTAAACAATATACTTACCTCTTTAAAAATAAATTTCTGATTTTCTGGGGGATTTTTATAACAGAGATGCATGGTCAGATGGTCAGCACCTACATCAACAGCTGCACAGGCTTCTGGTTGGCGGGTGTTATAACGTATTTCATTACGTGAAGTATATTCGAAAAACTATGAGAATGAGACAGGGAACAAATAATTAAACTATACAGACACAAGATATGAACATAAAAACTTCTGAACAATTAAAAACATCCCTTTTTAAAGTATTAGTATATTCTATGTTCCTTGTGCATAGTAGGCACTTAATAAATGCTTGTTGAGTGACTAGTCTGGCTCATGTGAGGAAAGGGATGCTTCTAGGAAGGAACTATCTCCCCCTAGGAAGCTGGGCTGAATCCTAAGAGTTCAAACTGAGCAACAGAATGTCCATGCAAAAGTATTTCGGCAATAGAGCTTTCAAATAACAGTCAACAAGCATTCACTAAACGTCTAACATATGCACAGGAGACAGCAAAGACAAAATGAAACAATGATAACATTGTGTATTGCATAAGGTCAATATATTCCCTTCCTCATTTATCTTCCATGTCTTCCCAACTCCAATGCTTCTAGCTTACCTGGATCATATCACCAAAACCAACAATGGCTCCATATTTCACAACAGAATAATCTTTTATCTCCCACATTTTGTCTCCTTAACTTTTATTTACTTCCTCAATACAAGCCCTCTAATTTTACATTTTGAGCCACACATAAATCAAGATTATCTGCCTATCCATCCCCATTTTGAGCAAGCTGGTCACTCCAGGTATGTGTCAGGGATGGCCAAATCAGGATGAGTCATGATAGCGTCTTCCTGTGACCAGATGGACAAGCAAGTTACCATGATAAAAAGACTAGAGCTTTGGGGAATCAGGTTGAGTTAGACCATGAGTTCCTAACTTAGGAACCAAGGGTAGGTAGGTAGGTAGCACAGCAGAGAGAGTGCCAGGCCTGGAGTCAGGAAGACTCCATCTTCCTGAGTTCAAATCTGGCCTCAGATACTTTCTAGCTGTGTGACTCAGGGCAACTCACTTAGCTCTGTCTGCCTCAGTTTCCTCATTTGTAAAACGAACTGGAGAAGGAAATGGCAAACCACTCAAGTATCTTTGCCAAGAAAACCCCAAATGGGATCACAGAGAGTCAGTCATGACTAAAACAACTGAACAATAGAAAGGTTAATCTAGACCTAGACCTACATAAAATATATATATATATATATATATATAGGGAGGGGAATAACCATATTGTCAAATCTACAGACAAGGTGATTTCTTCAGCTGTAATGTCAGAGCTCCTTGCCATACCAGCAGATCTTCCAGCAGGGGGCGCCAAGGCATGAGGAGCTACTAGACATGAATGTCAAGGGTGGAATGAAGCCTTGCTCTCCAAACAGCCTGGCTAGCAAAACTTTGCATGTTTTTCTCAGGAGGGAGAAAAAAAAAATCCTGAATCCAAAGAACTAGATTTTCCATCAGAGGAATTCAGTACTGATCAGGACATTTGACATACAAACCAGCCACAACACAGAATTCCCTCTCTGCTTATTCTCTGTGTGGTTTTGGGCAATCAATCCATTAACAGAGAGGTGGTTTATTAAGTACCTACTATGTGCCGGGGACCATGCTGGGAGCTCTGGATACAGATACAATGAAAGAAACAATCTCTACTTGAAAGAAGCTTACATGCTAACAGGGAAGGGGGCAGATGTATACATACATACACATACACACACACACACACTTACTACCAAAAGAAACAAATAAATACAAAGTAGTTGAATACAAGTTGGTTTGGAAAGGAGGGCTTTGGCAGCCAAAAGGATCATAAAGTCTTCATGCAGAACATTGTGCTGCAGCTGCATCTTTAAGGGAGTAAAGTAAGGAAGGGAGTGCATTCCAGGTATGGAGAGAAGAGATATGCACAATAAGGCTGGAACCTTCCTAGGACTCAGTTTCCTCATTTGTAAAAAGAGTAGCTAAATGAAATTCAAAGGAAGGACTGTTGGGCCTATGTCTTTTCAGCTGGAATTAGCTACAGACCTTAATTATAACTTGGAATCATTAATTTAAAGTTGGAAAGGACCTGAGAAGTCCCTTATTTTGCAGATGAGAACACTGATGTTTGTGACTCGTAATAAATAGTGGAAGTGGGAATTAAACCTAGGCCTTATGACTCCAGATTCAGCACTCTTTCTACTGTTCCCAAAAAATAAAGAACCATTACTTATAGCTGTAAGACCAAAAAAGAAGCAAAACGAATCCGGGTCAAGACTGTTCCATCATTTTTGTCTCCTAGTAACTGAAGGCAGAACCACGGTTACTATAGGCTGCCAGTCACTCTATCCCCAAGAAACAATCCTAATTGCAGAGAAATCTAAAATGGGCAGGAGGAATAAAGACAGGGACTTGTAGAATGCATAACTTGAACTATGTCCTAGGCACAGGAATAGAATTTGGTCCAACAAATTTCACAGATGAGGTGAAATATTAGATGGAAGATTCAGAAGCCCAGCTCTACCACCAGCTGTGTGAGCCTGAGCTAAAAACTTAACTTCTCTGTACCAGTGCCGCTTCCCTCAGGGCAGAGTTGGGGAACCTGCTGCCTTGAGGCCACATGTGGCTTCTAGGTCCTTGGGTGTAGCCTTTTGACAGCACCCAAATTTTACAGAACAAATCCCTTTATGAAGGCAATTTGTTCTGTGAAGTTTGGATTCAGTCAAAGGGCCACACTTGAGGACCCAGAGGGCCACAAGTGGCCTTGAGGATACAGGTTCCCCACCCCTGCCTCAGGGTAACGTTGTTGTGAGGATTAAATAAAGTAACACAAATATGTGACAGCATTCTGAAGACCAGGAAGTATTATGCAAATGGAATGGTGTTGTTACCATTATTACAAAGATGGTTAACTTTGCCCAATGTGGCCCATCTACAAATAATTCCGGAGTGTACTCACCTTTTTAATTCAACTGAACAAATATGATCAGTATTCAAATACTATCCCCCCAAATATGATGCTGATGAAAAATTCTCACCTGGTTCTGTCCCATTCCATGACAGAGATAAAGAATTACTTGGTTCCCTGTTATTTCATTTTCACTAGGAGGGTTATAGTCAAAACAGTATTCTTCCATTCCTCTGCTTATCAACTAAATGAAAGAACATATCAAAACATCATTTTAGACATAGGTATGTTAGTCTGCACACATACACATGTAAATCAACCAGTCCTCTCTAACATTCTCAAATCATTATCATCGGTATAATTACTTTTAAGAGAAAAGAAGGATCTAGGCCAGGGGTAGGGAACCTGTGGCCTTCTAGGTCCTTGGGTGTGGCCCTTTGACTGAATCCAAACTTCACAGAACAAATCCCCTTAATGAAAGGATTTGTTCTGTAAAACTTGGACTCAGGCAAAAGGCTACACCCAAGGACTTAGAAGGCCACATGTGGCCTTGAGGCTCCGGGTTCCCCACCCCTGAATTAGGCAATCGGACACAACCCGCCACAACAACAAAGTCTTCTGCTTACCATCCCAAAGTAGCCAGGTCTGTCTTCAGGGACATGAAGCTCTGGATATACATTCTCTAGGAACCATCCGAAATCCTTACATTTAAGTTTAGCACGAAGTTGTTGCCTTTCTGTTATATCTCCATATGGTTCCTCAGGGAAAATCAATCACTCAATTTTAGAATTTAGCCTTCCATATTAGCCACATCAGACTCTAACAATAAATAAATACCCTCACCTATACCTATCCCAATCCTAACTCTCTCATTCAAAGTCCAGGTTAAGTCCATTTCTTCTATGAAGCCCACCTTGACTACTTCAGCCCATAGTAATCTGTCCTTTCTCTGAACTCATAACACTTCGGGGCTAGAACAAACTTTGTTTGGCACTTAGCATCACTGGATTCAATCCTATGCAATCCTATATCCTCTCTTATATTATTATATGATTATATTCTGTAGTACATTTCATTAGAGTGTGAACTCAAAGAATTTTTTAAATGAAACACTGAACATTCAATTGTTAGTCAATAAACTAAAGAAATTAAAACTTACTTAAATTTACATAAAAAATATAAAATTTTTAAAATGAGACACAAAATACCAAAAATATTTTTGGAGATATTAGGGTATATCTGGGCATACCAAGCATGGCCCATACACATGCCTAGTTATATTGCCTTGTTATTTAGCTTTTATACTAGTCATATAGCTAATAAGTGTCTCAGGCAAGATTTGAACTCAGGTCTCCCTGACTCCCAGTATGGCACTCGATCTACTGCCCCACCTAGTTGCCCTGCCAAGAAGAGGAGGAAACCCTACTTCAGCCTCATTATGAAGCAAACTAGCTTGAAGATAGCTGAGATAATGAGTCATAAAAAGGGAGGCAGGGATGAAGGTGAAGACATCATTCTTAAATACAGCATCAATGGAGAAAAAGTCAAGGTGAAATTCTTATCAGGTTCATTGCACACAAATTCAAGTTACAAACTCACCTTACGCGCATGCATGTTTCGGTGGTAATAAATTTCTTTATATTCATCCATCCAGACTTCAGCAGCACGGACACTATTAGCCAAAGCCTTGCTCCGTGAGTAAGGAGCTTGTTTAGGGAAGACATGACCTACGTGAGAACAAGGGTGGATCTCAAGACTTCCTCCACACTGCCAGATCTAAACATACAACATTGGTGGTGAATCACAGGTCAGCATGTGCCATAAGATCACTATACATTGTTAATATGTAAGCACCTCACTTTTACCATCTCCTAAACATTCTAATACACACACATAGTGTTGGAGTCATTATTTTCCTAAGTCTGCTTACTTTACATCAGTTTGTTCCTTAAAAATAGAATTTAATTTTTAAACATTTTGTTGCTATCTTTTCTTTTAAACATCACCTTCATTTTCTAAATACATCTCTCTTCTTTATACCTCTGGTGAGTTTATAAACTGCAGAGAAAGTATCACCTAGCTGCCTACAAATACTCACTGTTGTCAGACACAGGGTCAAATGTTTTTAGTTTTTGGTAGAGGGAGTTTCCATGTCAGAGAGTTTCCTATCCCATTGAAATCATAAGTCTAGTCTCTCACCTATCTCCAGTAATGTGAAAACTTGAAGGTCCCGTGATGGCACCAACATGACAGACTCCCAGTGTGAGAATGCCTTTCAGTGATGTAATTGTATCTCATGGTGCTGACTGGGGCCCAAAAAGGTCACATGATTTGCCAACGGTTACAAAGCTAGTAAGTGTCAGAGGTGGGATTTGAATACAAGATTTTGGATGTGAGAATAGCCAGAAGAGGAAGTACCTGACAAGTAAAATAGGCTTTTCAGAAGGGCCAGCCAAACAGCATTGAGGTGACAGAAAGAATCAAAGACTGGGGTGTTTCATGTAGTAGTAGTAGTAGTAGTAGTAGTAGTAGTAGTAGTAGGGGTAGTGGTAGTGGTAGTGGTAGTAGCAATAGTGGTGGTGGTGGTAATAGTAGTAGCAGTAATACTAATCATGATAGATAGCATTTACATAGCCCTTCCTATGTGCCAGGCTCTGTGCTAAGCACTTCACAAATATCTCATTTGACCCTCATAACAACTTGGGAAGTTGGGTACTATGATTATCCCTCTTTTACCAATGAGGAAACTGAGGCAGAGGATAAGTGACTTGCCAAAGGTCACTCAGCTAGTAGATCTTTGAACCCGAAAATGAACTCAGGTCTTCCCGATTCCAGGCCCAGTGCTTTATCTAACCATGACACCTAGTTACCCATAAATACTCACAGTAGTCAGCTATATGGTTAGGTTTTTTTTTTTCAGTTAAGTTTGGATCAGAAGCTTTTATTCTTCAAACTTGTCTATGTCAATGTTTTTATAGTTTGTCTTGTTTTTCCTTCATTTCTCAGTAAAGTTTCCTTTTAAAATTCTAATTCATCTGACTTAAGAAAAAGGTTTTTTCTACACTTAGGTCAATCCAGAAAATAGGGAACAAACATACTCATACAGATTGGGTGTGATGGTGACAATATTCAGAACAGCTCTAGAGCCAACCAAGATCCTTTAGAATTGGAAGCTCCTGAATGAGTTAGGACCAGCTATCTGTAATTATTACAACCTCTCCTTGCCTGGCTGATGCATTATATTACATACTGAGTTGTATATTAGACAGAACATTTTTATGATTCAGAGTTAATCATTATGAACATCAATTATTGTCCCATGCTATAATACAATGTTGTCCTTCTGGACTACTTATATATAACCTTTGCTTACCTCTAAAAATACCCTAAATTACTGTGCTCTGAGTTTTCCATTAGCTTTTTATACTTTTAAAATGGTTTTTCTGTCTCCTCTCTTGAAAACTACTACCAAATTACTAGAAAGCCACAGTTAGAGTTTTACCAAAATTGTGCTATTTCACTGTCCTACAGTATTACTTGAACTATCTCCCCAAAGATCTTGAATAATAAAAAGGAAGAAGGAAGAATAGTGAAAAAAAACCACATACACACATACACACATGTGTATAGAGAGGGAGGAGATAGAAGAAAAGGAAGTAAGAAAGTAGGCTAACAAAAACAAAAATGAAGGAAAGGAGAAAAATGAACTAACAACTTCATTAAATTTCTACATTAAATACTATGTGAATTTCTAGTTTAAATAAGGAAAACAATATAAAAAATAGAAATAAAATTTGAAACAACAGTGATTTCACTTTGCACCCAGCAAATTGGCAAAAAAAAAAGACAAAAGATGGAAAGAGTATGTGTTGAACAGGAGGCAGGAAGACAGAAACCCTAATAAACTGTTAGGAGAGCTGCAGATTAATAGAATCATTTTGGAAAACAAAAAATAGTCAATGCCATGATCACAGAAGAAGAAGATGATGAATTGTGCTTCCCAACCACTTGGCAAAGAAGTGAAGGAGAATGAGACATATATTTTCAGGTGAGGCCAATGGGTAGATTTGTTTTGCTTTGATAATACTCATTTGTTATAAGAAAGGGATTGCTGGGGGAAAACTTTCAGGAGGTCACAGAGTAAGAATGATGCCGAAATGAAGAAGAAACAAAAGAAAGGCCATCAGTGAAACATTTTTAAAATATAGAGAAGACAGCAGAAGTTCAGAAAGGGACACAGACACTAGAACAGTGTTTGAACAGCTATGTTAAATTTATGATATACTATTTTTTAGAAAGCTGTATATAATATAGATTCATAGACAACCTTCTTTTTCTGTTCCTCTTTGTATATAAAAATAGGCAGCTAGGTGGAGCAGTGAATAGTGTGGGATTGGAATTAAGACTTTAGTTCAAATTCAGCCTCAGGCACTTGCTAGCTGTGGGATCCTAGGCAAATCATTTAACCTCAGTTTGCCTCAGTTTCCTCATCTGTAAATTGGGAATAATAATAGCACCTATGTGAATCAAATGAGATAATAATTATAAAGCACTTAGCACAGTCCCTTCAATGAATGTTGGCTAGCAAGTTATAACAGTGCTCATGTCTACTGTTTGATCTTTGTCAGTTCAAAATAATTAAAGGAATTTCTATTTAAAAGGAAATGTACCGCCTTTCCCTTCATTGTAAAGGAGAAGACTATGGATATGGAACACAGCACACACCGTCAGACGTGGTCAGTGTTTTTGGTTTTGGTGAACTGTTTTTTTTTTTCTCTCCATTTTTTATCTTTGTTATAAGGGAAGGCTCACTGAGTAGGGGAAGGAGAGGGATAGATTCCAAATAAATGTCATGTAACAACAAAAGGCATCAATAAAAATAAAATTTATTTTTAAAAGTAGGTGTGAAAAGTAGGTGTAAAAAGAAATGTCTTTAATTTAAAAAAAATCTCTTTGAGGTCACATTGTTTCAAAGTTTGTAAAAGTATAAAGAATCTTGTCTCCTTAAAACAAAGCAGAACAAAGCTAGTTGTATAACTTTTTTTATAGGGTCAAGGAAGTGGTAATGAATAGCAGTCAAAGATAGATGCTATCTTGACCTTTAAAAGGCACTTCAGGACCATTAGAGATGAAGAAAGAGTCCAAACTCCTCACCACACCATCCCTGCCAAGAAATAAGTGGCACTATTCTCCATCTCTAAGGAATAAGTGTTGCACCTAAGTCAATTTACTAGATAATGGAATATGTAGTTTGTCTTGTAACAAAAATGAACTTTCTAGACAACTGGATAGTCTATTTAGATTATCTACAATTTATATATATATACATATATATTTACATATATGTATATATATATATACACATACATACGTGTTTGCATGTGTGTGCATGTGTGTGTGTATGTATGTATATTCACATTCTCTCTATATAAAATAGTGAAGTCCTTACTAATGAAAAGCCCTTATTGATCAACTGATCCTTATTTTGTAAGTAGAGACAAAAATAAAGCTTAAGATAAATATTTCCCGTATACATCTTATTTGTATGCAGTTATTTTCATGTTGTCTGCCCCATTAAACTATGAGTTCCTTGAGAGAATAGACCATCTTTTGCCTTTCTTTGTATTCCCAGTGCTTTGCACATTATGAAGCACATAGTAGGCACTTAATAAATGTTTACTGACTGACTGTTCAGTGTTAAAGGATTTGGGTTTTTTAGTGCTTTAAAAAAATAAAATTAAAAGTATATTGGCAATTTACAGTTTTATGTGAACTGATGTGATCAGCTATAAGAAATCTTGCTTTTGAATTCTTGACACATTTATCTTCCTTACTTAAGTATTTTGTTGATATTATCTGTTTGGCATGACTCATTGTACAGGCTGTACAGCGAGACCTGTACTCCTTGCCTGAATGAACCAACTGTAACAGAGAGTGAAAAGCCAGGAGTCAGACAGGACGTGGGAAGTGGTTAGCTTGTTACTTCCTGTTCAGCCAGAGCATTAGAATGCGGGTATTACAAATTTTCCAAATGTGGTTTTGTTTATAGAAGTTTGCTGGCTTAAGAACCAATGTTACCACTAATAATATCTGACTCCCTAACTGCCTACTTTCTGGCATTGCACTGCTATGGACAAGTAAGGGAAAGAAAACATAAATAAGTTAAATTTTTCTACTCATTAATATCCTTGCCAAAGTTTGAAAGGGGAAAAAGACATTGAGGTCCCTTATACTAAGAATGAAGAGAAAGAGGGAAAGGAAGGAAGATAGGAAGGAAGAGAGGAAGGATTTATTCTTGCTTCCAACGTTTTGAGAATTTCACGTAACAGAGTCTAAAGTTCACCAGTCTTTCTAACCAATATGATCAGAGGAAGTGTTCATCCTGGGGAAAGAAAGACTTGCTAAATAAGAACCAAATTCATGATCTACTGGAGCAGGAGGAATTTGATGGATTGCTTTGAATAATAAATTTAAGAAGTAAGAATTGGGCACAGAACACTTGATGGGCTCCTTTACCCAGAAAATGTAGAAAGTAGAAGTAGAACACAATGGTTAGACTTTGAGGTCATATAATTCAATGAAAGAAGTTCTGAAGGACATTAATGATATTGCAGCCCAAACAACTCTAAAACTACATAAGCCTTTCTGGCTGTTGGTATATAGACTATCAGCAAAACTGAGATTTACTAAGGGAAGAGATACCCAATCTGTCCTTTCTAAGCCATTTAAGGTTTAGGAAGAAGGTCACAAGATCTAAAAGATATGCCTCTCAATCATATCAGAAAGTAGGTACAGGAGGGTCCCTGGGTACAGAAGACTAGGAGAGAGGGGAGGGATACAGGACACACATATAGAACCAGATTGGTCAAACATGTCCTGAGACTGTTTTCTCTATGGACAATCTCAAAGGGATCAGGATAATAGCTAGTATAGCTGCTTTAAGGTTTACAAAGTGTTTTACATATGTTCTCATTTCATCCTCACAACCCTTAGGTGCCACCAACCAACAGTTGCTATCATTATCTCCATTTTATAGACAAGGAAATTGAGGCAGATAGAGGTTAAGGAACAATGGTCACACAGTAAGTGTAGGAGTCAGGGTTTGACTCTTACCTCATGAAGACCCAAGTTCAAATTCAGCCTCAGATACTTACTAGCTATGTGACCCTGGGCAAGTCACTTAACCTCTGTTTGTCTCAGAGGTAGAGTAGTCCATATATCACTGGATCACCTAGCAGACTATCTTAAGTATCCCCTATTTCTGGAAAATGCCATTGGTGAGATTAGAAACCACTCACACAGGTAGACAGCTAAGTAACTAAGGAAGTCTGTTGGCCTACCATCTCCCCATGTTAGATGTCATGCTGTAATCCAGGAACTATTGCTTAGTACTATTATTAGATTAATCTAACACTATGCCTGGTACGTAGTAGTGGTTCATCCTTGGTTTTTTGAAGAGGATCAATGACAACCTGGGGTGATGTCTTGACTTGTGTGTGAATTGGATTTAAGTGAGGCACAGTTAAACAAAGTCATCAGCCTTACTCTTCCAGAGTCATCAAAGTCCAGTGGATGGCCTTGGCATCTTCAGTGTCTGACCAAGCCCTAAGCACTCCACAGCACCTGCTTCAGCTACCTTCATGGCCCACTGGAACAAATTGTTCTCATCTAGCTATTCTGCCAAAGGAAATCTTCACATGCTTGGAGTTGACAGTCCCTTAACTTTACACTGACAGGTTTGAGGCCTACTGGTTACCCCGAATCTGGTTTCGCCTGTCTGCCAAGACAGTTTACCAGGGTGTGGCCACTATGTGTGCTACAGCTACTTGGAGCCACAGGTGAGAGTTGGGTGAAAGAGCAGCCCTGAAAAGGGCTCCGCAAGCCCTCACACCAGAAGTGCTAGTCCTCCCTAAACATTCTACACACTTCCTGGCACATAGTAGGCATTTAATAAATACTCGATGAGTGATTGATTCTTGTCACTAATTAGCATAAACATAAACAACAGGATGTTTTTTTCCTGTCTAAACTACCTGTGATTTTATTACTGTAGGGCAAGGAACAGCAAACTATAGCCCCCCTGGCCAAATGTGGTATAGACTCGTTTTTGTATGGCCTATGGCTATAGAGATAGGAATGGTTTTTATATAACCACAACAGGATTTGGTTGTAGCAGTCATTTGCCTACCCCTGGCAGGGAATTCCTAGTAAGGAAACTTCCTCTAATAATACAGATGAACAACTGCTCTACAAAATGTATACAGTCTCAGACAATTGCCTCGAATACGAAGACATTAAGTAGTTTGCCTATGGTCATATAGTCAGGTCTTCCTGACTCTGGAATGGGTCTCAATTCACAGTGACCCTGATCTATCTCTACTATTGTTGTTCAGTCCTGTCAAACTCCAGGGTTTCCTTGGCAAAGATATTGGAGTGATTTGCCTTTTCCTTCTCCAGCTCATATTACAGATGAGGAACTGAGGCCAACAGCTAAGTGATTTGCCCATGGTCACACAGCTACTAAGTGTCTGAGGCCAGATTTGAACTCCAGAAGATGAATCTTCCTGACTCCAGGCCCGGCACTCTATCCACTATGCCACCTGGCTGCTGATGCATCTCTATAATCAATATAGAACTAATTATTTTATTTTAAATTACTGGTGGAGTTACCAGTTTGTTAAATTAGTGAATGTCTATACCTGGTAGAATGGGGCACCTGAGTTAAGCTCTCACACAAGTAAAACCTACAACATAAAGCTAGTAAAGGTCATGTGTTTAGTGTATCCATTACTGTGGATGACAATTGTTATAGAGAGAGCATTCCCACTTCTTTGCAAACAGTCTATATCTTTACATACAATAGAGGCCAGCTAAATATGTTGCTAAAATTTAATTCAAATAATTCATTATAACACTTACCCTAAATGAGAACTCAAGGTTTTCTCCTCCCCATACTTCCATTCCTGTATCATAGGATCCAAGATACTCAAAATATTTCTTATTCACAGCAAACAGTCCACCAGCCATGGTTGGGGACCTAGAAAATATTTCCATATTGATTCTAATATAGGCAGAAAAAAACTACTGACAACTTCAAAAGGTCAATCATGGAGACATCTTCAATCCTGTCAGCATAACAGGCTCAAGCTCAGATTTAGATTAGAGGCAAAAGGGAGACATTTCCACTTATTTGAGCTTTTCTTTGTCTTTTTACATACAAGGGCTATCCCTCTATCTAGAGGAGCCAAGTTTAACAGCTTCTGACTCTTCTTACAGCTATCCATTAGCTTCTGTTATGACTAGGTTTATTTTTTTCTACCACATTTTAATCCAAATATAGGCTGCCCTGGATATTGGCAAATTAGATCTCTCTGAAATGGAAAAAAATTACGTATAAGTACTTAATCCTTCAGGGACTTAGAACATTGTTAGCATGAGTACACCTTGTACTGGCACAGACTGCAACCCTTCTGTGACTCAGTACGGAGTCTCTGAGAATCATTGTAGCTAAAAAAAAAAAAAAAAAAAATCCATCACCTTATGACCAGCCTAGGGATGGGCCGCTCCAACCTTGGTTAGGCTAGTCCTCGGATTAACAGATATACAGTTTGCCACTGGGCCTGTATCTGAAGTCCTTTTGACCCAATATCACCTATTAACATCTGCACTCCACTGAAGCTCTGCAGTAGTATTTAAGAAGCCTAGGACTTTAGTGGAAATATACATGGGAAAACAATATCAATTACCAGCTACAATCGGCTTATATACAAGTCAGATTTTGAGGGGAAAATGGCCTTTATTCAGTCCAATTTGGGTTTTGCGGTATAAAAATTATCCTCCAAAAGTTTGATTAGTACACTGATGCCACTTAGAAGGGGCAGATTTTTCTGAGGTGCCTGGATCCTGTCCTGTTTTGTGAGTCTATCAGTAACTTGAGCATATCGAATTTGGAAATCTGATCAAGTTTACAGTTGACCCAAAGCTGGAAGAGAGAGCTAACAGGACAAATAACAGAATCAAGATTCAAAAATCATAAAACAGGGGCAGCTAGGTGGCACAGTGGATAGAACACTGGCTCTGAAGTCAGGAGGACCTGAGTTCAAATCTGGCCTCAGACCAAACACTTGACACGTACTAGTTGTGTGACCTTGGGCAAGTCACTTAACCCCAATTGCCTTACCAAAAAAAAAAAAACATAAAACAGATCAGAATGATGTCTAAACTATCATGGTCATCAAATTTAAGAGGGATAAATTTAGTCTTGTACTTAATTTAAAAAAATAATTTGTACAAGTACAGGCTAAAGGAGATTTAGTTTGTCAGTTCATTAAAAAAAAAAAAACCCTGAGAGTTACCATTTAACAAAATCTTAATATATAAATGAGCAATGGACAATGTGACACATAGCTGCTTTTAAAAAATATGGCTAATGTAATCTTGGGCTCCATTAATAGACTGTTGTGTTCAGACTAGCGGAAATACAACAGCCTATACTGGTCAGCCCACATCTGAACTACTGGGTTCGTTTCTGAGAGCCACATTTTAGAAGGATGTTAACAAACCAGATTTCGTCCCCAAGCAGACAACCAGAATAGTGAGAGTTCTAGAAATGACATCAGAAGGAAAAACTGAAGTAACTGGGGATCTTTAATAAGGAATCTTATGGGAAACAGGTAGCAACAATCAATATCTTCAACTAGTTAAAGAGTTTTTAGTACCAGTTTACCCAAAAGAACTGGATGTTCTTTTGGCATGGTTTGTTCTTGGTGAAGCCATCATGGCTCTTAAATCCCCAGAATTCCTGCCCTCTAGCCTCACTTTGATTGATGGCTGCTTCAGTCACCCACTACATCAAAGGTTCACAGCCCATGCCTACAAGACCAGAAACCAAGCTCCAGTGGACTTACCCCTTTTATCTCCAGAATTTCTGCCCCCAAGATTCCCATAGTCCTTATAGGTGTTTGTTTTAGTCACCTACTACAACTAGACCCAGTTTCAACTAAGCTTTACCTCACTCTCCAGCCATCTACTTCTCAAACACTGAGGACAACCTCCCCATCCCCATCTACTTTCCAGTTCCAGAACCATACTCTAATCAGCTCTGTCACTGCTACTATAAAGGGTATGCCAGTCTACTTCTCCCATGGCTTTATGTACTTTCCTTTTAACTTTCCAAATCTAAATATCCCTCTTTGGCTATCATTCTCCTATATGTTGGAGAATATAAGCTCATAGAGGGTAGGGACTATATATACTTTCATAGTTATATTCCCAGCACTTAGCACAGTGCTTGGCAAACAGTAACTGCTTAATAAATGGTTTTTCATTCGTTAATGATCACCGATCTCTTTTAGAAGTCAACTTTTACATAGTAATCCCACATTTATAATTTTGTTAAGGTCCAACAATAAACTTATAATCGTTTTCTGAAACCATTTTCTCTCCCTTTCTGAAAACTGAGGCATTACTTCACTGTCCCCAGACTTTTGGCATCCCTCATTCTCCATTATTCCTCAAAGATCACTAATAGGGTTGCTATAATCACTTTTACAAGTCTTTTCTGAGTACTCTGGGAAAGCATTAGCCTGGAGACTTGAATTAATTTAAAGGTACTCTCTTTCTATAATAATTATAGTATCTAACATTTATATAACACTTTAAAGTTTTCAAGTACATATATATGTGTATATGTGTGTGTGTGTGTGTGTGTGTGTGTGTGTGTGTGTATATATATATATATATATATAATCTCATCTGACCTAACAACTGTGAGATAGGTGTTATTATTGTACCTATTTTACAAATAAGGAAATTGTGGCCCAGAGAGATTAAGTGATCAGATTAAGCCCATGATCACACAGTTTATAAGGTTCAGAAGGGGGATTTAAATCCAGGCCCCTCTTGACTCTGAATCTAACACCCTTTCCACCACACCAGGATGCCAGTAGGCTTTAATTCTTCCTTTTATGATGCTTATTCCGACCTTTCAAGTTTGACAAGTACTTTCTTTCCAGGAAAAGACAAACCCTACAGAGTCAACAAAAGTCAATTAGGGGAATTCACTTCCCAGGCCCCTTACTTAACTTGTCACCTTACGAACTGGAGTTTACACAATTTATCAACTTGCAAAAACAAAAAAAAAAAAACTTGCCAGAAGCCCATAATGATGGCTGGGGTGGCAGTCCAATGAGAACCTAAGCAGTCTAATGGAAACTCAAAAGAACACATACTTTTCTTAACCATTATTAACTTTTCTTCTGTATCTGTCCACAAGCTTACCCAGCTGAATGGGGTTAAAAAGGGCTTAATTATGACTTAACTGGAGTTTCATAGGATTACAGGATTATAGATTCACAACTAGAAGGGACCTTATTACGTTTTATCCATCTTTGAAACTAAGAACTTTATCCAAGATATAATGTACCTGATTATTCAACAAACACATACGCATGCACACACACACACACACACACACATACACACACACGGGAACAAGAATAGCTAAACAACAGGTATCTCAAGAGCTTCCAACAATAATTTTTTCTTGAGGATGTCAATGGGAAATGGTAATCCAGAAAGGGCTAACACCAAGATGGCAACCAACTAAAGACTTTCTCATGAAGTCTCCCGGGCATCCAAGTATCCAAGCCCAGGGATTTGATACTCCAGGTCAAGAAGAAAGACACAGGTCCACGACAAGAGTCATAGTTACAATTGATTTGTAAAATAATAAGCATGAAAAATTATGTAAAACAGAGATAAATGATTCCTGACCTGATGACATCAATCTTGGAACTCCTTCGTTGTTGCTCCTTCTCTGGCACTACGTGCCAAGTGAACACCAGTCTCCAGTCAAAACCTCCAATCTGTGGCTCTCCTGAATTCCCCAAATACTCAAATGTATTCCAATCAATGACATCAATCACAGGACATACAACTGCTGATTCTTCTTCATGAATCCTGAAAATAGCAGATGTTTGTCCCTTAGTAAATTTGAAAATTGAAGCTCTGTTTGCACTTTCATTTTGAAAGATAATTGTCCATAATTTTAAATAAGAACTTACACTTGGATTAGACTTGTCATGCTACCATGACCAAAAATGGAACTGGCCACCCACTAAGGTAGTGAGTTTGCCATCACTGTCAGTGTTAGTATAGAATTTTGTTGACAATGTTGGGGATGCTGGAGACAGGATTCCTGCACTGGGTAGGTGAACCCCAAATGGGATGAACCCCAAAGTCCCTTTGAGACTAAAATCCTATGAGAATATTGTTTGACCTTTAGTCCTTGCTGTAGGACATAAGAAAGCTAAACATATTTATTCATAGTCAATATTTAATTAAATAATACATGATTAGCCATGACAATAGCATTGTAAACAGAACCCCAAATAGTGATTTTTATCATTGCTTTTCCTGGCTACCATAGTCTAAGCTTGGTCTTTAGCGATTCGAATTAGTCACTCACCAAGCATTTATGATGCACCTCCTGTTTGCCCCACAAATGAGCTAATGCTGTGAAAGATACAAAAGATGTAAAAGATATTCCTCTTTTTGAGCCACTTACGGTTATATTAGGAAACCAGTAAAACCACTCAATAAAAATCCAGTCCAAGTGTGAATTCAGGCTACAAAAACATTAACTGCCATATGGTAAGGAAAAGACCCTTGGGGACCAAGCATAAGCAGTCTGGAAAAAGTTCATGGAGAAAGTAAGCCTTGAGTTGGGTCCTGAAGCAAGCACAGAATTCAATTCAACCAGCATTTGAGTCCCTACTTTGTACAAAGTACTATGAAGGCTACAATGAGGAGTAAGGCAGAACTTCTGCCTTAAAGAGATTAAAATCAAAAAGGGGGGTATAAGACAAGTATGTAAATAACTTTAACACAGGGCTCAGTGTGGTAAGTGCCTTGGCAAAAGAATACTGTGTTTTTGTGGTTTCAGAGGAGGAAAAGCTGACGTTTAGTTGGAAGATACAGAAGTTTTGTAAAGGTGGAACTTGAGATAAACCTTGAAAAACAAGTAAGAGTTTGACAGGCTAGGATAGAGCAGAGGGAAAGCATGAGTAAAGCACAGCCTAGATGGGGAAGAAAACCCCAAATGGGGTCATGAAGAGCCAGACACAACTGAAAACAACTAAATAACAATAAACACCTCTAATTAGGAGATACAGTATGGATGATGACTTGGCAAAGAAGACTGAGAAGGAGCTGTCAGAGAGGTTAAGTGTAAAACCAACAAAGAGCAGTGTCACAAAAACCCAGATTGGGGAAAGTATCCAGGAGGAGATGGGGATCAACAGTGTCAAAGGTCACAGAGAGATCAAGAGGGTTGAGGACTAAGAAGAGGTCATCAGTTTTAGCAATTAAAAAATCACTGGGAACTTTGGAGAAAGCAGCTTCATTTGAGTGATCAGGTCAGAAACCAGATTTATAAAGTGGGCATAATAGTGCCTTGCTTTGACTTTCTAATATTTTTATCATCTTGATCTTGTTATTAATATAATTCTCATGAAGCCCTCCTGTATATGTTTTTATTGATTATACTTTCATCTGGTAAAGTAACAAAATAAAAGCTTATTGATGATTTTTCAAGTAACCGTAACTGTGAACTTCCTAGGATGGTATCAGAAAATTAAGGTCTGGGGCAGCTAGGTGGTACAGTGGATAGAGCACTGGCCCTGGACTCAGGGGGATCTGAGTTAAAATCTGGCTTCAGACACTTGACACTTGACTAGCTGTGTGATCCTGGGCAAGTCACTTAACCCCACTGCCTAGCCAAAAGAAAGAGAGAGAGAGAGGAGAAAGAAAAAAAAAAAGAAAATTAAGATTATAGGCTTCCCTGGATCCTGTTTAAAACTTGTGAAGAAGATTGTGTTTTATATTTCTGTTATTGATTAATGCTAAGTTAATGTATGATTTAATACAAATAAAAAGTACAAAGCCCTCTTTTGTTTAGCTCTGGAATTTAATCAAAGTCTATTTGTGTTGTTGACAGATGTATATATTTCATGGCCGTCGCCCAGACTTTCATCACTTCAGGCTCAAATTGATGTAATAGTCTCTTAACTAGTCTCCTGGGCTCTATATTCTTCTTCTGCACAATCCTGCCCAAAAATACTACTTTCATTATGTCTCTACCTTATTTAAGAATTTATAATGGCTCTGCTAGCGCTCATGTATAGGATCATATCCAAACTCATTCACTTGACATTCAAGGACCAGTGTCTTCCTCTGTTAAATAGAGATAATAATATCTGCTTTGCCTACCACAAATGGTTGATGAGAAGATCAAATGAAATCATGTATATGAAAGCATGTTGGACAGAACTATAGAACTTTACAATTCACAAATATATGGCACTGAGCTAGGCACTTTAATACAAGGAAACATAAAGCATGACTCTTGTCTTCAATAAGTTTATGATATAACTGAGAAATAACATATATAAGCATATATATGAGCTGTTAAGTAATAAAAGAGATAAATAACAATAATCATATCCTGCTTGTGGTTTATGAATTAAAACTGAAACTAGAAAATGAGGGCATGGCTAAGGCACCCACAGATTCTAGTATTTAGAAGATCCTTTCTGCTTTATCTTCTATTTTGCACCATGTTTTAGATAACAATGGATTATAAAGAATAAAAACTAGCAGAATATAATAAAACAAACTTGACACAGGTAAGTGAGGTGGTGTGGCATAATGGATAAGAGTGCTGGATTCAGTTTCAGGAAGATTTGGGTTTAAATTCTACCTAAACAATCACCAGTTCTGTGACCCTGGGCAAGTGACGTTACCTCTCTTAATCTCAGTTTCCCCATCTGTAAAATGGGGATAATAATAAAAATCATCTTGAAGGGTTGTTGTAAGAATCACATGAAACATGTAAGGTGCATGATAAACTTTAAAGCATTAATTAAATGTTCACTATAACTACCATAGCCAACGCAGTTCTGAGTCTGGTCAAACCCAATGGCTCAAATCTAAGCAACTGTGTTCTAGAGTTATTGCCACATTAAGCAGATGTCAGGGAAAACAATTCAATTCCAAAGATATCCATGACAGTTAGATTAATATTCTACAGGCTTCAAGTATAGATAATAGTACAGAACCCCAAGGGCCACTGCAAAAACTGCCATGGAGCCTTCTAAATTGACCTATTGTCTACAGAGAAAGCCTGCCTAAAGACTCCCCCTGAGCTTGATCTAGTATGGCCTGGTCCAGATCCAAATTCTGATTCATTAAGTTCCATCAGAAACAGAACATTCTCAACCTGCTAGATACTCAGCTTCTAAACTATTAACACATCTGATGAATTAACAGCAAATAGCTTTGCTTTGGATGTGCTGTACTGAGTTAGATTCCAAGGTCAACAGCAGAGTGATTTGGCTCTGAGAACCTTCCTACCAGGGTCAAGGTTACTCTCAATGGTTACTCTCAATCTAGTGCCACTGTCTGGCCAAAGTAGAGCTGTCCTTGGTACCTATCACCTTCCCAGTCCTCTCAAGGTCTTCGGCAACTTTTGCTTTTTCTGCAGCAAAGAAAATTTTACACATATCATAGCCCTAAATTTCTTATTGCAGTTGTTGTTGTTCAGAAGTTTCAATCATGTCCAACTCTTCGTGACTCCATTTTTGGTTTTCTTGGCAAAGATAACTGGAGTGGTTTGCTGTTTCCTTCTTGAGCTCATTTTACAGATGAGGAAACTGATGCAAACAAGGTTAAGTGACTTGCTCAGGGTCACACAGCAAGTAAGTATCTGAGGCTAGATTTGAGCTCAGGTCTTCCTGACTTCCAGACTTCCAGAGCTCTATCTACTGTGCCACCTAGCTGCTCATATCCCTATACAATATGCAGCTATTTTCTACCATTTGTGAAGCAGGAAACCAAGATAGAGGATTAAAATACCTAGTTAAGATTACATAGTAAGATGAGGCCAACATGGCCAGTGTGGTTGTCCTAGGACATAGATTGATATGATATTAAGAAGCACTGAGAGTTACTGCTGGTAAGAGATGTAATCCCAGTAGAGGCAGAGCCAAGATGGTAGAATAAAGGCAGAGACTCATCTGAGCTCTCCCCCAAATGCCTCCAAATACCTCTAAAAATGACTTTAAACAAACTATAGAGCAACAAAATCCACAAAAAGATGAAGTGAAACAAATGACCAACCCAAGACAACTTGGAAGGTCAGCAGGAAGTGTCTGTTGCACCTGGGTGAGAGTGGAGCACAGTCCAGTGCAGGCCATGCCAGCACAGCCCCAGCCACAGCAAACCAGGAACAGACTTTGGGAACCACTGAATCAGCAGTGGCAGCAGCTGCTTCCAGAGCTCTCAGCCTACAGACAGTAAGGGGGTCAAACAACTGGTCAGAAGGAGACGGCAGGGGTCTTTTTGCTGAGGCAGAACTCTGTTGATTTCCCCATACTAGGATCCAGGTCACAGTCCTGGGTGGCAGTTCCAGGGCAAGGAGGAGCACTAGCATGCCAGAGCTTGCATCCTCAGTGGAGCAGGACCCTCATCACAGTTCCATGGCAGAAAAAAGTGCTGTGATTGCTCACAGACCAGAGCACAGGCCAGGAGAATAGTAAACACCTCTCCTTAGATCACCTTGGGAAAATGCAGGACTTACAGGCCCCTAGAAGTATCTCTGAAAACAACTGCACAAAACCCCTAAAGCTTAGGACAGTGCACACTACACTCTGGAAGCAGAGCCCTATTTCAACAATGAGTTAAAAGTCAAGTAATTGGCTGGGACCATGAGCAAACAATGGAAAAAAAAAACCTTTGACTATAGAAAGTTACTATGGTGACAAGGAAGATCAAAACACACACACAAAAGAAGACAACAAAGTCAAAGCTCCTACATCCAAAGCCTCCAAGAAAAATATGAATTCACTTCAGGCCATGGAAGAGCTCAACAGGGATTTTGAAAGTCAAGGAAGATAGGTAAAGGAAAAATTGGGAAGAGAAATGAGAATGATACAAGAAAATCATGAAAAATGAGTTAATAGCTTGGTAAATGAGACACAAAAAAATGCTAAAGAAAATAACACCTTAAAAAACAGACTAGGTGACTGAATCACGGGCAGCTGTGGAGGTTTCCTGACTTCTCAACTTACAAAAACCAAAGACAACTTAGAAGGTCAGCAGGAAAAGTCTGTGACCACAGGGAAAGAGCTCGGTCCCAGCCCCAGTCCCGGCCCAGCCACAGGGCAGCGGCTACTTCTTGTGCTCGGCCCACAGACTGAGAGGGAACCGAGTGGCTGATCAGAGGGGGACTGTAGGGATCTCTTTGCTGGTGCTGAGATAGGATTCTCTTGCTTTGCCCTTGCTTGGATCTGGGTTGCAGTTCTGGATGATGGTCCTGGGGCAAGGAGGAGCACTGGTGTGGTGGAGCTTGTGGTGTTGGTGGAGAGGGAATACTTTTCACAGTTCCAAGGCAGAAAAGAGTGCTTGTGGTCACTTATAGACTACAGCCCAGGCCAAGAAAGCAGTAAACACCTCGCCCTTGATTGTACCATGTTGGAAGAACTGAAAATTTACAGGTCCCTAGAAGTATCTCTGAAAACAGCTGCACAAAACCCCTGAAGCTTGGGACAGTATATTCTCCACACTGGAAGCAGACTCCTACCTTAACAAAGAGTTTAAAATTCAAGTAACTGGCTGGGAACATGAGCAACCAGTACAAAAAAATCAGACCATAGAATCTTTCTTTGGTGACAAAGAAGATCAAAACATACAACCAGAAGAAGACAACAAAGTTAAAGCTCCTACATCCAAAGCCTCCAAGAAAAATATGAATTGGTCCCAGGCCAAAGGATTGGCTCAAAAAGGATTTTGAGAAGCAAGTAAGAGAAGTAGAGGAAAAACTGGGAAGAGAAATGAGAGTGATGTAAGAAAATCATGACAAACAAGTCAACAGCTTGCTAAAGGAGTCCCAAAAAAATACTGAAGAAAATAACAACTTAAAAAATAGGCTAACCCAAATGGCAAAAGAGGTCCAAAAAGCCAATGAGGAGAAGAATGCCTTCAAAATCATTTAGAAATCTATCCTGACCTACAGGAAAATAGAATGGAAAGGGGATAAGAGAAGGGGGGAGGAGATAGAAGGGAGGGCAGATTAAAGGAAGGGGTATTCAGAATGCACACCATTTTGGGGTGGGGGAGGGATGAGATGGGGGGAAATTTGGAACTCAAAATCTTGTGGAAGTGAATGTTGAAAACAAAAAATAAATGAATTTTAAAAGTTTAAAAAAAAACAGACTAGGCCAAATAATAAAAGAGGTCCAAAAAGCCAATGAGAAGAATGCCTTAAAAAGCAGAATTGGCCAAGTGGAAAAAAGAGTTACAAAAGCTTACTGAAGAAAACAATTTCTTAAACATTAGAATAGAGCAAGCAGAAGCTAATGACTTTATGAGAAATCAAGAAACAATAAGACAAAACCAAAAGAATGAAAAAATGGAAGACAATGTAAAATATCTTACTGGAAAAACAACTGACCTAGAAAATAGATCCAGGAGAGATAATTTAAAAATTATTGGACTACCTAAAAGCCATGATCAAAAAAAGAGCCTGGACAGCATCTTTCAAGAAATTATCAAGGAAAACTGCCCCAACATTCTAGAACCAGAGGGTAAAAGAGAAATTGAAAGAATCCACTGATCACCTCCTGAAAGAGATCCCCAAAGGAAAACTACCAGGAATATTATAGCCAAATTCCAGAGTTCCCAAGTCAAGGAGAAAATATTGCAAGCAGCCATAAGGAAATAATGCAAGTATGGTGGAGCCACAGTCAGGATAACACAAGATTTAGCAGCTTCTACATTAAAGGATCAAAGGTCTTGGAATACGATATTTTGGAGGGCAAAGCAGCTAAGATTACAACCAAGAATCACCTACCCAGCAAAACTGAATATAATCCTCCAGGGGAAAAAATGGACATTGAATGACATAGAAGACTTTTAAGCATTCTTGATGAAAAGACCAGAGCTGAATAGAAAATTTGACTTTCAAATATAAGACTCAAGAGAAGCACAAAATGGTAAACAGAAAAGGGAAATCATAAGGGACTTAGTAAGGTTAAACTGTTTACATTCCTACATGGGAAGATGATATTTGTAACTCATCAGACCTTTCTCATTATTACGGTAGTTAGAAAGAATATATATAGACAGAAGGTACAGGTGTGAGTTGAATATGAAGGGATGACACCTAAAAAAAATAAAGGAGTGAGAGAGCAATGTACTGGGAGAAAGAGAAAGGTAGATGTAGACTGGGGTAAATCATCTCACATAAAAGAGGCAAGAAAAAGCTTTTACAGTGGAGGGCAAGGGGGAGTAGGTGAGGGGGAATGAACGAATCTTACTCTCATCAGAATTGGCTCAAAGAGGGAATAACATACACACTAAATTGGGTATAGAAATCAATCTTACCCTACAGAAAAAAGTAGGAGAGGAAGGAGATAAAAGAAAGGGGGGTGATAGAATGGAGGACAGATTGGGGGAGAGGGTAGTCAGAAGCAAAACACTTTTGAGGAGGTACAAGGTGAAAGGAAAGAGAGAATAGAATAATAGGGGTGGGGGATAGGATGGAGGGAAATTCAGTTAGCAACAGTAACTGTGAAAAAAATTTTGAAGCAAGTTTCTTTGATAAAGGCCTCATTTCTCAAACATATAGAGAAATGAGTTCAATTTGTAAAAGTAAGAGTCATTTCTCAAATGATAAATGATCAAAAGATATGATCAGTTTTCAGGTGAACAATCAAAGCTATCTATAGCCACATGAAAAAACATTCTAACTCACTACTGATTAGAGAAATATAAATTAAAATAATTCTGTGGTACCACCTCATACCTATTAGATTGGCTAATAGGACAGAAAAGGTAAATTACAATGTTGGAAAGCATTGGGGAAAATAATAATGCATTGCTGGTGGAGTTGTGAACTGATTCAACCATTCTGTAGAGCAATTTGGAACTATACCCAAAGGGCTATAAAATCATCATACCCTTTGACCTAGCAATACTACTACTAGGTCTATATCCCAAAAGAAATAAAAAACAAAAATGAAAAGAGCCTATATGTACAAAAGTATTTACAACAGCTCATTTCTGGGGGATTGAGGGTGAAAATTGAGGGAATGCTCATCAATTGGGGAATGGCTAAACAAGTTGTGGTATGTGATTATGATAGAATACTATTGTACTATAAAAAATGATAAGCAGGATACTCTCAGAAAAACCTGAAAAGACTTGCATGGGCTGATGTAAAGTGAAATATACTGTGTACAAAGTAACAGCAATATTGTAAGATGATCAGCTGTGAATGACTTAACTATTCTCAGCAATAAAACAATCCAAGACAATTCTGAAGGACTTGTGATGAAAAATGCTATCTATCCCCAGACAAAGAACTGATGGTGTTTGAATACAAATTGAAGCATATTTTTTTAAACTTTCTTTATTTTTCTTGAATTTTTTGTCTATGTTTTCTTTCACAACATGACTATTATGGATATATTTTGCATGACTACACATATATAACCTATATGGAACTGCTTGCCTTCTCAATTGGGGGGTGGAGGCAGAGGGAAGAAGGGAGAGAATTCGGAACTCAAAGTTTAAAAACAAAAGTTAAAAATTGTTCTTACGTGTAACTGGGAAAAAGAAAAAAGAAAGATCAAACTCAAAAAAAAAACAACAAAGAAAAGAGGGGAAAAAAAGAAATGTAATCCCAATATGGGGGTCAGAACTAGGTAAGAGTGCCATTTTTCTGAGTGGCCAGGGAACACAGAACAACCAGATATACAGATCACCAAAGTTTTTCCTTGTACCCCCTGCCAGGGGCAGAGAACTAGTAGCATTCTTTCCCTAGCACTGGCACTTCTAACAGTTACAGATTTATTATGTAAAGGAAACCAGAAAGAGAATTTGACACATTGGTCACATTCCAAGATGCCATTACTTATTTTAAAGTTTTTTCCTATGGGAAAAGTGGATCTTTTTTTTTTAAAAGGGAACATAAGTAAACTCTTAATTTGTTTCTTCTAGTGTAAGTTTGTATTTATATGGTGTTTTTAAGAAGAGGCTAAATTTCCCCAGAAATTACAAAGCTGCTTTAATAACTCCAAGCTTCCCATGGACACAAATGTCCTACTGTCTAATATGAACATCCTACCAGAGCTGCTGTATTGCAGTGAGACATGGAATACAATAATTTCCCAAGAATTTAAAAATAAATATCACATGGTGGATATGAGTAAACAAAACATATAACCATAAGCAACTTCCAAGATGAACAACAGTAAAAGATGTCACCAAGGAAATTTGGGATAGGGTGAGAAAATGTGTCAATCGGTCAATAACTCAACAAGCATTTGGGAAACACCTGCTATTTGATAGCAGAACAATGGGACTGTCATGTGGCAAGCACAGGGGACAAGCAGACACAATTAACCTTGCAGAAAAAAACAAGGTGGGCCTTCAGTACCTTGGAGTGAACCTTCTATCAAACTTTTAAAGGATATGGACAAAAGTCCTACATAATGGACAGGCATGGAATACCCAAACTGATGAGATTACACATCTATTTGTATATTTCAGTGTTAAAAGTCCTTTCCAGTCATTTGATCCTCCCAATAGGATCCCAATAATCCTATGAGTTAAATCTATCACCATTTTACAGATAAGGAAACTGAGGCTAAGAAGGACTAAACTCAAGGTTACACAACTATTGAGTGGCAGAGCCAAGAACTGAACCTAGGGTTTTCTAACACCAAAACATGCATATAAGGTAATCCAGGACTATAAGCTTAGCAACTAATCAATAAAAAAGCATTTTTAAAAGCTTACTATATGCCAGATCTTCTTTTAAGCCCTAGGGAAACAAATAAAGGCAAAAAGAGTCCTGCTCTCAAGGAGCTGATATTCTAATAGGAAGGATAACATGTAAATAATTAGGAACAGACAAGATATATACAGAGTACATGGGAAGGGATCTCAGAGGAATAGTTGGAGGGGCTTTGAAAACCCTCCTTCCAAAAGCAGGATTTAGTCAGAGACTTGAAGGAAGCCAGGGAATCCAGCAGGCACAGGAGATGAGAGAGAACATTCCAGGTAGGAGGGACAGTCAGGGAAAAGGCACCAAGTCAGGAGACAAAGCCTTGTGTAAGAAGAACACAACCTGAATAAACCATTGAAGCTGGATCATAGAATGCGTATAAAGGATGAGAGTGGAAGAACACTGGAATGGTTGGAAGAGGCCACGTTATGAGGAGTTATGAATGGCAAGCAGAAGACTTTTTGATCTTGGAATACGGAGCCACTGGAATGTATTGAATATCAAGGCTGACGTGGTCAGAGCTGTTTTAAGAAAATCAATTTGGTGGCTGAGTAGAAGATGGATTAGAGTGAGGAGAGAGAGGGGAAATGGGGAGAGGGAGGAAGTGGAAGTGGAGGAGGAGAAAGGGGAGATGAGGAAGAGGAGGGGACCAACCAAGTAGAAAGCTATTATAATAGTCTAGAGAAGAGGAAACTGAGGGCCTTAACTAGTAAGGTAGAAGTGTGAATGTAAAGAAGGCCACAAATTGCCTGATAGCAAGGAATTCCAAGGTTCTCCAACTACTCTCAAATGTCCATCTAAAGACTAATTAACTCCTTGTTGGTAGTGGTAAGT
This sequence comes from Vombatus ursinus, assembly GCF_900497805.2. Taxonomy (NCBI): domain Eukaryota; kingdom Metazoa; phylum Chordata; class Mammalia; order Diprotodontia; family Vombatidae; genus Vombatus; species Vombatus ursinus. The sequence continues at coordinate 74,568,490 of NW_020954610.1, read as the reverse complement.
GCAAGTCAGTTTACTGATGTGAGCACTTTAAATGAGCAACATTAAGGGAAGAAACAAAGATGAGAGTTTCTTGAAAGATTATTCTTTGTTCACTTCATTTCAAATCTTTTGACTAAAACAGATTCTCCTACCTTTCCAGCAGTGGCTCCAGCCAGCCTTCGTGACATTCACAGTGACAGTCAAGGAAGGTCAGAATCTCCCCAGTAGCTATAGAAGCTCCCAGAAGTCGAGCTCGAACTAGTCCTTCTCTTTTATTTGCCCGGATTAAACGTACTTTATGCAGGCCAGACAAATGGTTTTCCAAAGGCTCCTTTAAGTGTTCTAATAAGAATAAGAACAATAATGACTAGAAGCTGAGCAGACTGCCTAACTCTAATATAAATGGTTTCACATTTTAGAAAAACAAAAAAGTTTTCTAAATGGTTTTATTTTTCTTAATTATTATATATCACTTCCTTCCAACAAGTGCTTTGCAAAATAAACTGAAAAATAACCTCAGTAGTTACAATATTTCCATCCACCCTGTTGAAATAAAATGCCTTAGGAGAATAAAGGATGAAAGGATGACAGATTTGGGGTTGGAAGAAACCTTGAAGATCATCCAGTTCAGCCTCCTTCGTTTTATAGATGAGAATTCTCAGATCCAAAGAGGTTGGTGACTTACCCAAGCTTACATGGGCTAAAATTAGTAGAACCAGAATTTGAATCTAGATCCTCAGACTTCAAATCTATATCCCTTTCCACTGTATCACATTGCCTCCTCCAGACCCAGCTATTTGCTGTCCTTTATATATAGCAAACCACGTATACTATTCTCATCGGGTATTTTCAGTGATTTGAATTGTCTACTTTCTTCCAACACAGAATAATTCAGATGAGTGCTGGACTTGGATTCAGAAACATCCAGGGTCAAAATCACCTGTGTGACCATAAGCAATCCCTTAACCTCTCTGAGCCTCAAGCCACTCAGAGATGTACATACTAAGTTATAGATCATTTGCAATCTGAATTGGTAAAATATATTTATTTTGATCCCTTGATGAACATCCAGTTGACCCATGACGTATTGTCCTCCATGCCAATTTAAAGTTAATGGTATATCATGTACGTATAAGAAAAAAGCAATTTATCAACAACATTCAAATAAACTTATATTAACTTTCTTTGCAATCTTAAGTACCAATTTAGTCTCAATTTCCTCCACTAAAAAAATAGGAATAATACTTTAGGATGCCAAGAATTCAATGAAAACCACTTCTTTTTGTGCATAGTGGGCATTCAATAAATATTTGTTAACTGATCTTATATAACCTGTTAATAGCAATTAGGTGTGGGACTTACACCTAATTGTAAAAGTTTGTTAAAAAAAGTTGTAAAACAAATTCCATGGTATATACTCATACTGTGCATTTATAATACAATACAATACAATAACCATTTATTAAGCTCCTACTATGTGTCAAGCACTGTGCTAAGTTCTGGGGATACAAATAAGAAAAATAATGACAATTCTTGCCTTCAAGGGGCTTACCATATAATGGGGGAAGACAATACAAAAGGAAGCTGAAAGCAGAGGAGGGGAAATACCAGAGGGACCAGGCACAGGGGCATAATGAAGAGGACAATGTACTTGAAACAAAGCAGAGCAGCTGGTGACAAATGAAGGATCTAATTATAAATATTATAATCTTTATATATGTTGTTGTTGATGTCATATTACAGTTTACCTATGAAGATACTGAAACTCAGGTATAGTAATCTAATTCACTATATGTGTGTGTGTGTGCGCGCGTGCGCGTTCATGTAATAGTTGAACTGCATTATAATGTTATAATTGATCAAAAGCTTAAAGATATTTAAAAAAGATGTAGATCCCCCCCCAAAAAGAGCCATTAGCCCTTAAGACCAATTCTAGTAATGCTTTCTCGGTGTTTTGATCATAACCTGAAATGGACGCCCTTTCCTCTTCAAACCAAAAGCTCCTATTCTCTTCTCCAGAATTGGATGGTTTTCTTCACCCTGAGATATACCGAGCTGCTTTTGGGCTAAAATATACTTGTAACACCAAAACTACCCTTTGTTACTCCCCTTATACTCTCTTGACCCCTCCACTTTCTTGGGAGATTCTGAAACTTGAATCATGGTGCCTGACTAGGAAATGCTGGTTTGATTTGTGGTCTCTCTCCTTACTTCTTTAATTGTGGATTTCAAGTAATTTATCAGCCAAGACAAATAAGATTCTATAACTGTATCTTAGTCATCAGAAAAACACTCAAGGAAATCTCTCTTTCGCTGCTATTCTTACTGATAGTAATATCTCATAATGATGCCATGCATGATTGTCTTTAATGTAGGATATAGAAGAGATAATGAAGCTAATCTCATTTCTGCAGACTGGTGCAGCACAGGTGCATCCATCTCAGTGTAATGGCCAGCCCCAAGCTTTTCATTTGACTACTATATGTGGTTCTTTTTGCTAAGACCACTAAGCCATCTGCTTCCTAATCTATTGATTTCTTTCTCTCCACTGAGGATACTCTGATATCAATCAACAAATATTTGCTAGCGATTAATGTGACCAACATTGTGCTGGATTCTATGGGAGATATAAAAGTTGCATAAGACATTTATTAATTAAGTGCTCCCCATGGACTTCTTCCCTACCAATGCCATCAATGAATTTACAACCTAATTCACTTTATGTACATTCATGTTTCATTGAAAACATCCTTACATAAGATTAAACGATCCCAACTCTACAGGTGAGGATCTAAGGTAGGATTCGAAACCAGGTCCTCTGAGTGCAAAGGACTCTTTCTACTATCTAACACACTGTCTCTTCAAAATGTTCGTTTTCTCCTCTTTTGAGAAGATATCAGAAACAAACTGGGGAAATAAATCTTGCCCTGAAGCCATAGTGTGTCTGCTATGCTATTGTTAGGTTACAAAAATTTTGTCCAGGTGTATTTTTGTCTTTGAATCCCCAGTGTCTTCATAGTACGTACCTGGCATATAGTAGATGCTTAATGAATAATTATTGATTGTTGATTTATTTTTGGATCATAAATTTAGAGCTGCAAAAGACTTTAAAGGTCACCCAGTCCAATCCCCTCATCCTACAGATGAGAGAACTAAGTCCCGGAGAAGATAAGTGACTTGCCAGGGTCACAGCTCTAGTAAGTAACTGAGGCAGGATTTGAACCCAGGTTTTCCTGACTCCTGACTAGTATTTCATCTACTTTACCATACTTTTATCCAAGATGCTTCATCCACAGTCAAAGATTTCAAGTCAATTAAATAAACATTTCTTAAGTCCTACTGTGTGCCAGGCACTGTGGATACAAAAAGAGGCAAAAGATAGTCCGTCCACTCAAGGAGCTTACAGTCTGATGGGGGAGACAACATGCAAACAAATATATGCAAAGCAAGCTATATACAGTAGAGAAAAGCTCCTACAAGGAGAGCAAGAAAGCTCAGGAGAGACCTAGAAAAAGTGGTTTGTTTGTTTGTTTTTTCCTGCAATGCCTCGAAGGGTAAATCTAGGAAAGGTACTGTTTATCTGTCATCTTTCCTTCCTATTTTCACAGCCACAGTTCTGTTATTGTTTATCAATGCTTCAATATGAGTGGGAGGCAAGGAAAGACTGGCATGATACAGGAATGTCCCAAACGACACTGCCCTAATAGAAGTCATTTTGCAATAAAGTTCTTAAGACGTTGGAAAAAAGTGTGAAATTATTTTTCAGTGACTAGAACAGTACAGCTGCCACGTCTACCTTCCTAGTTTAGGGATTCCTGCCATGGCTAACTCTGCTCAGTTCTGTTTCTAAGGAATTTATTCCTCCTATAACATTGTTTTTACCTACCATTATATTCCCTTGGAGTCGGTTAATGACATTAGGGAGGCAAGTGAAGAACTGATATTCTGCCAACCTATCTTTATCTCCTTTCTTAAAGACTGCCATTAGGACATGCCAGAGGCCAGATGGCATTCTGCTGTATGCCAGATCCACAAGATAAAAAGTTAAGTCAACATGCTCTGTTTCCCTCCTCACCTGAGGTTTCTGGCAGGGCCTTGTGATGGTGATGGAAAGTCTACCTTATTTTACTACTCCTTTTGATACTTTCCCTCGAGGTCTGAGGAATTCTGAGCTCATCTCATGTACAGCTGGCATGATATAACAAAGTCTGACCTTGGAATCAGGAGACTTGGATTTGAATCCCAGTTTTGACAGATATTAACTGGGTGACCACAGGCAAGTTATTTAACCTCTCTAAGACTCAGTTTCCTCACCTATGTAATGGAGATAGTAATACTTATAACTACCTTCCTCATAAGAGTTGTTGGGAAGAAAAAAAATACATAAATCTGGCAGAACTAAATATTTTTTTTTGTTTTTTCTCTTCCCTCCCTTCTCTCTTCCTCCTTCCCTTCCTCCTTTCTTTCCTTCCTTCTTTCTTCTCTTCCTTCCTTTCTTTCTCCCTTTCATTTCTTCCTTCCTTCATTTCTTGAGACTAGACCTCCCCCCCATCTCACTCAAGCTGAAAGTCCAGCCACTAGTCACAGGCACAACTCCATTATTGATCAACAAGGAAACTTTGGCCTGATCAGCTTCCAAACTTTAAGCAATCCAGTGGACACCTTCCCCCAACCCCCACTCACTATGTTAGTGATGGACTTAATATGGACAACTTTTCAGCTTTAGCCCTATTCCAGTACAGAATTCCTAGACTCAAGCAATCCACCAGCCTCAGCCTCCTCAGTAGCAGGGATGACAAGTGTGTGCCATCATGCCAACACACTTTATAAATTTGAGTTATTATAATTATGACTTTCTAATTATAGATGACACAATAGTGAATACTCTGAAAAGAGTCTCAGTTGAAGTCTTTTGAATAATCCTTCTAACATACACTGAAAGGTTTTCTCTTTGAGCAGATTCCTACTCTCCTTAGATTCCCAGGAGGACTGGTCTCAGGATTCACACCACAGAATGTTTTTTCTGCCACCAAAAATCTCTATATATCCAAATGTGCTGTTTGCTTTGCCTTCCAGTTATTCTATGGAATAATCTTTCTGTGACTTATTGATGTTTCATTTTTTGTTTCTATGGTTGATATTTTGCCAGTGCTTAAAAAATTAATTTTACATTTACAACACTGTATCTCTTTATCATTCTCTCCAAATGTATCTTCTTGTAGCTATTCAAGTATCTCAGAATTTTTCTAACTCTTGAGGAAAACCATCAAGAAAAGGAATAAAATATAGTTAACTTTTCTCATGTACAAGGATGATGGACTTCAATTTCCACCATGGAAATTGTTCCATTGTATCTGGTTATAATTGACCAGCTTGAGACTGACACATAGTGAAAAAGGTCTTATTTCAATGAATTCTTGTGTTAGCAACCACAGCTGGGAATTTCAAGTTTGGCCTCTTATGACCTGACTTAGCAAGGTCATGCTCCCATAGCTAGGTAGGGCAGTGGACAGATCATTGAGCCTGGAGTCAGGAAGACCTCAGTTCAAAGTTGGCCTCAGACACTTACTAGCTGTGTGACACCCAGGCAAGTCACTTAACCTCTGTTTGCCTCAGTTTCCTCAACTGTAAAATAGAGATAACAAAAGCACCAACCTCCCAGAGATGTTGTGAGGATCAAAGGAAATAATATTTGTAAAGCATTGTTACGTAAAAGGTGCTTAATAAATGCTTATTTCCTCCCTTCCTTTCATTCACGGCATCTAGTAACTAGTCCCTGCATCCCACAAAATGTGAGATGTATATATCTTGCAGGTCAGCACTGTCAGCACTAGTGTAGGGCAGGTATGCCTTTTCAACTATAATAGTGGTTGTATTGTGCCTAGGTGTCATATTTCTCTAAATTTTCCTTCCAATAGCATTTTCTCTTAATGTTTTTGTTGTCATCATTCAGTCATTTTCAGTCCTGTCCAACTCTATTACCCCACTTGGGGTTTTCTTATCAAAGATACTCAAGCAGTTTGCCATTTCCTCCTCCAGCTCATTTTACAGAAAGGGGAATTGAGGCAAACAGGATTAAATGACTTACCCAGGGTCACATAACTAGTAAGTGTCTGAGGCCAAATATGAACTCAGAAACATGATTCTTTCTGACTTCAGATCTAGCACTCTATCCACTGCACCACCTAGCTGCCCTCAAACTCTTCTCTTCTAATAAAGAGACAATCATCACGATAAATAAATTATAGTCACATGTGCCCTTGGGGAAATTACAGTGTACTTGAGGATAGAAATCCTGAATCCCAACTCCTCATAATGCTCATTTCTCTTTCCAACACCTCCTTTATAATGAACAGATCGTTTACACTGTTGGACATCTTTACTAAAACAGCCCCAGAAATCTTTACAACTTCTACCCCAAATCTAAGGCCAATTTTCAATCATCTCTGTATATTTGTAAGCATAGTTTTAACATGACAGAAATTTTTAGATGCCATTACAATGAAGTTTCCTCATAACTTTTGAAAAAAGTTGCTGGCCATCACAAATGCACACACTATGTTTATTTCGCTAAGGGGAGAATGGCTTCCCCATTGTCTTTTACCAATGGATCCAACCCAGAAATTCATGTCTCTTCCAACTTTCCGGTTTAAGTCCTTCAGAATAACAGAACAGTCTTGGGGCAAAGTGACATAGAATTCCTTCCTCCTCTAATCAATGACAAAAGTCAGACCATATACTCTATGCAACACATAGACATACACACACACACACACACACACACACACACACATCACCCCAGAGATGCAGGCACTACTGAAAAAAGTACTACTCTATTTATTTTTTATAACATTTTTTGTCATTTCTGTGTCAAGAAAAACTACGTCTTCAAATAAAATTCATTCTAAAAAGTTGCTTACCTCTATCACTATAATCATCGACAAGGATGATTTCCTTAAGTAGAATATCTGGAGATGTCTCAAGAACACTATAAACTGTTCGTAGAAGAGTTGACCATGCTTCATTATAAAAAGCTATTACAACAGATGTTTTTGGCAAATTCTCATAATCATATTTCTTCTCTTTGCACCTGCAAATTAAAAAAAAACCTCATTAATTCAGACTCCACTAATTTGTAAGTCAGAAATGGAGCTAGACTGAAAGTGATTTATAAATGGTAATAGTTCACATTATAGAGCAATACGGTTTACTAGTGTTTTCCTCAAAACTGCTCTGGTGAGATAGATACTGAAAATTTTATTACCTCCATTTAACAGATGAGAAAACCTAGTAATAGGAAATATGGGTACTTAAAGAGTACAGGCATACCTCATTTTATAGTACTTTGCTTTATTGTGGTTTGCAGATATTGCATTTTATACAAACTGAAGTTTTGTGGCAACCTTGTGTCAAATAAGTCTACTGGTACCATTTTCCAAACAATATGTGCTCGCGTTGTGTCTCTGTCACATTTTGGTAATTCTCATGATATTTCAAACTTTTTCATTATTTTTATCTGTTATGTTGATCTGTGATTGGTGACCTTTGATGTTACTATTGTAATTGTTTTGGGGCACCCATGAATTGTACTCATATAAGATGGAAAACTTAATTGATAAATGTTGTGTGTTCTGACTGCTCCCCTTCTCTCTCCCTCTCCTCCGACCTTCCCTATTCCCTGAGACACAACAATACTGAAATTAGGCCAGTTAGTAACCCAAAAATGGCCTCTAAGTGTTCAAGTGAAAGGAAGAGTCAAACTATGAGGCAAACTTCATTGTTGTCTTATTTTAAGAAATAGCCTCAGCTACCCTAACCTTTAACAATTACCACCCTGATCAGCCGCCATCAACACTGAGGTAAGATCCTCCACCAGCAAAGATTGCAATTTACTAAAGGTTCAGATAATGGTTAACATTTTTTAGAAATAAAGTATTTTTAAGTAAGGTATGTACATTGTTGGGTTTTTTTTGGTATTTTTTTTTTAGACATAATACTATGGGCAGCTAGGAGATACAATGGATAGAGGGAAATGCCTGAAGTCAGTAAGACTCATCTTCCTGAGTTCAAATCTGGTCTCAGACACTTAGCTGTGTGACCCTGGGCATGTCATTTAACCCCATTTACCTTAGTTTCCTCATCTGTAAAATGACCTGGAGAAAGAAATAGCAAACCACTCCAGTATTTTTGACAAGAAAACCCTAAATGGGGTCACAAGGAGTCAGACATAATTCAACATACTTATTAGACTATGGTATAGTGTAAACATAACTTTTATATGCACTAGAAAACCAAAAAGTTCACGTGACTTTCTTTATTGCAGTAATCTGGAACCAAACCCACAATATCTCTGAGACATGCATGTCTTTGGCAACACTGCTCACCTGGTTTTATTATATACCTGAAGGTAACAAAATGGCACATCTTCAAACATATTCTATATGTCAGACATTTCTCAAGAATTCAAGTTGGTCTGGGTAGCACTGGTATAAAAGTATCCTATCAAAGGTTCCCAAACTTATTTGGCCTACCACTCCTTTTCAAAAAAAAAAATTACTTAGTGCTCCTCCCTAAGGTTAAGTTAACCCTCATTTTTATTCAATGCCCCCCCCAATTGTACCTGAGGCTACTACCGCCTCCCCCCATCATTCCAGCACCCCCAAGGGGTAGTATTGCCCACTTTGGGAACCAATGGTAAATAGATGCCTGAGACAATAGACTGAGTACTTGGAAATTAAATGTCTAAGAACCACATAGATGTTAACATTGGATAGAGGATTACATAAAAAGGCAAATTAAGACTCTTCTGCTATCTATATACATACACATATATCTATGTATGTGTACATAGATACTTTTTATACATACAGACTCTTCTGCTAACCATCTTTATGTACATACAGATAAGTACATACAGATATGTACATAGCAGATAAGTCTATATACATATATACACACACATATTTATATACATATACTATATATATATGCACACATACATATATACATATAATCTTATAAGTACATGATGGTCAATCTATCAATCTAAACTTGCCCTATCATATATACATACACACACACACACACACACACGCATATGAATACATACATACACATATGCACATATGTGTATATACCTGTTGATAAACCATAGCCACAAATGTTTTAAAAATCTAAGTGCTTTAGAGAAAATGGGGCAAATAAAAGGCATGTTATCAGATTTTTGTGATTTCCTCTGGTCACAGAAGAAATCATAGGATCATATGTCTCTTCCAACCTGCTCATTTTACAGATGAGGAAACCAAATCCAGGGAGATTAATTGATCTGTCCATGATCACAGAGGTGGCAAGTGTCCAGGGGCTGGCTAGCAAAGATGACTCCTCCTCTGTATGGAATGACTGACTGATCATCAGAGATAGGAGAAAGCTGGCTAGCAAAGGATTAGCAGAGGTGCTTCACTTGGGTCAGTCCCAAAAATGGTAGGGTAGGATTAAATGGCTAGGCTATCTGATTCTTATTCCTAACATCTAAGACAGTTAGCTTGCAGGAAGAGTAAAGGAACACTAGGTATATCTAAGGCAGTTGGACAAGGGTCAGAATTAATCTAAATCAAGTTTGAAAGGGTACAGTCTTTTCAGAATGTATTGAGGATCATGGGATCATAGGATTTGGAGTCAGAAGGAGCTTTGGAGATCTCTAATCAAACTTTATTAAGAAGTCTTTTAATTAACTTAGTAGAACCTTCATCTCAGTGAGAAAAATCAGTGTGTATCATTTTGTCTTTGAGACTAGCTTATCTGCTCTGTTTTTCGCTCAATATATTCACCTGAGCTTAGCAATTACAATTTTCAGAAACAAGGACTGAAGACATAAGTCATAACCAGGGCTCAGGCAGTATAGGATAAACTAGGATGGGCCAGGACTGGGAATTCTAAAAGTGCACCCAATTAAAGGGCTTAGTTAAGCCCTATATTCTAAACATGAGAGCAAGTCTGAGGGCCTGTTATTCTAGGGCATGTAGAGACGAGTACAAAAGGCAATTGCGAACCCAGTAGATTAACCCAAAGGAGAAGTAGACAAGAGGGACAGAATACTATGATCCAAAGCCTAAAGAATCCAGGACCAGGATGCCTATTCAAGTAGGGTAAAGGGAATCAGGGAATGAAAGCATGACTAGTTGGGAATTCAATCAGGACAGTCCACCCATCAAGTAATCTCCAGAAACCCAAAAGGACAGAACATGAATGGTAGAGAGTTCTGGTTACAGGTTTTAAGCACCCACACTCTGGGAGACTGGTGTTCAGGAATAGGAAACCAGGGACTCACAGTTTACTCCTCAGCATACTCTCCAATCCATTGGCCTCCTGTCTTTTCCACTAATATGCCACTCCATCTCTCAGCTCTAGACATTTTCTCCGGCCATCTCCCATGCCTGGAATGTTCTCCTTACTCCTTTACAACTATTGACCTCCCTGGCTCCTTTAAGTCCCAGTTAAAATCCTGTCTTCTATAGAAAGCCTTCCTCAATCCCTCTTCATTCCAGGCTCTTCCCTTTGTTAATTATTTCCTGTTTATCCTGTATACAGCTTGCTTTGTATATATTTGTTTACTTATTGTCTCCCCCATTAGATTGTAAGCCCCTTTAGGGCTGGGGCTGCCTTTTGTTTCTTTTTGTATCCTCAGAGTTTAGTATGGTGCCTGGCATACGGTAGGCAGTTAATAAATGTTTATTGATTGATTAAGTCCCAAAGAAGGAAACTGAACACTAAGGATTAGGATATCAAAATATCTTATCAATTTAAATTTGTATCTCGTTCAGCATGGATTTCTTTTTTCTCCCCCTTTTTAAATGTTTTATTGATCCTTTTTTCTTTTTTTCATTTTTCACTTCCCAATGATTCCCCCCCACCACCACCACACTCCAAAATAACCCTCCCTTGTAAGCAAAAGAAATTAACACAATAGCCATGTCTGAAAATGTATGCCTCCTTCCCCAACTATTGCCCACTCTCTCTGATACAAAGAAGGCAATTTTGCATTCAGTCAGCTCTAGCAAGTTTTTCTGACTGCATATTCTTAAGTTCCATTGTTATTTTCTTAGTGTGGTGAATCATAATCCCACCCCTGATGTGTGATCTATGGGTCCATAAGCACCTCCATTAGCTTCCTCATCTGTAAAAGCAGGGAACTGGACCTCTGATGTCCTTTCTAGTTTTGTACCTATGAGTTGGGAACACATAATATAAAAAGAAGAAACTTAGAGTAGATGTGACAGCTGTCTTCAATCAAATGAAGGGCTGTTACACAGGAGGTATTAGATATGTTCTGCTTGGCCTCAGGATAGAACTAGGGGCAATAAGTCGAAGACAACGAGATATATTCAGGCTTGTCGTATCAGAAAATGTGCTAACAATTAGAACCATCGAAAAATAAACTAGGCAGGGGCAGCTGGGTGGCGCAGTGGATAGAGCACCAGTCCTGAAGTCAGGAGGACCTGAGTTCACATTTGGCCTCAGACACATAACAATTACTAGCTGTGTGACCCTGGGCAAGTCACTTAACCCCATTGCCTAGCCCTCCCAAAAAAGCAAACAAAAAAAAAAAAGAAAAAGAAAAAGAAACTAGGCAGCCTCAGTAAGCACTGAGTTCCCCGTCACTGGAGGTCCTCAAGCAGAGGTTGAACAACCACTAGGTGGGGATGGCTACAGAAGGAATTCTTGGTCCAGTACAAGTTGGACTTGATACCTTCTGAGGTTTCTTGTAATTCTCAGATTCTGTATCATAGCTTTTTGATATTTCATCTCATAAGGACCTATAGTTAGAGCTGGAAGGGACCATAAAAGTTATCTAATCCAATCCTCTCCTTTCACAGAAGAGAAAACTGAGGCCCAGGGAGCTCTAGGGACTTGCCCAAGGTCATACAGCTAGTTAGCTCCAGATGCAGAATTTGAACTCAGGTCCTCAGAATCCAGTCCTTTCTTACTCAAAGTTTATAGCATGCTGTTCACTCCATAAGGTTGTCTCTCAATGATAAGAGAGATAAGAGCTACCATCTGCGCTCCAGGGGTTAAAATCACCAGATTCAGGCAAGCTACTTTACATGGTAATAAAAGAACTAATAGATACTATTGCTGAGTGGTCAGTGATCTTTGAAAAATAATGGAAAACAGGAGAGGTGTTAGTGTTGCAGAATTGAAGAAAGGCAAGCTTCATCTCACTTCTCAAACTATGGCTGATGAGCCTGACTTCAATTCCTGGGAAAATTCTAAAACATATTATTAGACGGATTATTTGTGAGTGTTTAGAAAGGGAAGCATTGATCATTAAAAGTTACTATGACTTCATCAAGAACAGGCCATTCCAGACTAATTTCATTTCCTCTTTTCACAGGGTTATTAGATCAGGGAAATGCTCTAGCTAGAATATAATGTGATTTCAGCAAAGCATCTAACGTTATTCTTATGTACAAAGATGTCAAAATATGAGCTAAATCAGTCCACTAGCTTTACAATGTTTGAATTACCAGACCTGAAGACTAGTCAGTCATTGATTCATTGATTAATCAATGTCACCTTTGAGGAAGGAGGAGTGAGTGTTCCCAGTGATCTTTTACCCTATGATGCTTCATATTTTTATCAGTGACTTGGAGAAAAACATAATTTGCTAATCAAATCTGCAAATGATAAAAAGCTAAAAAAAAAGAGAGAGAGAGAAAGCTAATATTTGGAATGAAGGTCAGGATGCAAAAAGATTCTTAAAGGTCAGAATGATCACCAAATCCTAATAGAATGAAATCTAACAGGAATAAATATGAAGTCCTACAATTGGGTTCATAAAATCAATTGCACAAGTACAGGATAGGGGAGACATGGGTGAATGAACATGTGGCTTTGATAACTGTTGTCTGACTCTTCATGACCTATTTGAGGTTTTCTTGGCAAAGATACTGGAGTGATTTGCTATTTCCTTTTCCAGCTCACTTTACAGATGAGGAAACTGAGGCAAACTGGGTTAAGTGACTTGTCCAGGGTCATACAGCTAGTGTCTAAAGTCAAATTTGAACTCAGGTCCTTCTGACTCCAGACCCAGAGTTCTTTGCCACTTAGCTGCTTCGATAGGGTAAAGTTCAATAGGAATCAATCACATCAGATGATAGCCAAAAAAGCTTAGGCAAGAGAGACATAGTGATCACAAGGAGAGAAGTGAGGATTCAGCTATATTCTGTTCTGACCAGATCAATATGAAATACACATTCTAGAGATGGAAATTAAAGTGAAATACAACCAGAAGAGGGTGACCTGGATAGTATGAAATAGAGAGCCATAGGAAAGTTCAGGAAATGGGGATAATTAGTCTGGAAAAGAAAAAAAAAACTTTGAGAGGCCATAATTAGTTATCTTCAAATATATTGTGCAAAAGAACAACACAATCTTGTTTTTTTTTTTTTTGCTCTGCTTGGCCCCAAACAGCAGAACCAGGACCACCAAGTGGATGTCATAAAGATCTAAGGGAAATCTTTCACGTCAATTTTCTCATCTCTAAAATGGAATTAAGTAATATAGTATTTATCTCTCTAGCAACTATGGAGGCCTCAGTATCATGTATCAGGAAACCTCCAAAGGCTCATGGACACTCCTGAAGACTTATCTCATTTGGTAAACTTAAGTTTTTACTTTTTGGCATTGAGTATTAGACTTTTTTTTTTTTTTTGAGCAAACACCTTATTTGCTGCTAACGGTGCTAACCAGCTGCCTTTTCCAGCTTGGTTTCTTTTCCTGAGCAAGGAGGAATGAATATCATTCTGAGGTGTGTACAGTCTTGGAGTCGACCTTGTGAGTACAGAAGACTTAGATCCCATAAAGTCAGAGTTGACTGAGATCCCAAGGAGGATTCCCTAGCAATTATTCCAAATCTCTTGTAAAAGCCAACTATCAACAGGCTTAACTCTAGTCTAGATGTTTTAACTGCAGGCTTGTACCAAGCTGTTTGAGCAGTGCAGGGATACGGAAAAATGTACTGCCTAGTTGGAAATCCCATAAAATGTATTATAGTCTAATGAGGTTCAAGTATCAGTTTCCCAGAAGATTGTTATCAGTGATTATAAGTTAAGGTATTGAATCCTGTTTTAAGTTTGTTTTTGTTCACATGTGCCCTTGTAGCATTTAGCATTCCTTTTGTGTATTAGAGTAAAATAGCAGTCCTATATCTGACTTACATTGTACACTAAATACCTCATATTGCCCCCTTTAGGAAAACCCTGGATGTGAGCTAAACCTAAGCTTATAATGTCCAGGATTCTGGGGCTTAACTAGCAGATCAGTGTGAAAAAGGGAGCCCCTCAGTTTTATGATTTCATTCATTATGAGAATCACACACACACACACACAC
>NW_020954610.1:74534285-74554112 GCF_900497805.2 Vombatus ursinus | reverse complement strand
CGTAGGGAAGGGAGCAGGATAAGTTCCGACGGGACGGGAAGACCGAGGCTGAGGAAGCCGACGTGTCTTGCCCAAAGTCACAGCCAGGGCTAGCTAAGTTAGCAGCAGAGCCGGGCTGGCTTCAAACCAGAGGTGTCCCCGCCACATCGGGGTCGCTGCCGCTCCCCTCAGCACTAAACTTTCTGCAAAGGATATAGAGCGGGGGGGGGGGGGGGAGGCCTGACTTCGCCGCCGCGGTCACACCGTGAGCACCTCGGTGGCAGGGCCACCAGGGCACCGGACCCAGTCCCTGGGCAGAGGGAGCTCATGCGCCCGGGGCGCGTCACTCACAGCGGGTGCCACCGCTCAGGCAGGCGCCGGTGCAGCGAGATGCGGTCGCTGAGGTAGATGTTGATCTGGTGCCGCTGGATGCTATCCTCCTGCAGCTTCTTGCCGGCTTCGTCCAGCTCCAGGCTCACGGCGCGGCCCAGCTCCCCCAGCGCGCCGGGTTCGGGCGGCGGCCGCGGGTAGACGGGGCGGCGCAGCCGCTGCAACCGCTCCTCCGCGCTCTCGCCCGCCTGCGGGGCGCCGGCCCCGGCCCCGGCGGGCTCGGGCTGCAGAGCGGGAAGCCGGGGCGCGCGCGCCTCCGGACCCCAATCGGAGCTCCTCCAGAACACCAAGGCCAAGGCCACGGTGGCGGTGGCCCCGGCCAGCAGCGCCAGCAGCTGCAGCGAACAGGGGCCGCGCCGGGGGCCCCGCCAGAAGCGCCGCCGCGGCTTCCACCACATGGCCCGGGGCAGCCCTCTCACTCCGTGCCCCGGCGGCCGCGGCAGCGGAGGGGGAGGAGGCTACTACCCGGATCCCGGAACCCCGCTCGGCCGCGGGCTCCCCGCCCCCATCTAGCCTGGGGCACCCCGCCCCACCTGCCCTCCTCCGGGCTCGCCCATCGGCGCTCGGCACTCCCGCAGGAGTCCCGCGCGTGCCCTGCCCTCCCTCGAGCCCACGCTCACTGGCACTCTCGCCCCGCTGCCTTTCCCCCGGCCCTGCCCTTTCCCCGGCCCTGCCCCTCGCGGGCCCCGCTGATGATGGCGAAACTGAGAAGTTCTCGGGAAACTTAGACACGCAGAACCTGCGCTGATTCTGCGGCTGCGGGAGATACTCCTCTCCCCAGTGAAGGGGCGGAGGAAGAAGGAAAGGAGGGAAGGTGGGGCTTTTGGAGGGGGGGCGCATCGAGGGGGTTCTGAAGCGACTCTGACCGAGGGTAACTTGTTGATTGAAACTGGAGTTGCCTTCATTTTTTTAACTTTTATTTTTAAAAGTTACTTTATACAGGGTAGAGCGGACAAAGGAATACAGTGGAACTAGGAATCGTCGTTACATTCAGCTTGCTTCAAGTGGAAAATAAATATAATTTGTTGCTTTAAGGCTTTCTAATGTACGTTAAAAAAAAATTTCAGTGACTTTCTTTTCTTTGTTGTTAAGATGAAGATAACTTTTCTTGTTCTTTTTTTGTTTGCAAAAAGTTGGCTTTATTTTTAATTTTAACAATGTCCACAGTTCCAGGCCTACCTTTTCTACTGGAAATGGAGTCCCATTAATTTACTTTGAAAGGTGTGGAAGCACCCTACCCATGCTTGTATTTGTGTTAAAGTACACACCCAGGATTTGTGGTCAGATTTGCCTACAGATGAATTTTACATTTTATACCTCCCATATGCCAGCGCCAAAGTTTTAATTTAGTAATCTAGAAATTACTCATGGAATTTTTTTTAATGACTGTAATTCTTTATACCTCCTTGTATAGAATATACAACTCTCTCTCAAAGGCATATACAACTCCTACTCTGTGGCAAAACTATTCAATAACAACCGTGTCCGGCTCCCACTCTATGGCAACCATGTACAACTCCCCCTCAATGACAAGAATAACAACTCCTACTTAACTGAAAGCATGATGAGGCCACATGGCACAAAGAAACTGACAGACATAATCAACAACAAACACAAGCTTTTGGACACACCTATTTCCATGAGTCTTGCTATCTGGCCACCAGAGCTATTTTGTCATTTTGTAAGGAGGGATCCTACATAAAGTAATCTAAGTAACTCTAATTAACTCAAAGTGTTACAAAGTGACCTGGGCTCTTAACAGGAAGGGTGGAATTCCAGCAGGTCTTTCTAAGCCAGAAAGAGTTTGAGTGGAGTCTTGGCAATAGAATGTCAAAGAAAAAAATATTAATACTGTACTCTGCATTCAGAAGTAAGTTTGCCAGAAACAATTTCACTTTACATTAATCTAATATCTAAAACATCATTAGCATAGATACACAAACTGGTATTTTCCCCATGACCTTGGACATGACTCTTGGCCACCCAAAATGATTTAAAGAAACATTTATAGGAATCTTGGAGTAATATTACAATATGCAAAAAGTACAATTTGGGGTTTATATTCCAAAGTGAGTAACAAAAGTCACCATCCCATTTCTTCCTGGACCACCAGCTTCAAGGTTTCAAAGGGGACTGTTCCTGTGATAAATATCAAGGATCTCTTTTGTATAAGAGAAGTCAGTGCTTCCCTTTGAATGGAAGAGAGGGCACTTCTCTTGGGGTGGATAAGCCACCACTTGTCAAACTTCAGTTTCTACCCTTAATCCATTTCCTTAAGAACAGCCCTTTTTGTCCTTGACAGATCACCTACCTTTCCAGTGGGGACAAGTCTGGAAAGAGTTTTTAGACCAGAGAAAATATTATTTCTTATTATTTTCAGTCAAACTAAAAAAGAGGTTTTTAATATGAGTCCACTCTACGAATGTAAAGCTTAGCCCAACACCAGAATGTTGGCCACCAACTGATTAATTGTTTTGGCCATAAAACAAGTGAAAATAGAAAATAGCCCTCAGTCCTTTACAGCCCCCTGCCACAGTAATGGCGGCAGTCACAGATAACACAGGAAAGTGCTAAAATAAATACAGCTAATAAGGTCGTAAATATAGAACTGGAAGGGGACTGAGAGGTCATCTAGTCCAGTCCAACTCCCTTTTCCTACAGGGTGAGGAAACTGAGGCTCTTAGGTGATTTGTCCAAGGTCACTTACAGGGAAAAAGTCTGAAGTGGGATATGAGGCCATACATAGCCAATGCTCTTTTCAATATGTGCCCTGTTGCCTTCCTACAAATATGAATTTAATCATGAGTACTCTTACTGTATTGTGTCAATCAACCAAGTTGATATATGAATGGTAGAAATAAATCATATCTATTTTGACATTCTCACAACGCAGGAAACCATCAGATTTAAAATAACCATAGATTTATAGAAACCTCAGCGGCCCATCAATCCAACTTCCTCATTTTACGATTGAGGAAAATGAGGCTGAGAGAGTTCATATGACTTGACCAGTGTTCTAAATCTAATGAGTAGTGAGGGTAGAATTCGAACTCAGGTCTTCCTGACTCCAAGGCCAGTACCCTATCCGAGGCACTACCCATTGGCCAATAGTTGGATTTAGAATCCTGGATGTAGAGTTGGAAAGAGTCTCAATGGCCATCTAGTCCACCCTCCTCATTTTACAGGTGAGGAAACTATGCCCAGGAAGATTAAGTGACTTGCCCAAAGCATCAGAGGAAAGATTTGAACCAAGTTCCTCAGAATCAAAAATCAAGTCTCTTTTCCATAAATAGCAAAGTGACAGCTAAATGGAAGTATATACCTCTTCAGAGGAGCAAATAAAGATAATGGCAGAGTTGGTTACATCACATGTACAAAAGCAACATGAAACATCATTTCATGGAACACTTGCTAATCTCACCTTGCATTATTCATGCATGATAAAAGCTAAATGACCACCAAAATGGTGGTTGCAGGTTATGCATCAGTATCTGTTGCAAAGAATGAAGTAGAAAAATTCTATGATCAATTTAACAAGATCTTTCAAAACAAATCAATATGTAAGTTATGGTTAGTTATGCACTATAAGGAGTCAAGCAAGTCCTTCCTCGCTCTTACGTGGAAGGATTCTGGGGCACATGCTTAAAAAAGGAGTTGCTTCCTTCTCATAGGAGACACTTAAGCATGACAGGGAAGATACTGAGAGCAAAGCGAATTTATTATGCAGAACTGGAGGACAGAGAGGCCAAGATACATGTGGACAAGGAGAGTAGCCTATATTGAAGGCCTTTGTGTCCGTATGGTCCTGAAGTGAAGTTACTGCCAGGAACCAAGTCCCAGATAAAGACACAAAGCCATACTCAGATCTAGAGGGGGGCTTACACCTCTTAGAAGACACTGCATCCACAAGCAACTGGCACCAGATAAAGCTATTGATCCCCCAGTGTCACAGTGGAGAGCCATGAAATTGAGAACCAGAAGAAAGTCTAGAATGGTTGAGTAATGATGCACTGAACTTTAGCGTAGAGGAGGAAACCTGAATCTTGCCCTTTAATGGTACTCAGTCATGTGGACTTGTGCAGTTCTAGAGCAAGAAGAAAAATGATGCCCTAAGAACTCCAAACACAGGACAGTACTATTTAGAAGTCAAAAGAATGGAAAGTAAGAGCATTTTCTTGATTGTTTATGCATAAAGGATCATGCACTTTGGAGTTGGAAGGGATCTTATAGGCCATTAAGTTAAATTCCATTTTACCGATGAGGAAACTGAGGCACAGAGAGGTTAACTAACTTGCCAGGGTCACACAGCTAATAAGTGTCTGAGGCAGAATTTGAACTCAGGTTTTCCTGATTTCAAGTCTGGTGCCCTATCCATTTTCCCATTCTGCCTGTCATATGAGAGGCATCTTGTATAAATAAAACATTTTCTATTTTAAATGACTTGTTAGCCTGAATGCCTACATAAGGGAGCCAAAGATTGTTTTGGGGGTAACAAAATGAGCCAGTCCTGAAGTTTCTAAGGTTTCCCTAGGTGGGGGGTGTAAGCTAGAGAGAAATTTTTCTGAGAGGTAACTTCAAAGTTCTAACTGGTTCCTCATTTCAGGAGATGCCATTTGGGATATAATCCTGATATCTGAGCTTGCCTTCTGAAACAAATACCCAGATAGCATTTTAAAGGAGTCTCTTGCAAATCTTTAATAGTGCTTTATTATTCAGCTATTATTTCAGCATCCCCATCTGTTGTCACCCTTCCTGCATGGATGTGACATTCATCAGCCCAGGCCTTTCTCCAAATCCCCGCATGACTCCAGTTCTTTACCTTGTACCACCTTCTTCCCTCTGGATACAAATACTGTTCTTGACATTAATGTATGCCTCAGAGTCTCCACCTCCTCTAGGCTGTCAGTGCAGGTCCATCAGGTGTGTGTTTATTTGTGTCTTCCCTCCCACACCCAATGTACCAATTTCTTTGTAGGTTTTCCTCTATGGGTTGCTTATCCCACACCCCTTTACAAATGCCCTGCATTGGTACTTGGTGACTTCGATGCAAAAATGAACAAAGGAAAAGATGAAGGAAAAAATTATGTTGGAAACTTGGTTTGGGATCAAGAATAAGAGACCAAACCTTTTTGGACTCTTCTACAAGGCCTTATACCTATGTTATGAATATTTTTTCAAGAAGAAAATCAAATACAACTTTAAAGACTGAAGCACTCTGATCAATGCAATTACCAATTTCAATTCCAGAAGACCAATGAGGAATCATGCTGCCCATCTCCTAACAGAGAGGTGACAGACTCAAGATACAAAAAGAGACACAATTTGGGAAGTAAATAAAATAAATGCTTGTTAATTGAAAAAATAAAATTAAAAATTAAAAAGGAAGAGTTGGAAACACCTCACTCACTCAAAAAATGAAATTGATCATATTTTTCTGCAAAAAATGACTGGTTACCCACATAATCATTTCACAATCATCTGAGTATGTCAATAAGACCCTTGCCAAAGCTAACCTGACAGGTGTCCTTGATCCCATTCCCTCCTGTTTTCTCCAGACTGCAACCTCAATCAACAGTTCCCCTTCATCTCCCTAATCTTTATCCTCTTCCTTCCCACTGATTCCTTCCCTGCTGCCTTCAAACATGCTCATCTTCCCTATCCAAATACACACGAACAAAAACCTTTTATTGCACTCTATCATCCTCTCAAGCTACCATCTTGTATCTCTCCTGCATTTCTTAGCCAAATAGATAACTTTCTTCACTCTATTCTCTTCTCTCACTTTCTCCTTGATTGCAACCTGGTTTCTGACCTAATCATTCAACTGAACCTTCTCTCTCCAAACTTACCAAAAAACTCTTTTAAAAATGTTTTTATCAATGAACAAAAATCTATTTTCTCTCTTTCCCACTTGTTTCTAATACCTCATTGGAAAAAGAAAAACAAAACCCAAACCCTTATACCATCTGTGCATAATCAAGCAAAACAAATTCCTGCATTGGCAATGTCAAAAAAAATATGTTTTGTTTCGTAAACTGTGCCCATTGCCTAAAGTAAGGAGGTGAGTAACATGCTTCATCATGGGTCCTCTTAAATCACCGTCGGTTATTTTATTGATCAACTTTCAAAATCATCATGACAACATTGTTATTGTGTAAGCTGTTCTCCTGATTATGCTCACTTCATTCTGCATCAGTTCATACAAATTTTCCCAGGTTTCTGCCAATGATTTCTTAATTGCCAAAT
The DNA here is from genome assembly GCF_900497805.2 of Vombatus ursinus. Classification (NCBI taxonomy): domain Eukaryota; kingdom Metazoa; phylum Chordata; class Mammalia; order Diprotodontia; family Vombatidae; genus Vombatus; species Vombatus ursinus. Next base: position 74,547,497 of record NW_020954610.1, on the reverse strand, counting down.
TGGATGTCCAAATTGATCCCTTAATTGATTTCCATGTCTCAAGTCTCTCCCCTCCAGTACGTTCTCCACACTGCTGCCAAAGTGATTTTTCTTTAAGTGTAAATCTGACAATATCTCTTCCCTAGTCTATTAACAAACTCCAGTCACTTCCTATTGAGCAGCTAAGTGGCATAGTGGATAGAGTGCCAGCCCTAAGGTCAGGAAGACTCATCTTCCTGAGTTCAAATCCAGCCTCAGACACTTACTAGCTGTTTGGCCCTAGGCAAGTTACTTCACCCTGTTTGCCTCAGTTTCTTCATCTGTAAAATGAGCTGGAGAAGGAAATAGCAAACCACTCCAATATCTTGCTTAAAAAAGAAAAACAAAACAAAAGAGGTCATGAAGAGTCAGACATGACTGAACAACAGTATTTCCTATTGCCTGTAGGATAAAATTGAAACTCCTCTTTTTAGTTTTTAAAGTTTTTCACAACCTGGCCCCAAAATATCTTTCCATCCTCACTGAACAGTATTCTCCATCCTATACTTTTTGATCCAACCAGCCAGTCCCCTGATAGTATACATTCAATAATAGAACAAAGTGAGAGACTCAGAGGTCATTTAATACTTAACAAAAAGAAGTTTACTTAGCCAGAGCAGGAGGATATTTAACAACGATAGACATTGAGGACGCTTTAATTTGATTCAACTGAATAAAGTTGCCATGCTTGAGTTATCCATTGTGATCCACCAGCCAAGCATCAGAGCACCCCAGAGATCTTTGTGGCTGTTTGTGTGCTTGGATAATGAGGAACAGACCTCAACAATCTGAGCCTTTAATCTCCTGAGCCAAGAAAGCTTCAAGGAAGGTCTCACTACCTTTCAAGTAAAATCTAGTCAAACTTGCATGGGGGTGAGGGGTTAGGATATTTCTTCTGCTGGACTCATACACAATATCTCCCATATCTGTGGTCATTCTCCAAGACTAGAATTTACCTCATCACCTTCACCTCATAGAATCCTTCCCTTTTTTTCAAGACACAGCTCAAGCACCAACTTCTACAAGAAGCCTTTTCTGAACTTAGTGTCCTACCTTGTACTTAACTACTCTGCATTTATTTTATATTTATTCTCTTTGTGCTTATTTCATAAGTACATATTTACTTATGTATATTACAAATGTACTTACATACTTACATATGTACTTGTCTCCTCTGTTAGGACACAAGCTCCTTGGAATGGGAACTATTTCATTCTTTATAATTGTATCATCAGCAGCTAGCATAGTACATGGCATCTAGCAAGGACTTAATAAATGTTTGCTGATTAAGTGATTCATTGACTAGAACTAAGGTCAAAACAAATATCAAAATATAAGGGGGAAAATGAGGATTCATCTAATATTATTACTGTAACTCCAACCCAAAATATTTAAGGGAACTATTAACTCCAAAAAACTAAAAGTTAGTAAACACGTTAACTCTAGGGGAGACCTTTCCAGTGACTTATGGATCTTGAGTTGTAAGGGACTTAAGAGACATTTGCCTCTCAGCAATACCTCAAATAATTTCTAGGTCATCTTATCCCATCCTTCTAGTTTTATAGATGGGGAAACTGAGGGCTGTAAAGGTGAAGAGACTTGTGCCAACATCACACAAGCAGTAAGTGGCACAACTGGGACTTGGCCCTTCTCCTTTGACTCCAAAGCTAATCTTCTTTCTATTCCACCAGTTGCTTTTCCAAGAAAAGTTTAATTAATGCAAAGGAGACACCACAATGAGGGCTAAGAATCAAGAAGCTAAAACATTTATTTGGCGTGGATGTGACTGTAGTCAAGATATATTTTGAAGGACAAGCCAAGAAGCTGCTAGAATCGAAAACTCAATTGACTTTAGTAGAAAAACGACTCATTTGCAAAAATATTGAGACAGAGGATGACAGATTATGAGTAATATCAAGTCACAAAGCAAAAAAAAGCAAAAAAAATGGGAAGATGGGGGTAGGAAAACTAACTGAGGCAAAACGTATTGAATACATTTTCAATGAAACTGAAAAGATGATATACCTTATGCTCAATCTATCCCCTGACCTGTGCCCATTCCATGCCCTGTTATCTAATTGAATTATTATTTTTCTCCTGGATTTAGGATAATGATTTAAATAAAGCAAGTGATATGGCAGTGTAATACCCTATCACCCACAAATCCCCACTGGGAGTCCAACTTTCAATGATTACTATTTCCATGTCCTTTGGAATCTGGAATATGTAAGTTGGCAGCTATCAAGAAAGAGAATGAAAAGATAAGCATTCTCCTTTTCCTCGAATGTCACCACGAATGTCTTCTTGGCTCTCCTGGGTGCCTAAAGCAAAGAGCCAGTGATCTGGGTAAGAATTTCCAAGTGTCCATATGGGCTATGGCAACCCAAGACTCTGCCAGAGGAGGATGAACTGAGTATACAGAACGTAACTCCCCAAATGTACAACACACGGAAACACAGACAGTGAAAGTGTATCTGAAGCGATAAGTACTACAACAGTGATTGAAAATTTCATTGCTTTGTGAGACGGACAAGACAACTCTCTTCACAGACACTTCCTCAGTTTTACTTTGATATGACCAGAGACCCAGAGTTGGGGTCCCAGATACATCCCTTGCAGCACTATCAGCAGAGATGGCTCTTAATAATTTTCTTTTCAAGTTTGCTATGTCTAAGAAACTATGTGACCACAATATACTTATTGCTTGTGTCCTATACATGTTGTTAGAAGAGATTCCAGATGTGGCATTGGGGTGCAGTCATAGATTTCCCATTTTTTTAAAAATATTTTTGAGCTTCATGAAAACATAGAGTTTTGTTCCCCTCGAGATCAGGGACTGGTTTTTTTTTCTGGCATTTACATTCCCAACATCTAGTACATAATCTGACCAACATGGTGAGTTTTAGAAGCCTCCTGGACAGTCTTCTAAAGTTTTAAAATAGTTATATTTAGGTGATTTGAGACACCAGTTCAAAATGTCCAATCAGCAGTTTATGATGTGGGACCAGAGCTCAGAAGAAAGATTAGGACTGGATATAGAGTTTTGAAAGTCAACCGTACAGAGAGAATGATTGAACCTATGTAAACTAGTAAGATCAAATAAGAGAGGATAGAAGAGGGCCCAGGACAAAGTAATGAGGTATACCCACAGTTAGTATGTATGATAGCTGTAAGGTACTGTTGTTTTTTAAAGTACTTTCTTTTTTTATTTCATTAATGAGGAAAAGAACTCAAAAGTATTCTATTCCACCTCTCAGTTCTACGCCTTTCAGTGACTATCCTCCATTTCTAAATGTTATCTTTCCTTGTCTCTGCCTCCTGACTTCCCTGGTTTACTTCAGGGCTCAAATTTCTACCTTTCTTTTTCCTCTAAGGCAATCAGGGGTAAGTGACTTGCCCAGGGTCATACAGCTAGTAAGTGTCAAGTGTCTGAGGCCAGATTTGAACTTAGGTCCTCCTGACTCTAGCCTACCTTCTTTAAAAAGCCTTTCCCAATTTCCTCTAATCTCCAAATGCTAGTGCCTTCCCCTGGAGATTATCTTTCATCTACTTGGTATATATCTTGTGTGTACATAGTTGTTTACATGTGGTATCTCCTATTAGAATATGAACTTCTTAAGGAAAAGGACTGTTTGCCTTGCTTTGTGTCTCAGTGTTTAGCACATTACCAGGCACATAGTAAATGCTTAATAAATGCTTGAGTTTTGCATAAAGAGAATGATATCACCTGGAAAATGATGTAAAATATTGCCTGTGTGGTAGATGAACATTTCAATTCCTGAAGGGAATCATCCTTCTTGATCTCTACAGCCTTGGACATTATTGGTTACTCTCTTCACTTTCATATTCTCCTCTGTGGGTTTTCATGACACTGCTTTCTTCCGATTCTCCTACCTGTCTGACCACTCTTTCTTCTTCTTCTTTGCTGGACCTTCTTCTACATCATATCCATTAACTGTGGCAGTTCCTCTAGGCTTTGTCCTAGACCAGAAGTGGGGAATCTGTGGCCTCAAAACCACATGTGGCCTTGTAGGTCCTTGAATGTGGCCTTTTGACTGAGTTCAAGTTTTACAGAACAATCCTTTTATTAAGGGGATTTGTTCTGTGAAGTTTAGATTCAGTCAAAGGGCCACACTAGAGGACCTAGAACGCCACATGAGACCTTGAGGTCACAGGTTCCCCACTCCTGTCCTAGACTCTCTATTCTTCTCTCTATACACCAATTCAGTTGGTGATCTCATTAGCTCCCACAGATTCAATTATAATTTCTATGCTGATGAATCTCAGATCAATTTGTCCATCCCTAACCCCTTTCTTGACTTCCAATCTCAAATCTTCCCTGGAATCTCAGGTCCAATATTCCAAAACTCAACTCATTATCTTTCCCCCTAAACTTGCCCCGCTTCCTAACTTCCCTACTGCTGTTGGGGGTACCATCATTCTCCTAGTCACACAGGTTTGTGATCTAGGTCTCCTCCTTGACTCTTCACTCTCTCTGATTCTCCATATCCAATCAGCTGTCAAGTCCTGTAATTTCTACCTTGATAACATCTCTTATAGGCTCCCTTTTCTTTTCTAATAATGCCACCTCTCTGGGGCAGGCCATTTGCAATAGCCTATTGACCATTTTTCCTGCTTCAATCTTTCCCTTCTCCAGTCAATTATCCAAGGAGTTTGAACTTTATTCTCTAAGAAATGGGGAATCATTGTAAGTTTTTGAATAGGGTAATGGTCTGTCCATAATTGCACATTAGGTTGATTAATTTGGAAGTGATGTGCAAAATAGATTGGAGGGAGTTTATTACTAGAAATAAAGAGACTACTTAGGGGGCTATTGCAACTCTCCAGGCAAGAAGTAATAAGCACCTGAAATAGGGTGGTAGCAATCAATCAATCAATCAATAAACATTAAGTGCCTACTATGTTCCAGGCACTGTGCTAGGTGCTGGAAGCAGTGGCAGCAGGAAAGAAGAGATGGGCTCAAGAAGTGTTACAGACAGAGAATAGATTGAGCTTGGCACCTGATTTGAATGGCTCCTATGTATGAAGCATGTATAAATGGGAGACTAGGAATAGGGAAGTGTGGAAGAAGTTATCGGGGAAATACAAGGAGCTCAGTTTGGGATATATTCAACTTGAGGTATAGGTAGATCATTTGGATAGGAAATGTCCAAGAGACAGAAGTATCTACAACTTGAAAGAGATGTAAGGAATGAAGAAATAAAGCAGATTTTGAGGTCTTGCTTGAAAGTGAAGATATGTAAAGGTATGAAATCAGAAGGAAAAGAATGTAGAAAGAGAATATGGTAGAAGGTAAATAACCAAATTTAGAAAGTCAACAAGAGGATAAAATAGAACAATAGGAATGGTCAGAGAGATACAAGAACCAAGAGATCATGAGATTCAATAAAAGCCAAAGAAATTGGAGAGTATCTACAAGAAAGGGGTAGTCAATGTCGAATGATGCAGAGAGATCAAGAGTGGTAAAGCCATTGAATTTGGGTATTAATGAAAGAGCAGTTTCTGTAAATGCTGGGAATGACTCTTTTTTGAGTCTCTAATGCCTCTTGAGTCATTTTGCTTTGTAGCAAACAAACTATGGGATCATTTCTAATGTTTTATGAACACTTTTCAATGTACTTTCTTGAAGCCTAGGAGCAATAACTGACCATGCGTTCTCCATGTTCTCTTCCATGACTATCACAAATTAGAAGACAACATGATACTTTTTCCCAAAGTTCCCATCATTTCTATATCACAAACCAGGTCTTCTTCGTGGGACAGAATTAACTCAGGGTATGATCTCTATTCACTGCTTCCTCAGCCTTCTGAGAAGAGCCACCTACAACTTTATTTGTGTAGCTCCTCCACTTGCGTCTGACTTTTGAGCCTGGATTTGCTTTGCCGTACCTCAGTATCTTTCTTCCTAGAGGATGGACTACCTCAGCTAATGTCTCTGTCCCCTCACTCATCTGTTTTCCCTGTTTACCCACTGAAACCTAACCTACATTAATATAAGTTAAGATACAAGATGGTAGATATAAATTTACACAGATTAATTCTTCACAAAGAGAACCATCTTAAGGAGTAATAGCAATGATTGCAATTTATTGTCCCCTCTTGGGCAATGGTGGGAGAAAATGTTTAGGTAGAAATGTGGGACTTGGATTTAGAAAGATCATTCAAATTCTGCTCCAGCATTTACTAGTTGTGTGGCTGTGGGCAAGTCACTTAGAGGCAGCTAGTAGGTGCAGTAGATGGTATGGTATGACTGGAGTCAGGAAGACCTGAACTTGAATCCAGCCTCAGACACTAACTAGCTGTGTAACCCTGGGGAAGTCACTTAACTTTTGTTGGCCTCAATTTCTTTGTCCGTATCATGGGGATAATGATAGTACCTACCTCGTAGGGCTGTTGTGAGGATAAAATGATATATTTATGAAGCGCTTTGCAAGTTTAAAAATCTATACAAATGCTATTATTAATAGTACTATTATTAATACCACTAATAATAATCTCTCTGACCCTCCATTTCTTCATCTTTAAAATGGAGACAAAATATTTGCAATAACTATATCACAGGACTATTATAAGGTTAAAATAAGATAAATAAAGTATTTTGCAAACTTTAAAGTGATATATGAGTTATAGTTGTTGTTATATGGAATGTCCAGCAATCACACTTCCAGATTTTCTCTGATCCCATTGCTACCTTTTGCCATCATCTCTACAGATATGTGTTATTTAATATGATCTCTAACCAGGTCTTATTCAAGTAAAATTAAGCTTTCCCATGTGGGAAATAACATCCTAATCAATCTGTGGTAGATTCTCTTTTTAATTTGTCAAACTTTTATTAATGTGCGGGACACTGTATTAGGTGTCCTGCACATTAACTACAAGGGGGATTGAAAACCCTAGCACTCTAATCATGGATGAGGATCCAGAAGCCAGCAGTCCTGAGTGAGAGGCCCTATGCAGATCTATAGCCTTCTGACTTCAGACCTTTCAGAAGGCCTCAAAAACTATAGCACTTGGACCCCAGATAATCAAGGAGGGACTGAAACCTGAAAGCATTGTGAGAACACGCATACCATGAAAGGTGGAAGCCATTGGCAGGAGCCCAGTAAAGTAAGGTCAAGACCAAAAAATAACTGACCACTGTCAAAGAAAAAAATAACAGTACTGTCATTTTAGGATTGTCTACCAGAAACAATTTTATTTAATTTAGCATTAATCTAATAGCCAAGCCATTTCTGGCTTAGAGATAAAGATTCTAAACTGGCATAGTTCTCCCATTTCTTCCAATATGACTCTTTACTGCAAGACAATTTGGGGTAACACTTATAAGAGTCTTGAACAAGGAAAAGATAGGTTAAAATACATTTTGGGGGTTAACATTTCAGAAGAGTTGAATAACAAAGTCACCATTTTATTCATTCCTGAGCCACTCACCTCAAGAACTAAAGAAGATTTCCTCCCTGTAATCAATATTTTAACCTCGAATGCAAAATCAGGTGGGTCTTGGGGCCAACTTTCTTAAAGGAAAAATCTAAAATGCATTTTAGGATGGAGAAAATACTTTTTCTTAATATTTCTAGAGAAACTAAGAAGGAGTTGTTGGTTTTGTTTTTTTGTTTGTTTGTTTGTTTGTTTTGCTTCCATATCACGTTACTGAAGAGTTTGGGGATCCTGGCCCTGGCCCAAAGTCTCAAATCAGGAACTGGGACTAGAGATGCGAGGAAACAAAAAAAGACTATGAAGAAATATTATGGGTCATGAGACACCCAAAGGGAAAACCCATTGAAAAAAGAGTAACCCAGGGCAGCTAGGTGACGCAGTGGATAGAGCACTGGCCCTGGAGTCAGGAGGACCTGAGTTCAAATCTAGCCTCAGACACATAACACTTACTAGCTGTGTGACTCAGGCAAGTCATTTAACCCCAATTGCCTCACCAAAAAATAATAATAAAAAGATTAAAAAATAGTAACGCCACAATTACAAGCAAAGGTCTAGAGAAAAAAATTGGCATAGGAACAAAGATTACAAAAGAAAAACTATGGAAGACAGGAAGCAACAGATTTAAAAAATGAAATTATCCATGAAATAAGAGTTCTGGAGAAAAAAATGAAGAAAAAACAACCTAGAACAAAAGGTGGAAAAGTTTACTGAAGTCATGGACTTCTTGAAAATTAGAATCAAATTACACAGAATTCAATAACTCTCTGAGACAAAAAGAAATATTAGATTAAAGTTTAAAATTATTGGAAAAAATAAAGAAAATGGCAAGTATATACTATAAGAAAAACAACTGACCTGAAAAATTTTGTTTCCTAAGGCAGGATCTTGGATTTGGGCGACAGAAGGGAAGTGGTGCACTTTGTTTGAGGAGAGAAAAGAGATAAGCTCTGCTTTTATATAAGCTTAATTCATGTGAAACTAGAGGGATTTAGATGCAGGCCCTAAGCTTGTAAGTTTGTAAAGGCTTGGCATCTACTGATAAAAGTTGACCTTACCTTGGTCCATACACTACTTATGTCTAAGAGTATATTCTGACTTTATCTATCATATCTAGTAGCACTTCCCTTCTGCGACCCAAATCCAAGTTCCTGCCTTAGGAAACAATAGAGAGATTTACAACACAGAGAAAAAGGAGAGATATAAGGTGGTTTTATTGTATGTTCAACTAGTACATTACCCAGGGGTTCTAAACCTTTTTTTGGGGGGGGGGTCATAGATCCCTTCTCTGAATAATGCTTTTAAATGCATAAAACAAGATACATAGGTTTAAAAAGGTACACTACCCTTTCCCCTAATTTCGTCAAAACAGGATATAGTTTTCTCTAAAACGCAACAAAGCTGTCCTGGGACCTGACTGACCCCTGGCACCCTTGACAAAGTCCCTTGGTCAATTGAAAGAATTAAAAGTACCACCTACATGGAGTCAGGGTCCATTCAATTTGTTGGATGTCTGAAGACCATACAAATAAACATACCCTGCCCTGCTCAACAGATTTATTTCTATACTGAGAGCAGTGGAGACTGAGAGTGGTGGTTGAGGGGACAATACATTTAACGAAGCTAAGTACCTTCCTTTAAGGAACCTTGTTGTATGTCTTTGTCATGTTAAAGCTAAGTAAACCTCTCTTTATTAACTTTTCATTCACTTCTACGGTGGCTCATTTCGTCCCAAAATCAAACTTGAACTAACAGCATGCTGGTGTCAAACCTACCCCTAACAAAAAGAAACTAATTATTTTGAAATACAGTTAGCAAACAAGTTCATGGACCCCAGGTTAAGAACCCTTGACTTTACTTTTCAGGGATGCAATTGGCAGCACCAGGTAGAAAATGGTCACTGTCTCAGTTAGTTCTTATAATTCTTGTAGCACTGTGATTCTTGCCTTTCCCAAACTGTAGCAGTAGACAATGGAGTGAATTTGGGACAAACCTACCTCTATCCAATACATTCAGGATTAGGATGGAAAGGAAACAACACACTCGTAGGACATTTAACATTTAACAAAAGGAGCTTTACCTAACAATAGCACAGAAAGGTTTTCCAGCAAGGATACCATTTTGATCCAATTAGATGCAACTCCCTTGCGTCTGCATTTGCCATGGTGACTCAGAAGTTGGTCAGAAGCATGTATCAAGCCTGAGACACTCCCAACTCCTTATGCACTGGGTTTTTGTACTTAAGTGACCAGGAAACTATGTCAGTGTCTCAAGCCTTAGTGTTTGGACCAAGTAAGTTGAGGATGGTTTCATTACCTTTAGGGAAAAACTAGTCTAGACTGCATGGTGTAGATGTTGCTCTTGTCACAGAGTGAGAACCCTAGGCGGAGTATTAGTATTTACACAGGAAAGGAAATATAGAATATATACAAAGTAAGTTCATCAATATATCAAAGTAAATAAGGGAAAATTTAGGTATACTATGTATTCTACTCTGGATTTCAATCCAGACACTAGTAGATAGATACAAATTCCTCAGGTGTGATTTTCCTGGAGAAGATACTTCATTGTTTCTTCACAAACAGACCTCATGAGGCAAGGGGGCTTGATTTTGTGGGGTTACTGGATTTAAATGTAGATGCTTGTAGTGTGTGTGTGGCTTGTCCTAAGATGTGTTATGAATGAGGTAGGGAGAGGTCAGAATGTACCATAGCTTAAGTACTCTGGAAGGAGTTGATAGGGTGGACAATCAATTCATGATGACTGTGACCTTCAACCCTTCTTAGAGCTTTTCTTTCTAGGACCTGATCACAACTCAAGGAATCTAGAGTAATAAATACTTTTTGGAACAGGGGTTATTAATGTGTGTGTATGTATATGCATGTGTGCATGTGTGCATGTGTGCGTGTGTGCGTGTGTGTGTATGTGTGTGTGTGTGTGTGCATGATGGACTCCTTTGGCACTCTAGTGAAGCCTACAGACCCCTTTTCAGAATGTTTTTAAATGCATAAAATAAGTACAGAGGATTACAGAGGAAACCAATTATACTGAAATACACTCATCAACATACTTAAAAAAAAAAAAGCTCACAGACATCCAGGTTAAGAACCTCTGTCTTAGAGGCTAGATCCTGTGGTAGTAGCAACCATCCTCTATTGATTTTGCTCATTTTAGCATGCCATATCTTAGGATAAATATTGAAAAGCTGAATCACGTCCAAAAGAAGACCAGGGTAGTTAATGGACTTAAAACTGTGTCATATGAGAAAAAAGTTGAGAAAAGGGCATGGTTAGCCTGAAGAAGAGAAGATTGGGGTAGAGCAGGTAGAGAAGAATGATAGATGTCTTCACATATTTTAAAGGCTGTCATATAGAAGAGTAAGACTATATATGTAGTTCTAATTTGAAAAGCTAGGACCAGTAGAAAGGATTTACATGGAAGCAGCTTTCAACTGAATATAAAGAACTTTCTTTAAAAAATTTTTTAATTGATATCTTTTTTATATCGATATTATTATCCCCTTGCATCCCACCCCTACCAGAAAGCCATTCTTTATGACAAGGGATTTTTTAAAAAGAAAAAAAATAGGAAGAGGGGAAAAGACAGCAAAACACACACACACACACACACTACAGTACATGCAAGCATTCCCTACCCATGGACCCCCTACCTCTGCTAAGGAGTAGGGTTAGAAGGAATAGCTTTTCATATCTTTCCTCTGGGCCCAAGCTGGTTCTTTGTAACTTTGTAACCTTCATTTTTGGTGGTTTTCATTTACATGACTGCTGTCATTGTATATGTTTCTTGGCTCTGCTTCTGAAGAACTTTGCAATTATTGGAGTTGTCCAACAATGAAATGCCCCTGCCTCGTGAGATAGTAAATTCTTTATCACTGGCAGTATCCAAGCACAGGCTAGCTAGATCACCACCTGTTAGGGACATTGTGGAGATAATTCCCGAATTTGAGAGCAAGATGGGGATGGAGGTGGGGAATCTATAATATCATTTACTTAGAAGGACAGACTATACACATGTAAAAAGATAGGTCACAACAAAAGGCGATTTAATAAGTATCAAATGACTTTTTTAGAGAAAGAAGGGAGCACCATGGATAATCAAGTATAACCTCTCAGAGAAGGTAGGATTGAGGTGGGCCATAAATAATAAGGAAGAATGGGAGGGCATTTTAGATACAGAGGTATGGAGGTGGAAAACTAATTTATTTTATTTTAACTTATTTTTTATTATTTATTTTATTTTTATTATTTATTTTAAATGAATTTATTTATTTTTAGTTTTCAACATTCACTTCCATAATCTTTTGAGTTTTAAATTTTCTCCCCTTCCTGCCTTCCCCTCCCCCTTCCCAACACAGCATGCAATCTGATATACCCTCTACATATATATTCATATCAAACATATTTTCATATTAGTCATGCTGTAAAGAAGAATTAGAACCAATAGGAGGAACCATGAGAAAGAAGAAACAAAACGAAATAACAACAACAAAAAGAACAAATAGTATGCTTTGATCTGCATTCAGACTCCATAGTTCTTTCTCTGGATATGGATAACATTTTCCTCATCATGAATCTTTTGGAATTGTCTTAGATCATTGCATTGCAGAGAAGAGCTAAGTATATCAAAGCTGGTCATCACACAATGTTGCTGTTACTGTGTACAACGTTCTCCCGGTTCTGCTCACTTCACTCAGCATCAGTTCATATAAGTCTTTCCAGGTTTTTCTGAAGTCTGCATGTTCATCGTTTCTTATAGCATAATAGTATTCCATTACATTCATATACCACAACTTGTTCAGCCATTCCTCAATTGATGGGTATCCCCTCATTTTTCAATTCTTGGCCACCACAGAAAGAGCTGCTATAAATATTTTTGTACATGTGGGTCCTTTTCCCATTTTTATGATCTCTTTGGGATACAGACCTAGAAGTGGTATTACTGGGTCAAAGGGTAGGCACATTTTTATAGCCCTTTGGGCATAGTTCCAAATTGCTCTCCAAAATGGTTGGATCAGTTCACAACTCTACTAACAATGTATTAATGTTCCAATTTTAAAGACAAGATCTTTTCCGGGAAGAGTCAATAGACTAGTCTGACTGGATATAATAATAGCTCACATTTATATAGCAGTTATATAATGCCAGGCACTATGTTAAGCACTTATTTATTTCCTGCAACAATCCTGGGAGGTGGGTGTTATTGTTATGTTACAGATGAGGAAGTAGGTGCTGTCTCCATTTTACAGTTACGAAAACTGAGGCTGAGAGGGGTTAAGTGACTGGCCCCACAGTCACACAACTACTTAGTATCTGAAGCAGAATTTGAACTCAGGTCCAGCACTAACTACTGCACCACCTAACTGCCTCTATTTGTATTTCTGAGTGTGTTGTAAGCTGCTTTTTTCCCATAACCAATGCAAATATGAATGTCCTTCCCTAAGTTTGTGGAGAAATTTCTTCAGTATGATAAATTAACAAATAATATAAACCTGGGGTCCAATGCCTCAAATTTCTCGGAAGAAATTTAAATTTCTATGTAGAAATATCATAACTCTAAGGTTTACTGGGCACTTTTCTTCACAAAAAGCTGGTTAGGTAGATAATGCATGTAATAATAAGGTAGTAATAAGGCTTTTTTACAAATGGAAACTGAGGTTCAGAGACATCAGAGTAACTATACCCGATCATGGGGTATCAGAATAACTTTCTTTCTTTC
>NW_020954610.1:74482459-74534275 GCF_900497805.2 Vombatus ursinus | reverse complement strand
TCTTTCTTTCTTTCTTTCTTTCTTTCTTTCTTTCTTTCTTTCTTTCTCTTTCTTTCTTTTCTCTCTCTCTCTCTCTTTTCCCCCCCAGTGGAGAGTATGCGCTAGGAAGCATAAATGCTTGTTAGTTGAAAAAAGAATTTTATTTCAAAGGGTAACTCTCTCTACACAGTAAAGGGACCGCAGAAAATCTTTTTTGGTGACTCTAACAACTTCCACTCCTCAAACACGACCAGCCCAATGCAGGTCCGGAGAAGGGGTGGGGAAGGATAGAGTACGCAAATGAGGATCCAAGACTTGGGGAGAAAAGGGGGAGAGCCTGTGAGCGGGGAGTCCAGGAGGTTGGGCCAGGGTCGGGAGGCAGCTCCAGTAAGGAAAGGAGGAGGAGGAGGAAGGGCGAGTCCTGCTCGGTATCCGGGGGGCGGAGTCGGGGCTCCAGGAGCCAGGGGGCGCAGGAGGCGCGGAGGTCCGGGCCTTCCCGAGGCCGATGGTCCCAATGGGCGAGGGCGGGATCCCCCCAGCCTTCCAGCTTCTACTGCGAGCCTGCGATCAAGGCGACACGGAGACGGCGAGACGGTTGCTGGAGCCCGGGGCGGCGGCAGCGGAGCCGGCGGAGCGTGGCGTCCCGGACGAGGAGGGGGGCGCTGGGCAGGCGGCGGTGCTGCTGGGGCCGGTGCCCGTGGACTGCACAGACGAAGCCGGCAACACGGCGTTGCAGTTCGCCGCGGCCGGAGGCTACGAGCCGCTCGTGAGGTTCCTGCTGCGGAAGGGGGCCTCGGTCAACAGCCGCAACCACTACGGCTGGAGCCCGCTCATGCAGGCGGCGAGGTGAGCCCAGCCAGGGGCCGGGCCAGGGAGCCCAACGTCCTGGGACCCCCCGCACTCAGGCGCCCGAGCGCAGCAGCGCAGCGTGGCTCGCATGTTTTGCCTTTCCATCCTCTGTTCCGTGGAGGATGAGAGGGGCCAACTGGTTCTGTGTTCCAGCTAAGGGGACCTGTGTTGTGTGCACGGTGTCTGCAGTGCTCACCCGTGTGTGTGTGTGTGTGTGTGTGTGTGTGTGTGTGTGTGTGTGTCTGTCTGTCTGTCTGTCTGGGTGTCTGTGGGTCTATGCGTGTATGTCTGCATGTCTTTGGGTCTATGTGTGGGTCTGTGTATCTGTTTGTGTGTTTCTGTCCGTCTGTGTGTGTCTGTTTATCTGCATGTGTCTGTGTATTTGTCTGTGTCTGTCCCGTCTGTGGGTCTGTCTGGGTCTGGGTCTATGTATCTGTCTGGGGATTTCACAGTAGCAAAGCTGGTTTCAGAAGTGGTCAAAGGTCATAGTTGTCATGGGCACCACTTGTCCAGTGCCCAGGTGGGGAATTTTATTGGAAAACATTTCCCTTCATTCCTATCTGTTTGCTTGAGTGACGTTCAGTGGTATATTTATTCACACAGAAAATACAGAGCCGGGAAGAAACGTGCCCCAATAGGTTCGTAGGGACATACATAGATTCATTCCTGGAAAGGCAACTTAACAGGACCGAGTCCAATTCTGTATGTTTACAGATGAGGAAATTGAATCACAAAGATGAGGTAACATGCCAGTAGGATGTAAGGTCATTTAGGGCCAAGGCTGTTTTATTTTTGACCCTGTATCCCCAGTGTGCTGTCCCTGGAAGCAGAGGACCTGGGTTCGAGTACTACGTCTGATGCTGATTTCCTCTGATTTCCTTTGTAACCTGAGACAAGTCACCTACCCTACCTTGAGCCTCAGTTTTCTCATCTATATTAGATGGTCTCTAGTCCCTTCCAGCTTTAGATCTAGGCAACTATGATACATTGTAGGCTCTTAAACACTAGTTGGATTGAATTGCCCAAGATTACCCAGGTATTAAGTAGCATGCGTGAACTTTTATCCCAGGTATTTTGACTCCCATCCAGGGTACTTTCCATTCCACAGCATTTCATCTGAAGAAACTGAATCCTAGAGTCATTGACTTGTTCAAGGTTATGCCTAATGGACATAAGCAGCAGAATTCAGAATGACCCCCTGACCTCGAACTTCAAATCCAGTACTCTACATGCCATTATATGGGGACTATTGGGACAAGATAATTAGCAGTGTGGTACAATGAAGGAAGTGCCACATTTGGGGTCAGAGGATTGGGATTTGAGTCTAGACTCTGCTCCCTTGGTAACCTGTTTGACCTTGAGTGAATCACTTCATTTCTCTGGACCTCAGTTTCCTCATTTGTAAAGTAAAGGGATTGGATTAGATGATCAACCCCTAAGATCTTTTCCATCTCTTTGATCCTTAGATCCTCTGCTAAAGACTTCTCTGATATGTCATGTGAGAATAGAGGGAACCCTGGTGGATTCTGAAAGGCTAGGTCTCAGAGCAGAGTTCAGTGACTGGTAGGGCCTACCAACCTGGAAAGGCTTCCAGGAAGGGCCAGGTGACAGACTCATATGCCTATTATCTGAGGGGCAACCTAGCTGAATTTGGAGAGGGTCATCACCAGGTTTTCCAAGGCGTAAAGGATTTTTTTGGCCATTGTGACTCTGTTTACCAGGTCTTACTTTGGTAGAAGGAGTATCTATGTAGCCACCAAAACCATGGATTGTTGACATATTGAGGTAAGGACGAGATTAATATGAATGATAGCCTTTTGGAATTAGGAGGGACCAAAGAGGTTATCTGAACTTATTTTCTATATGAGGCAACTCAGAACCAGAGACCTAGGAAATGTACTCTCTAAGATAGTCTGTGCTCCTCTCTTTTAAGCATTCACAACTTTAGTTGCCAATTAACTTTTAATAACAGATTCTCTAAAAGGGATGCTCTTGCTTGCAATAGTTTTCCTCGGCATCTGGGTGGCACACACTTGTAATCTCAGCATCCATGGAGACTTATTATTAGCAGAACTGGGAATTAGCTGAGGTCCTCCAATGTTCTTTACTCTATAGTAGGCTACCCGTCTTAGATAGACTAGAAAGAGAATGCCGAAGTTTGAAAAATGGACTAAAAATCAGTGCATCTTAAGTGTGGGTTGTGATCCCATATGGGGTGGAAAAAAAATTGGCAACAGTAAAAGATTTCTGAATGCATGAGGACCAAAAATTAATTAATTAATCTAATTGAATTAAAACACTTAATGAATCCAAGGTGTTTCTGGCAGCACTTGCCCGTGTTGCATCATGCAACTTTATTGCAGCCTTAGCTCTGAACACAAAGCATGCACACTTTGCACTGCACATGCCCTCAGGCCACAGAATACCAGTGAACTGCTGCAGAGAAAAGGGGTCCTGAGTGGAAAAAGTTTAAGAAGCCCTGGACTAAATGGTACTTTTTCTGATGGAATCTCCCATTCCCCTTGTCTTGTGTCTCACATTGAAGCAGTGTTTGGGCTATCAAATGCAACAGACAGACTTCTCATTTCAATAGTAGCTCAGGAAAATGTATCATTATACTCTTCATCTATTGATGGACCGCTAGGTTATGTAGTGAATAGAGAGCTAGACTTTGTACTCATGAAGACTTGAGCTCAAATCCTGCCTCAGACATATGGGACCCTAAACAAATCATTTAACGTCTCTGTGCCTCAGTTTTCTCATCTGTCAGATAGAAGGGTTGGGCTCAATGACTTGTAAATTCCCATTTAGATCTAATTTGTGATCCTAGGATCTTTTGATGTGTGGCATATCAGAGTTAATTAATTTAACTGGAATTTGTTCTCTGTCCCCCTATACCAATGGGAGCCTATTGTGGACAAAATGTTTGAGCTTTTCAAGTGTGTTTCTATCTGCTTGGGCTATTCTGGCTATAAAAATCTGTGCTTGTATAGTTTAGCACATTTTTAGGTGCTTCTTAGACTCCTGGTTATACCAGAAACTTTTGCATAAAGAGAACCAACTTATTTCTCTTAACCTTAGTAGAAAGGGTGACAGAGGTATACTAACCAGTACATCACTAATTGTATTAGACAAAGAATTAGAATTCATTCATTTATTCAAGAAAATTTTTTTCCCTGCATCTACTGTGTGCAAGACAAATTGTTAAATATTGCCCTCACAGAGCTTACAATCAAATAGGGGTAATGAGACATACATGTGGATAAATATGAGACAAATTAGAATTTGTAAGTGTATAAGTTTAAGGAGAGTACAAAGTACTTTGAAATCAGATGATAAAGAGATCTTTACAGTTGGGGGAATCAGGGAAAATTTCATGGATCAGATGGTTTTTGAGCTGGGTCTTAAAGGAGAGGTAGGTTGTGTGACAGGAAGGGGAGAGTTTCAGGCATCAAGAACTGCATGAACAAAGGTTTGGAGGTGGGAAGATACAGAGGTGGTGCCAAACTTCTTTAATACTTCAAACCCTGTTCTAATCCAGGCTCAGCACTTTCTTTAACAGGCACAGTTCATAACTTATGTATTAGTTTCTTCCTACCTAGTTCCCCCATTTTCCCTGACTCTGCTGTTAGCAAGGGAAAGGTTCTTCAAATAAGCCACCTAATGATGTCCTTGTTCTTTTGTGCACAGAAAAAAACAATGGAGCTATTAAAATATGCAACTGGCTAAGAATCCCAAACTCTTGTTTTATAGGAATGTTATAGATCAAATGCTGGGGCTGATTCTAAATCTATTCAGAGAAGTGGGGAATCTACCTGAAGTACACAGCCACAGTCAGGGATAATATCCTTATAAGGATCTACTCATACAAGGGTCTATGCCAGTGGATCTGCAATTTCATTAATATAAAACTCTACCAATGTAGATCACAGCCCATCTGTAATTTAATTGAAGGTCTTAGTGTAGGCACATAGTAAGGCAACTAAAAATTTTGTAA
Organism: Vombatus ursinus; assembly: GCF_900497805.2. Lineage (NCBI taxonomy): Eukaryota > Metazoa > Chordata > Mammalia > Diprotodontia > Vombatidae > Vombatus > Vombatus ursinus. Next base: position 74,529,450 of record NW_020954610.1, on the reverse strand, counting down.
GGGAGGTGACAATGCAGAATATTATAGGAAATATTTAGAGAGGCAATGCAATTGAGTGAATAAAGAGCTGGCCTTCAAGAAGCCCTGGGTTCAAATCCCTCTTATGATCCTGGGTAAAAGAAGTCACTTAACCTCTCAGTGATCTAGGTTAGGCTAATATGCATATCTTTAACACTCCCCCACTGCCTGATCAAATTAAAACTAAATCAACAAGCTTCCTAGAGGGATTCTAATGTATGGATTAGCCACCCCTATTTCTATTTGAGTTTGACATTACTGCTCTAGGCAGCTCTGAAAGACTAGAAGTGCCAACCTGTATTGGCAGAAGGAGTATCTTTTATCTTTACCTAGAGGTTCCCTATTCCAGTGAATTCATAGGTCTGGTCAGTATCCCTCCAAAAAGGAGGTATGAGAAAGATTATTGAAAGCCATTGGGTATGGAGACTAAAAAAGATTGGAAACCTCTGATCTAGAGCAAGCATCTTGCTGTCCAACAAGAAGAATCATTCACTGGTCCATGGAAGCCAGGCCACTTTCTCCAATTAGTGCCTTTTCATAAGCAAAGGCCAAAGGATTAGTCTCTTTTCCTATTCAAAAACCAAAGTGTTTGTCTGGTAACTAAAGGTAACCTGTTAAGGTTGTCTTGTTTTTTTTTCCCAGACGTTCGTTCATTCCTTAGTGGATACAGCCACTGCTGTGGTTTCTGTGGTCAAGAATGTAGATATACATGGCCACATGAAGGCTGGAGTAAATAAGTTTACTCAGCTGTCAGTGTTAGAGCTATTAGCACAGGAAGTAAGCATGCTGGTGCAAAGGGGAATGCCAGCCAATAAATAGCCTGGGGTTAGCTGCTTGCAAATAGAGCCCAGGGGCAGTGATTTTTAGTAATTACATAAAAGATGACAGTAGAATCTTACTGCCACTGGATGTTGTTAGGGAAACCCTATGATTTTACTGAGACAAAATGTTTTGAAGCATCATTGGGCTGCTTTTCAGGAATAAGCTATTGGGGTCAAGTCTAAGGAGAACTAAGTTGGACTTTTGCATTCATAATGATGCTCGGGTCTTCTCTCTATTGCCTTTTGTGTGTGTTACATAGCAGCTGTCTGTGGATTCTGTTCCTTGGATCTGAACCACCAGGAATAAATAGTGTCTATGTGTGTCCTAGAAAAGTGAGGGTCTCTAGGGAGCTCCCACTAGTATTGACTATCTGCATATTGTGGAAATAGACCAAGACCTAAATCAATCATGATCACTATGGGAATTTTCCATGGTAATAGCAGGCCTTTGGCCTGGTTGATTCGTATCTTCTTGAGAATGTTCTTGAAATATTTCTTTCTTTCACAGGTAGAGTGTAGCCTTGGGAATATATAGTACCCAACGTCAATTGTCACCTCTGTGCATGTGTCTCCAAACATCCTTGGCCCTGATTTTTTTTAACCTGTTCTGTCATTCCATAGTTCTGTTTACAGTCTATCTGCCCTTGTATATCTCACCATCGTTTTAAGCTTAACAGCTCAAAAAATGAACTCACCCCTTTCTCTGCCCACCTGTTCTCCCAGCCCCCCAATGCCCCCACTTCCCAAAAAATAATGTTAGCTTTCCAACTACTGGGTTTTTGTTGATGGCAACCACCTGTCTGGATGCTGACTTGAAGAAGCCAGAGAGGATGTGGTCAGCATCCACTGACTTGTTGGAGAAAGTGTTGTGTGCCGCAAAGGTTTTTTAAATGACAAACTTAAACTCTTTCATCTGAATGCCCCTAGCCCATTCTTGGCTCTTTGTATCCTCTCTATGCATGATATGATTCTTGATTTTCCATCCTCTTGACTATCTGATTATTTTATCTATCAGACATTTCTACCCTTTCTGTTCTCGCTGACCTTCTGGCTTCATAGGATTTAGAGTATTTTGGGCAGCTGGGGGCACAGTGGATATAGTGCTAGGCCTGAAGTCAGGAAGACTTATCTTCATGAGTTCAAATCCAGCCTCAGACCCTTACTAGCTGTGTGACCCTAGGCAAGTCATTTCACCCTCTTTGCCTCAGTTTCCTCATCTGTAGAATGATCTGGCAAGGAAATGGCAAACCAAGAAAATCCCAAATATGATCACAAAGAGTCAGACGTGACTAAAAAATGACTGACTGTGTGGAAAGAGGTTAGAGTCAAGATTATTTTCCTATGAGTTTAGAGTCAAGGTTACTTGAATTTAAATCTGCCATTTACTTCCTTGTGTGATCTTGAACAAATGACTTAAATTCCTCTGGGCCTCAGTTTCCTTATCTATAACCATGAGGTCAAGGAATATCTTTTGCTTCTTTTTGTATCCTCAGCTCTTAGCATAGTGCCTGGCAGATAGTAGGCACTTAATAAATGTTTGTTGATTAATTGAAATGAAGTGGTTGGACCGGATGACCTCCAAGGTACCTTCCAGATAGTGAAGTGGTTTGCCATTTCCTTCTTCAGCTCATTATACAGATGAGGAAACTGAGGCAAACAGGGTTAAGTGGCTTGCTCAGGGTCACACAGCTAGTGTCTGAGAGGCCAGATTTGAACTCGGGAAGATAAGTCTTCCTGATTCCAGGCCCAGCACTCTATCCCCTGCTCTGCATAGCTGTCCTCTCCCTACTACATATATTATGCTGCCTTTTTGTGGTACTGATTCTATCTTGAGCTGACCTTTATTTTATCACCATTCTCAGTTCTAAAATTCCAGTTCCAGCCTCTCTATTGTCAGCTGCTGTCTGCTGGGGATATGCACTGTCCCTCTCCAAACTGGGAGCGGTTGCCTCTTACCCACTCCTCAACCTCTGAATTCCCAAGGATGGGACATTACCATTCTTCAATAATAATAATAATAATAGCATTTATATAGTGCTTGCTACAATGCCAGGCACAGTGCTAAGTGCTTTGTAATTATTGTTTCACATGATCGTTACAACAACCCTGGGAAGTAGGTGCTATGATTTATCTTCATTTTATAGATTGGGAAACTGAGGCAAACAGAGGTTAAGTCACTTGATCAGGGTCATACAGCTAGTAAGTATCTGAGGCTGTATTTGAATCTAAGGTTTCCTGACTCCAGGCCCATTGCTCTATTCACTACACTACCTACTGGCCCCAGGCTTAAATACTTCAGAGCCATTTTTGATTCTTTCCTTCATTCTTTCTATCTTTCCTTCATTCTTTCTATTCTTTCTATCTAGCCTGACTCCTTTTAAAAAAAATTCCTTCAAAGCACCATCTGAATTCTCCCCCCCATTTTTTCTGCTACCATTATATTTTATTATTATTATTATTTTTTGGTGAGGCAATCAAGGTTAAGTGACTTGCCTAGGGTCACACAGCTAATGAGGGTCAAGTGTCTGAGACTGGATTTGAACTCATGTCCTCCTAACTCCAAAGCCAGAGCTCTGTCCACTGTGCCACCTAGCTGCCCCTTTCTGCTACCATTTTAATCAAGGCCCTAATACCTGGCTGATCTCACTGAGCCCAGTTTCTTCTCTCCAAACCATCCTGCACAACACTACCAGGTTAATCTTCTCTGTGACCTGACTTTCATCATTGCTCGATGCATAAAGATCAAACCTCTCTGACTTTCGAGACTTCTTATGATCTGGCCTTACCTTAATCTATTCAACATTATTTCCCACCATTGCCTCAAATGTAACCTCTCCCCTGGGCAGTAATGGCTATTTTAATGTTTCCTAAGCATGTCTCGTTCTTTCCTGTGCCTTTATTCATGCTGACTCCCTTTCACTGGCCTGCCCCCCACACTGACTTAGAAGGCTCTTTCTTCTCCCATTCATTTATTTCAATCTTACTCATTCTTTGAGGCTTCACAACTCTGTCCCACACTGCTCTCTCTTAGTTGAACTCTCCAGCACTTGGTACCATACTGGTTAACATTTTTTTTTTCATAATTGTTTCCTCTGTCTGACCTAACCTGATTTAATTACCTATGGAAAACAGGGCAGAAATATTCATCTTCAGTATGGTCCAAAATAATCCACATGTTGTCATGTTGGTCTACAGTGGGAAGTGATCGAGCAGAAACTTGTGGTCACCCAGTGCAGAGAAAAATAATGGGCAGATTTTTCTGGTCTGCTCATATTGATGATGAAGAGCTGAGCAGAAGGGTGCCCATTTACTGGAGGCAGTTTTCCACATGAAGAGTCATGAGTAGATCACATAGCAAGGATGATAGACAGTAGATGGACTGTTCAATTGTACATTGACCCAACTTGGTAGGATGATCCACCAGTCTTGGTTGTTTGGAAATGATGAGCACAGAACTGTTCTAGTCCATTTAAATAGCTAATTGGTATAGTGGATAGAGTAGTGGACCTAGAGCCAGGAAGACCTGAGCTCAAATCTAGCCTTACCCTTAGTAGATATGTGACCCTGGGCAAGTCATTTAACCCCTCTCATCTGAAGTTTCCTCATCTGTAAAATAGGGTTAATAATAGAATCTGCCTCCCAGGGTTGTTGTAAGGATCAAGTGAGATATTTGTAAAGCACTATGTAGATGCTAGCAATTATTATTAAAAATTAACTTTAAATACATTAGAAAGAAAAAAAAGTAATGAAATTATAATGTAACATACTCTCTGGGCTCATTCCTTCAACTCACACTGGCAGATTAGGTCTCTACTGTGTTCAGGATTCTAGGGGATAGTCCTGAGGGTGGCTCTCCTAACAATATCTCGTGATTCCCCCCATTGCCATGTTGCTTCTTAAAGTTCAGCCGGGAGACCAAGTATTCTTTGGATAAAGGCATTTACACAAATGCCTAGCAAGAACAGTAGTTAAAAGCATTTCCCCCATAATCAGGGGTGTACCCTCCCACCACTACACATAGAGTCCATTGGGTAGGTAGGAGGGAGTGGGCACAAACTTAAAAGTACGATGGTAATATGGTAGGTAGGGAACCCACATGGCTAATGCAACTCAAAACTCAAGCTCCCTAGGGTCTTTATGTCATCACTTTCTCTGGACTGGTGTGGTATTAGTTGACTGACAAGTTGCTCAGCTGGCTCTGCTGCTCAGAAGGGCTTTTTCATATGCAATTGATCCTTTCTAGCCTGGGACCCTTCCTAAGTATGGAATGTTTATCCCTCACTATGTGCCAGGCACTGTGCTAAGCACTTTACAATTATTATCTCATTTGGTCCTCACAATAACCCTAGGAGGAAGGTGCTGTCATCATCTCCATTTTACAGATGAGAAAACTGAGGCTGACTGACTTGCTACTAAGTCACACAGCTACTAAGTGTCTGAGGCTAGATTTGAACTCTGGTGTTTGGGACTTCAGGTCCAGTGCTCTATCCATTTTGCCACTCAGTTGCCTCTGTAATCTTCCTTACAATTGTCAACCATTTTCAGTTAGTTGTGGGCTACGTTTCTTGGGCTCAATTGGGTTTTTCTTAACAAAGATACTGGAGTGCTTTCTCTAGCTTATTTTACAGATGAGGAAACTGAGGCAAGCAGGGTTAAGTGCTTTGCCCAGGGTCATACAACTAGTAAGTGTCTGGGGCTGGATTTGAACTCAGGAAGAAGAGTATTCCAGACTCCAGACCTGGTACTCTATCCACTATGCCACCTAGCTGCCCTAGAACTTCTACTTTTGCTAAAGTCTGATTTGGGAGTTGGGGGTAGGTAGCACCTTATTATAACAATTTACTAAAGGTTTATGTGAGAGCTAAGCACGACAGCAGAAAGAACCTGGTGCTCTAGAGTCAGAGGTTCTGGGTTCTGCCTCTGATACTTACTTTCTGATCTTGGGCTAATTATTTAACCTCTCTGGCCCTCAGTTTCCTCATCTGTTAAGAAAAGAAAGGCTTCGCTAGATGGCTCCTGAGGTCCCGGCCAGTTCTAGAGCCTTGATTCCCTGGTCCAATGTTTTTTTTTATTAATAAATTTATTTATTTTTAGTTTTCAACATGTACTTCCACAAGATTTTGAGTTCCACATTTTCACCCCATCTCGCCCCTCCCCCCACCCCAAGATGGCATGTATTCTGAATACCCCTTCCCCTAGTCTGCCTTCCCTTGTATCTCTCCCCCCCTTCTCTTATCCCCTTCCCCTTCTATTTTCCTGTAGGGAAGGATGGATTTCTGTACCCCATTTCCTGTATTTCTTATTTCTCTGTTGCATGTGAAAACATTTTTTTTAAACATGTGTTTTTAAAACTTTGGGTTCCAAATTTTCTCCCTTCCTCCCTCCCCACCCACCCTCATTTAAAAGGCAAGCAACTCAATATAGGTTATACATGTGCAGTTATACAAAACACTTCCATAGTAGGCATGCTGTGAAAAACTAACTCTATTTCCCTTAATCCTATCCTGCCCTCCCCCATTTATTCTATTCTTTTTTTGACCCTGTCCCTCCATAGAAGTATTTGCTTCTGATTACCCCCTTTCCCAATCTGCCCTCCTTTCTATCATTCCCCTACTCTTGTCCCCTTTCCCCCCTATTTTCCTGTAGGGTAAGACAGATTTCCATACCCAATTGAGTGTGTATGTTATTCTCTCCTTAAGTCAAGTCCTATGAGAATAAGATTCACTCATTCCCTCTCACCTTCCCCCATTTCCCCTCCACTGTAAGAGCCTTTTCTTTTCTGTTTGTTTGGTTTTTTTTTGGTGAGATAATTTACCCTGTTCTACCTTTCCCTTTCTCTTTCTCCTAGTATAATCCTCTCTCACCCCTTAATTTTATTCTCCAGATATGACCCCTTCATCTTCAACTCACCCTGTGCTCTCTATCTGTCTATCTATCTATCTATCTATCTATCTATCTATCTATCTATCTATCTATCTATCTATCTATATACATATAATTTTTTTCCCTTCAACTACCCTAATACTGACAAAGGTCTCATGAGTTACAAATATCATCTTTCTGTGCAGGAATGTAAACAGTTCAACCTTGATAAGTCTCTTCTGATTTCTCTTTCCTGTTTACCTCTTCATGCTCCACTTCAGTCTTGTATTTCAAAGTCAAATTTTCTATTCAGCTCTGGTCTTTTTGTCAAGAATGCTTGAAAGTCTTCTATTTCACTGAATGACCATTTTTTCCCCTGAAGGATTATACTCAGTTTTGCTGGGTAGGTGATTCTTGGTTGTAATACTATCTCCTTTGCCCTCCAGAATATTATATTCCATGCCCTGCGGTCCCTTAATGTAGAAGCTGCTAAATCTTGTGTTATTCTGATTGTGTTTCCACAATACATGAATTGTTTCTTTCTGGCTGCTTGTAATATTTTCTCCTTGACCTGGGAACTCTGGAGTTTGGCTACAATATTCCTAGGAGTTTTCCTTTGGGGATCTCTTTCAGGAGGGGATTGGTGGATTCTTTCAATTTCCATTTTGCCCTATGGTTCGAAAATGTCAGGGCAGTTTTTCTTGATAATTTCTTGAAAGATGATGTCTAGGCTCTTTTTTTGATCATGGCTTTCAGATAGCCCAATAATTTTTAAATTCTCTCTCCTGGATCTATTTTCCAGGTCAGTTGTTTTTCCAATGAGATATTTCACTTTGTTTTCTAATTTTTCATTCTTTTCGATTTGTTTTATAGTGTCTTGATTTCTCATAAAGTCACTAGCTTCCAATTGCTCTATTCTAATTTTTAAAGAAGTATTTTCTTCAGTAATCTTTTGGACTTCCTTTTCCATTTGGCCAGTTTTGCTTTTTAGGGCATTCTTCTCCTCATTGGCTTTTTGGACCTCTTTTGCCATTTGGGTTAGGCTATTTTTTAAGGTGTTATTTTCTTCAGTATTTTTTTGGGTGTCCTTTAGCAAGCTGTTGACTTGTTCTTTATGATTTTCTTGCATCACTCTCATTTCTCTTCCTAGTTTTTCCTCTACTTCTCTTACTTGCTTCTCAAAATCCCTTTTGAGCTCTTCCAAAGCCTGGGACTGATTCATATTTTTCTTGGAGGCTTTGGATATAGGAGCTTTGGCTTTGTTGTCTTCTTCTGGTTGTATGTTTTTATCTTCTTTGTCACCAAATATAGTCTGACTCTTTTTGCGCTGCTTACTCATGATCCCGGCCAATTACTTGAGTTTTAAACTCTTTGTTAAGGTAAGACTCTGTTTCCAATGTGGAGAATGTACTGTCCCAGTACAGCTGTTTTCAGAGATACTTCTAGGGACCTGTAAATTTTCAGTTCTTCCAAGGTGGTATGATAAGGGGCGAGGTGTTTCCTCTCCACTGCCCCAACAAGCTCCACCATGCCAGCACTCTTCCTCGCCCCAGGACCTCCCCTCAGAACTGTGACCCAGATCCGAGCACGGGCAGAGCAAGACATTCTTGCCTCAGCACTGGCAAAGAGAACCCTGCAATCCCCCTCTGATCAGTCACTTGATTCCCCCTCAGTCTGTGGGCCAGAAGCTCAGGAGGCAGCTGCTGTCCTAGAAGCTGCGCTTGGGACTTGCGGCTGAGACCTAGCTCCTTCTCTCACCGCAGTCACAAACTTTTCCCTCTGACCTTCTAAGTTGTCTTTGGCGTTCATGGGTTGAGAAGTCTGGAAACTGCCACAGCTGCCCGCGATTCAGTCCTCTGAGGCATGCTCCAGGTTCGCTGCTGTGGCCTGCGCGCCTGTGCCGAACTGCACTCCTCTCCCGACCTGGCATGATATACCTTTCCCATCAACCATCCAGCCTGTCTTGGGCTGGAAGTTTGTTTCACTCTGTCTTTTTGTGGGTTCTGCTGCTTTAGAATTTCTTTAGAGCCATTTTCTACAGGTATTTGGAGGGGTTTGGGGGAGAACTCAAGCAAGACACTGCTTTCACTCTGCCATCTTGGCTCTGCCCCCTTTAGACTGAGAGAAATTGAAAAGGGTTAATGCAACTAACTGGAATCCTGGGGCAAGGTTAGATGTTGACTTTGGTTTGCTTCGGAAGGGACCTTGGGTAGACATCAGAAGGGAGTGCAGGTTAAAGGCTGAATGCCCTGTGCAAAGTCTTTAACTCTCACCCCCTGGTTTTTACCTGAGCCTCCTAGCCCTAGATGGTGGCCCCACCTGGAGAAGAGGGAGAGGAGGCAACCCACATTTAGGCATGGGAAGAGTTCCAGTGACAGCTTCATGAACACTACAGGAAAACAGCAGAACACGCTGTCCTAAACCCTCTTTCCTTTGCTTTGCTTTGCTTTGCTTTTCTTTGCAGTAACTGATTAGACCACTTTATTTCCAAGTGATTTGGGTAAATGATTTCCTAACTGAATGTCTTCATTCTTGTTTGTCTGCCGATGTAAATGAGGCTCCTCAGCTCATGCCATGCTCCGCTTGTTGGAGGTATGTTCATTCTGTGTCTTTGTAACCTCCTAGGGGAGTTGTCTGATCTAGTGTCACGAGGGTGTTATTTCACTGAGGCTTTCTAAGGGTGGGCTGGGGGCAGAAACCCATTTTCAGAATGAAGAACAGAGTTTTGTGCTTCTTTATCCACCAGCGGACGAGAATCACCCAGAATGGGGTGGGCACTGGTGGGTCGCAGCAGCCTGGTTGGAGAAAGTGTCCTCATTTTTGAAGTCACCGCTCCATGTAAGTATTTGAGTGCCAACATATTGACAAAGGCGACAGAGTCAGAAGGCTGATTTTGTCCAGTTTAAGGAGACAGGTCTAGAGCTGGAAGGAACTTCAGAGGCTGCCTAGTCCAATCTTCTCATTTTACATATGGGGAAACTGAGGAAACCCAAGGTCGCAAAGGTAGTTAGCTTCTCTTGTTACTTACAAAAATTTAAAACTCTAATGACATTCCTTTTTTTAAACTGAAATTCAGTTGATTCAAGAAATGTGTATTAAGACAAGTTAAAAATGCTACTAAGTGGAGTCTTTCACCCCCTAGATATGTACTTAAAACAGTCGCTCTTTGGACCAAAAATGACCCATCTGTTGCAGTATATCTAGGTGATCTAGGGAGTCTCTCTCCCTCCCTGCCTTTCCAGATAGATAGATAGATAGATAGACAGACAGACAGACAGACAGACAGATAGTTATAGGTATCTATGTATCTATATCTGTATCTAGATCTAGATCTCTCTCTTTTAAGGGAGGAAGAGAAAGGGAGTATATATCAACATGTTGGTTACATTTGTAATTCTCTGTATTTTTTGGTGCATTTACTCCCTCCTAGCTTGGTATCCCGCACCTCAGTGCTGGCCCTTCAGTTCTCCCTGCCATTCATCCCAGCCTGGCTTTGGGGTACTCCTGTTTCTCCAGCTCGGCTGCCTTAGCCCAAGGGTTTTTGCCCTTTTCTGTGTCATGGCGAGTCTGCTGAAGTCTAAGGTCCCCTTCTCAGAATTGTGTTTTTAAATGCATAAAAAAATCACATAGTTTTTTTTTGGGGGGGGTAATATAATAATATATTTGTAATAAAATAATACAATCATTTATATTGAACTAAACTTGTCAAAAACAAGTTCTAGGAACCCAGCTTAAGCACTCCTGCCTTAGGCAAAGGTAAAAACCCTTTCTTTAATCCAATTGTGAAATATAATAGGGTTAACAATAAGATTTTATTTAATAGGTAATTAAGGAGAGGAAAAGTAACAAAGCAAAATAAAGGACAAAACTTGTTGGGATCCGATTTGCATAGTCATAGGGATAATCTTTTCCCTTAACCCTCTCTGACCCAATAAGAGAACAAAGTGAGAACAAAGCCCTCCCTCTGAAGGAGTTCATTGTTCCAGGTAGGCTCAAACAAAACCAATTCAAGATCCTCCTTTTCTGGGCATGAGGACTGAACACAAGTTAATAATTACATGCACAGCTCCAGAAACATTTCTGGCATTTCAGCAACAGAACCAGGAATGAGGCATTAGGCAGACCAGTCCCTGAGGGGACTTGGGGGAAGGCCTTGTTCAAGTCATCTAAACTTTTATTTCTTCCCTATAAAATGAGATGCCTTCTGGTTAGAAGTCTGCAACTGTGATTTTAGCTTTACATACAACAATTTTTCAGGATAAAAATCACACGTTTAGTGCTTGGTTTGCAGAGTTCTTTCTTTACACTGATGGTGAGGTTGGTAGTTAAGTATTTATTGTCCCCATTTAATAGAGGAGGAAACTGAGGCTCAGAAGTGATCAGAACTGCGTCACACAACTCATAAGTGTCATGAAATCCACTCTTGAGAGCAGTGTTTTGTTTTTGTTTTTTTTTACTGCTCCACATGACTTGTCCAAGAAAGTCCTCAACAGTCTCAGTTCTCAACTAATTTAATTGCACCAGATGTTTAGCTAGCAGGTGGTGTAAACACTTAGGTTTGAGGATGAAAATTGACAAGTAGAAAAACATCTTGCAATGCAAAGGAGCCTTGCAATTAGGCTCAGTAGCTTAGGGAAAATGCCTGGTAGAGGTACAAAGCAAATTCTCAACCAGAGGATAAACTATATTATAAATTTAGAGCTGGAAGGACCCTTGTAGATCATCTAGTTTCCTTCCTCCTCCCATTTTATAGTGAATAACTGAATTCCAGAGAAGTGAACTGGCTTGTTCAAACATCACAAAGGAACTGCTAGCAGCTTGGTGCGGTGGTGAGACAAGTTTTAGAGTCAAGGGGTTTTGATTTGAATCCCAGTTTCATTATTTACTACCTCTGTAACCCTTGGACAAGTTGCTGACCCTCCCTGGGCCTCAGTTTCCTTATCTTGGATGACCTCTAAAGTCATCTAAATGACTAACTCTAAATCTATGATCCCAAGGATTTTTTGTTTGTTTGTTTGATTTTTGCAAGGCAATGGGGTTAACTTGCCCAAGGTCACACAGTTGGTAAGTGTCAAGTGTCTGAGTCCAGATTTGAACTCAGGGCTCCAGGGCCAGTGCTCTATCCACTGCACCACTAACTGTCCAGATCCCAAGGATTAAAGACAGAATTTGAGCTTGGGTCCTAGGACTCCAAATCCAGTGTTCTTTCATCTGCGTGATGTCTAAGAGGCGGGATAAATTTGTCTGTCAAAAACCAGGTAGGCCAATCCAGATTTAAGAGCTGTGATAAGTGAATTAGCTGGGGACAGAAGCAAAAGTGAGAATAACAAACAGTACCAGGTCATTCAGGGATAGGACATGAGCAAAAATGGTCAGAAGATAGGCTGAGTTGTTGAGCAACAAGAGTTTGGCCTCCTAGGCTGGGGAGACAGAGAAGATGACTACACCTTCCCTTTCTGCCTAATGGGGTTCTGTTGGGCTAGCACTGGTGACATGGACCCCCACACTTTCCAGTCACAGAAAACTGTGTTTACAGTTATATCCTTATGAAGTACTTCCCCTTTAATAAACTGTTACACAAGCTTTGCAATTCTTGAGCCATTTGATCATGAGGTGATATGGCCCCTTATCAACTCTAGGATCAGATATAAACTTTTCAATTTGGCTCTTAAAGTCCTTTACTACCTGGGTCCAGACTGTCTTTCAAGCCTTATTACACATTACTCGCCTTCATAAACTCTTACGGATTCTCCAAGCATAACATCTTTACTGTTCCTAATACATGACATTCCCTCTCTTCTCTCTGATCCTTCAAGGTGTCACCCACCTTAAAATGTCCTCCTACCCCACTTCCCCCTCTTACAACCTTAGCTCCCTTTCAGTCCCAGCTAAAGGGACTAAAGCCTTTTCTGATATCTCTAGTTCCTTGAGCTACCCTCCCCCTTTACCTTCTATCCATTTTAATCTATATATGTACCTCCTCCTCCCCATCTCTGGGCATAAGGGGCATAAAGGGGGAAAGATGGTATCCACACCAAGGCAGTATCATCTCAGTCTCTGATCTATTCATTGTGATTGCTATTATTTAAATAGAATGCAATCTGGCACACTCAGAACTTACTCTCTTAGATCCAGGCTTTGTTTCTTAGTGTTTATGTTTCCATAGATACAATGGAAACCAGCTCTTTGAGGGCAAAGATGGTCTCATTTTTGCCTTTCTAATCCCAGCACTTGGACCATGGTAGATGCTTCAGACTGCTTGAGATGTTTTCTCCTCAGCATCTGCATGTTCTCATTTGGATGAAAATATCTGAACTAAGCCATAGTACCAGAGAATGGTAGCGATCATCTATTCCATAGTTATGGATGAAATGAGATAATATATCTAAAACACTTTGCAAACCTTTAGGCATTTTATAATTGCTAGCTAATATTGTTATTATAAATTATAAATTATTTTATTGTTGGCATTTAACTATGGAGGAAGTCAAGATCTAGTGGGGTAAATAATAGAAGAAAGTAAATAACACTGAGACAAGTAAACATATAATAAATGGAGAAGAATGATATAAACAAAGTATTAGAGAAGCAGAAAGAAATTTTTGGCTGGCAAAAGATCAGGAATGCTTCATATAGGAGGTGGCATATCATAACTGGGCCTTGAAAGGACGGAAAAGATTTCAAGGGGCAGAGATTATGAGGCAGAAACATTTTTCATTTATGGGAAAAGCATATGAGGTGGAAAAGACCACAATTAGTTTGGGGAATAGGAAGAAGTTTGGTTTGGAGGGAATATACCCTATGTGAATGGGGGCAATGTGAGATAAGCCTGGGGAGGAAAATTGGTGTGTAATTTTTTTTTTTAGGCAATTGGGGTTAAGTGACTTGCCCAGGGTCACACAGCTAGTAAGTGTCAAGTGTTTGATCTGAGGCTGGATTTGAACTCAGGTCCTCCTGACTTCAGGGCCGGTGCTCTATCCACTGTGCCTCCTAGCTGCCCTGGTGTCTAATTGTTTAAAAGGACATTGATTATCAACGTAAAGAGGTTGGACTCTTACTTGGTATGCAATAGGGAGCCATCAAAGAAGCCATCTGAGTAACCATGATCAGAGCTGTGTGCAGGGTAAATTAGAATCTGATGAAATCAGCACCCACATTTTCTAATCTCAGAAATAATATATTTATAGTTATATCTACAGAAAGTTATTTCCATTTAACAAAACACAAAACATAAAATTTTCAGTTCCTAGAATTTTTTTTTTGTTGTTTTTTTTTTTTGCTAGGCAATGGGGTTAAGTGACTTGCCCAGGGTCAGACAGCTAGTAAGTGTTATGTTTCTGAGGCTGGATTTGAACTCAGGTCCTCCTGACTCCAGGGCCTGTGCTCTATCCACTGTGCCACCTAGCTACCCTATATTGTTGTTTTTGAGTTCTTGCAGGGGTCCACGTCATTAAATGACAATATAAGCCATAAACATACCTAATATAGATGGAATAGATATGATGTCTCATATGTGTATAGATATACCTATATCTATAGCTCTATATCTCTGCTTTCCTCCCCTCCCATCTCCTCTTCTCTCTTCTGTCTTAAATGCCCAACTTCTAAGCACCTGACTGGTTTTTCATACGTATTTCGCATTTGTTTAGTTTGATCTATCAGATTGGTCCGTTTTCAGGGCAGTTTAACATGGCATCTTACTGGTGGAAGAGTGCCATCTCGTGGCAGAAAAGGGTAGCTGCAGTTTTTACTATGGCTCTACAGTATGGACCTGAAAACACTATTCCTGTTGCCATTTTGATTAGAATGCCATTTTCCAAGAAGACATTCTGGCAAAAAGTGGAGACTGCGTGTTGTAAGGTGTAAATCTAGTCCAGTTTTCATTTTGAAACATGAATTCTTCTAGATAAGATAATAGTAATGATAATATCAGATATTTACTTTAGTGCCTTATTCCAAAGACCTTGATATATGTTAGCTCATTGAACTTCACAGCAGCCTAGCGAAACAGTGCAGATATTAACATTGAGAGGTGATGAAACTGAGACCTAGATAGTCTAGGTCTAGACTTTGTCCATGGCCACACAGCTACTAAGTGTTAATGGATAGGACTTGAACACAGATGTTCCTAACTCCTAGTCTGACATCTGGCCAAGTCACCACACAACCTCTAGTCCAATTTGCTGCACCTAAACAAGGGGACCCTTTATGACATTCTGGACAAGTTGCTATTTAGGCTTTTTAAAAAATATCTTCTAGCTGGCGGGGAGGGCGTCTCACTGCCTCTTAAGGCTGTTTATTTAACTCTACTCATTACAGTAACAGCAATGTTGTTTTAAGAATGACTTTGAGTAAATAAGTATTTTGTCCACTATAAATACCCAAATTACTTATGAAAGACATAAGAAGAAAGACACTATTTGCATCCAGAGAAAGAACTGATAAATAGAAGTATGTATAGAATAATTTTATATACACATACATACCTATATACATACATACATACATACATATGTATGTATATATATACACCTATACCTATTTGTGTGTAATTTTTAGGATTGCCATCTCTAAGATAGGGGGAGGTGGGAGGGAAGAAAAAAAAGAAAAAAATTTACATGATAATTCTGTTATATATTTGAAAGGAATAGCAAGTTGTGCATAGTAGATCTGCAATTTCATCAATGCTTACATCAATGTTGTGTTTCCCTTGAAACTTAGGTTCAGAGTGTAGGACTTAGAGTCAGGAAGATCTAAATTTGAATCATGCCTCAGACACTGACCCTGGGCAAGTCCCTTCACCTCTCTCAACCTTAGTTTCCTCATTTATAAAATGAAGATAATCATTGCCCCCCTCCCCCATGGTTGTTATGAGGATCAAATGAGTTAACATATGTAAAGTACTTTGCAAACCTCAAAGTGCTATAAATGCTAGATGTTATATTTATTATCACTTTATTTCTTTAGTCCTCAGTTTTCTCATCTGCCAAAGATTTGGGCTAGATGATACAGGTCCCTTCCAGCTCAAAATCCTATAATTCCATGTGCTGTACCTACTCTATTCCTTTTGTCCTCCCAGGGTAAGCCTTTATCAGTTGATATCTTTAGTGAACAGATTAAGAGCAGTAGGGCCACACAAGAATAGCAGATGACACAACCTTATTGCTATTCACAAGAGGAAAAGGAGAACAGATGCCAACAGGGAATAATCTTAGAGTGTGGCCCCCATTGTTCTTCACCATTGTGGGCAGCCTCTAGATGTGGAAGCTTGCAGACAGTGCTGCTGTGTGCTTCTAGGTGTACAGTGGCTTTCATACTGGTCAAAGACTCAAAGCCGTCTGGAGCTCAAACTTAAAAAAAAAAAGTTTATTTTTTTCCACCCAATTAAATGTAAAAACAATTTTAACATTCTTTATTAAGTTTTGATTTCCCAATTCTATCCCTCTCTTCCTCCCTTGATCCTTCCCTGAGATGGTAAGCAATGTGATATAGATTATATACGTGTAAGCATGTAGAACATTTCCATATTTGTCATTTTGTGGGGGGAAAAAAACTAGAAAGAAAGAAGGAAGAAAGGAAAAGGAAAAGAAAGAAAAGAAGAAAGGGGAGAAGGAAGGAAGGAGGAAGAAAGAAAGTATGCTTTGATCTATATTCAGACACCAGCAGTTCTTTTTCTGGTGGAAGACAGCATTTTTCATCTTGAGTCCAATGGGATAGTCTTGGATCATTGTATTGCTGAGAATAGCTAAGTCATTTACAATTCTTCATTGTACAATGTTGCTGTTATTGTGTACAATGTTCTCCTGGTTCTGCTTACTTCATTCTGTACCAGTTCATGTAAATCTTTCCAGGTTTTTCTTTTCTTTTTCTTTTGATATATAGTAGTAATAAATTTATTTTATTTTTAATTTATGGAATAAAACAAGCATTTCCGTAACATAGTACAATAAAAAAGATGATTGCACATGAAACTGCAAATCTACTATGCACAACTTGCTATTCCTTTCAAATATACAACAAAATCATCATGTAAATTTTTTTCTTTTTTTCTTCCCTCCCACCTCCCCCTATCTTAGAGATGGCAATCCTAAAAATTACACACAAATAGGTATAGGTGTATGTACATACATACATACATATATGTATGTATGTATATAGGTATGTATGTGTATGTAAAATTATTCTATACATACTTCTATTTATCAGTTCTTTCTCTGGATGCAAATAGTGTCTTTCTTCTTATGTCTTTCATAAGTAATTTGAGTATTTATAGTGGACAAAATAACTTATTCACTCAAAGTCATTCTTAAAACAACGTTGCTGTTACTGTATACAATGTTCTCTTGGTTCTGCTCATTTTGTTCTTCATTGTTTTGTGCAAGTGTTTCCATGTTTTTCTAAAATCATTGAACTCATTTCTCATAGCACAGTAGCATTACACCACAATCATATGCCACAACTTGTTCAGCCATTCCCCAGTTGATAGGCACCCCCTCAATTGTCAGTTCTTAGCCACTACAAAATAGATTCTTTTCACTTTTTTTTTCTTAATTTTTATCTCTTTGGGATACAGCCCTAGTAGTGGTATTGCTGAATCAAAGGGTATACAGTTTGATTGCTCTTTGGGCATAGTTCCAAATTGCTGTCCAGAATGGTGGGGCTCAAACTTTTATAGAGTTTTAGACAAAGAGGCATCATGGCCTCAATAGGAAACTTCTTTGTCATCAATAGGGGAAGAGAAATAGTATACCAGGGACTAGTGAAATGAGGCTGTTTTCTAAATTATATATTAAAAAATGAAGAATGAGGAACAGGCATGTAGGAAACTTAACTCTAGCTGTGCCATTCAGCAAAAGGCAAGGGGAGGGAGTGAATACCAAGGCTCTGGGTTTATCAGCCTTGGCATAACTGCATCTTGCAGGCTGGGGCCATACCAGTCAGATGAGTTCACCAATTCACAACATCTCATGGACTGATTGACCATTTGGCAGGCAAGTGTAACATTCGGGAATGGGCAAGGGAGGGCTGGGGAGGACACCTGGATTCATATAATTTTAGAGTTGTAAGAGATGGTAGGTTCTATCTAGCCCTTTAATTTTAAGGATGAGGAAACTGAGGCACAGGGTGATCAAATGGCTTGCTTCAGATCACACAGCTAGTTTCCCTCAGAGCTAAGACTAGAACCCATATCTCTTGGACTCCCAGTCCAATGCAGAGGACTCCAGGAGGAGGAGGTAGGGTGAAAAGCTGGAGAAGTAGAGGACACCAAAGACAAGTTTCATACATCACAATGTTTGTCTGGGGCCAACTAACCCAAACCGAGGATATCAAGCAACTTTAAAGTGGTTGGAAGGGAAGGGCCTTGTGATTGTTAGGTAAGTTGGTTTTTTTGGGGGGGGGGGGGGGATTGTGTTTGTGAATGCTCAAGGAATGAGCAGGTACTGTGCTATGGAATCAAACAGGAATCCAGAGATAGTTATTTCACTTTTGGCCAGAAGGTGTTAAGAGAAGTGCTCAAGTGCTCATGAAATACCACTAATGTGGGTAATATATTAAGGACTTAGCTTAGCTATCAATGCCAGCCTTCCTTTGCTACCCATTTCCAGAGTGGTAGGGGAGGAGTGTCCCACTCTGTTAGTCCTTTGCTGTTGCACTCAGTCCTGTTGCTAAATGGAGATTTGCACTTCAGCCAACATTTCAAGAACACTTAATCTGTGATTCATTCTGGGTGGAGGGAGAGGGCAGGGCGAGCCATGGGCTTTTGGCTGCCTGGATTTGTAGGGGAGGAAGTGGTCAGCAACAAGTGATTTTTACAATCTGACCACCATCATGAGCAAAGAAAATGGATCCTGGAACATCTTGAACCTTTAAACAGATGAAAGGTCAGAGGGAAATAGGAACAGTATCTAGGTGAGACCCATGGATTAGGGAGTCAGACTCAGTTTCCCCCAACCTACCATTTTCTCCTCAGCATCCAACAACTGTGCTTCTTCACCCCTACTGCCCAGCCAGTCAATGGACATTTCCCCTGTATATAGAAAAACAGAATGCTACGACTTGATTCACAGTCATTATGAGGGAGGCATGCAAACCTGTTATAAGACTCACTAAATTCTGTGGATTTAGGCTCAAACATTGGCAATCTATGTCCTGGTGGGAGGGAAAGAATTAATGGATAGCTACAGCAGCCTAGGGCCAGGGATGGGTTGAGGTTGGAAAGTAGGGTGGTGGAATAAGCCCAGACCTAGAATCTAGAGGCCTGGGTGTGGTGGACAGAAGGCTGGTTTCCAACGCTGAAGGAAAATCCCAGTTCTGCCTGTTTTAGCACTGACATTTGTATAATGCTTTGAAGGCTTGCAAAGGGCTTTATATACGTTTTTCTTATTTAAGCTTTATAATAACCTTATGAGGTAGGTGCTATTAACCTTGTTAGAACTGAGCCACCCGTGTTTCACAGAAATTCAGTGATCTGTTTGGGATCATACAGCTATTGAGTGTCTAAAGCAGGACCCTGGGCAGGTCATTTAACCTGTATTAGACTCAGTTTCCTCATCTGTAAAGTGGAGATGATAATAGAATATACTTTCCATGGTTGTTGTGAGGAAAAAATGAGATAATATTTGTAAAATGTTTTGTAAACCTTAAAGCACTATGATAAATGTTATCATCATCATCATCATCATTATTATTTTTCATCTATTACTTCTTTTCTTTGTTTTTCTTCAGGCTCAACCTACTTAGTTGTTTCACCCACTTTAGTTAGGTTATAGTTTCAACACCTGTTATCACCCAAGTTACCCCCTTCTATACTCATTCTAATATGTTAATATTCCTCTTAAATGTGGCAGGCCCAGTGAAAACTGGGTCTGGCAGCAGCAAGCACAGTGAGCCTGTTTCCATGACCAATCCTTACAGTCCTATACTTCCAGCCAATTGAATGATGAGATAGACCCTGGATTTTCTTTGACTTTAGTGTGTGTTGCTACTGATGTTCTTTGTGCCTCTAGACAAATATAGATGTATGTGGGAAAACTGGGCACACTAGAATGATATTGGTTTAATATGGTTTGAGTAAGTAGACATGGTGGGCAGGGTTTTTTTTCTGAGTATTTAGTTGTGTCAGTTAGGAAACAGATGTGATATGCTTGAGGGTGGGGACCTTGAGATGTCTGATCCACTTTGTCAGAAGAGCTGTTGGTCATGGGCTTCTACGAGGAGCCAGATTCCCTGTGGAGACACTTGGTTCTTCCCAGTACCAACCAATCTATTTGTTCTTTATAATTTTTTTTTTTGGCATGGACCTATGATTTCATTGATCTGGGGAACTTTTACCACCAATGTAGATCAATAGCAGTTCTGCAATTATAGTCCTGGCATTACAAGAGGCATTACAAGATTAAGTGAATAACTCAAGGTCACTCCACCAGGATATATCGGGCTGAACTTGAACCCAGCCTTCTTGGCTGAGGCCTTTGTGTATCTACTGTATGACAGCATCTTTCATCTTTCTTGATCCAGTTCAAATATTGGACTAGGGCCATCTGAACACTTTGTATCTATTTGTTACCCAAACATTGACTTTTAGGATTGGCAGTAGGACAAAGCAATGTAATTTGGAGGGCCTTAAATGCCAGATCGAGGAATTTATATTTAATCTTAGAGTCAACAGGAAACCACTGAAGAAGCTTTTTGAGTGGGGGAATGACATTGCCAGACCAGTTATTTGGTAAGATTATTTTGATAATTATGTGGATGATGGACTGGAGAGATTCACGGAAACCAATCAGGCAAAGAGTCATGAAGGCTAAAACTAGAGGTATGGTTGCATGAGTGAAGAAAAGAAGACAGATGTGGAAAAAAAAAAAAGAGAAGTTGTGGAGATAAAATTGGTGGGATTTGGCTATTTATTGGCTATGGAAATAGATTCTGAGATGGAGTCAAAGAGGGACATGCTGAAAATGGAGGCTTTGAAGGTGATCTGTTTGTAGACATGCAGGGTACTTTTGAGAGAGGGAGAAATGAGAGCACGAAGATCAGGTCAGCAAATATTGTAGTTGAGGCATGAAACTGTCAGGGCTTGACCAAAGGCAATGACAGTGGCAATGAGGGGCACTGGATTTCTGATATGTGATGTAAAAATCCACAGGAGATGGAGGGACAAGGGAGAGGGAAGGAGTGGAAGATAACTCAAAGGTTTTAATGCCTGGAACAATGTTGGTACCAAGGAGGAAATGAGGAGTGGGAAGGTGGTTCAATATCATTCCCGTTTGAATTGGGATATTTCTTTAGAAAATGGAAGAGAATAGCACCAAATGACACATACCACGTCTGTCATCACACTGCTTGGTGCTTTTATTCCAGGATGTCAAAGCATTGAGTGGATTGGTCAAAAATTCTGACTCTTAAGCTCAGCCTTCTTGTGGTCTCACTGGTGGCCAATCTTGGCAAAGATTTTTAGACTTTTTCTCATTCCAGTTAGAACATTCATAAACTCCCAACAGTATTTCAACCACAAGGCACAGTACCCATGGTCTATTTTTGTTTACTTGAAGATATATGCCTCTGAACACAACAGAGGCAAGATTAATACTTGATTTTCTGACAATTTCAGTTCTCTCTTCTTTGTGGCCAGTTTTAACTTTAAAAGTGGCAGGTCACCTTTTTCATCAGTACTTTTTTCTTTCTCCATAATTCTGATTTTCTGCTTAAGACAATCCTTTCCATCCTTTTTGTTATTTGTTTTCCTAGGTAAATGTCTCTTTTTTCCATGAAACTTTCCCAAATTAACCCCTTTTTGACACTTTATTTCATTTATTCCAGCTTTCTCTACCTTTTAGATCTCTATAAAGCTATAATTAATTTTACAACCACCTATACATTGTTGTGTATGTCTGCTTTGCCTGTGTTTGTCCTGTGTTTCCTTTCATGTTGTAAGTTCATTCAGGTAGTTGCCACATTTATCTCCCTTTCCTTTGTATCATGGCCAATACCTACTAGTACTCTGCATCCAATGTATTATTTATCTACATATACACATGTAAATGGTGGAGGATGTTGAAATTAATGGAACAATGAAATCCAAGAAGGATTGATCTAGAAAATTTTTTTGGAGAAAGTGGAAGTCTGGGAAAATAATGAAAAGGGATGGAAGGCATCATGAATATGTGTATTCATATACCTATGTGTATACATATAGATATTAATATATGCTATTACTGTCACACATTCAGTGTACATCAGAGGTGAGACTTGAAGCCAGGTCTAACTGACTCTGAGGCCAGGATTCTATCTATTGTACCACACAGCCTTTCATATATAGTGTGGCGTAGTGTATAGAGCTTTGGCCACAAAGTCAATGAAACCAGACCTCAAGTCACATTTCTGACATGTAGTGGGCAGGTCACTTACCATCCCAATGCCCCAAACAATCTTCTAAGACAAAAAATTACAGAGCATTTGCCAATCTGCATTAGTAGAGGGAATTTTTTAACCAGGTGTCCCATATACCAATGAAATCACAAAAGTCTGGTCCAAAATGTTATATTTATAAATATTATATGTAATGTGTATGTTTATGTATATAGAGATAGCTGTACATAGATGAATAAAATTGCATAAATATGTAATTTGACTAATGGTCTATTTCCTTGTCACTTATTATAGTGTGTTTCATTGTTGGATTCTCTAATTGTTTCCCTACTCTCCTTACAGATTTGGACATACAAATGTGCTTCACATACTGTTGGAAAATGGGGCAGATATTAATGCACAGAACAGACTTGGGGCAAGTGTGCTCACCATGGCTTCCCGAGGTGGTCATCTCAGCGCAGTTAAGCTCTTACTGGAAACAGGAGCCTTTGTGGACAATTATGACCATTTTAATCACAGTGTACTTGAGGATGGCAACAAAGGGGACCTGCCAGACATAACTGCCCTGATGATAGCTGCCCAGCATGGACATGAGGCAGTGGTCCATCTCTTAGTGGAGTGGGGAGCTGATGCCAATTACAGTGTGAAGACTATGGGCTGGAGTCCGCTGATGTTGGCAGCTCTTAATGGGAGAGTGAGTGTGGCTCAGCAGCTGGTGGACAAAGGAGCTAACCCTGACCATGTCAATGTGCTGGAGAAAACCTCTTTTGAAATTGCACTTGATTTCAAACATAAAGAAATGATAGACTATTTGGATTCTGTTACAACTGTTAGACCCAAAACAGGTAAGGGCCTCTGTCCTCTTGATTTTGTTTGCTTGTTTTGCATTGCAAAGCTAAAAAAAATTGCCATTTACTTTTTGTTTTTTTTACTTAAGGGCAGTGCATGGAAGTGTAGTTGTTGATAGCTTAGTAGAGTAGAAGAATCACAGGGCTAGGCTTGAAGATGTCCTGCTGATGAGTAGTGAGAATTCGAATCATAGCAGTTACTAGGAGTTACAGTACTCAGGGGATGACTGGGTCGCACAGTGGATAGAGCACTGGGCTTGGAATAAGGAAAATTCATTTTCGAGTTCGAATCAGGCCTCAGACACTTACTAGCTGTGTGACCCTGGGCAAGTCACTTAATCCTTTTTGCTTTAGTTTCCTCATTTGTAAAACGAGCTAGAAAAGGAAATGGCAAACCATTCCATTATCTTTGCCAAGAAAATCCCAAAATGGAGCCACAAAGAGTTGCACATGACTGAAATGACTGAACAACAACAAAATTTTCACTTAGAGCAAATGCAATTGTGGGTGGGTGGGTGGAGAGGGCATAAAACAATCCAAATATAGGTGTGGTTGTTCTGGGAGAAGGAGTTACCCTTCCCCTTTGAGAGCCTGGCCCTTGCCCCTATGGGAATTAGGGGGAAAAGTGGAGTCCAAGAAAGAGATACCATGGCAAAGACTGAGGTGGCAACTACTGCACCATGCAGAGGGCACAGGTCAGGGGAGGTCCATGAAACTTATGCATGGAAATGGTGGTTGCTATGGAGAGGAAGCATTGAATGGAGAGGAAAGAAGACCCATTCAGCATCTCCCCCTGCCCAGCTAATTATAGCTCTGGTTTCTCTTTGTAAGAATAATATTTAAAGAGCTCTTTATTTAATTTCTAGCTACAGTACTCGGACTTCAAGTTTCTTTTTTTTATTTATTTTTAATTATCAACAATCACTTCATAAACTTCTGAGTTTTAAAATTTTCTCCCTTTCCCTTCCCACCTCCCTCCCCAAGATGGCTTGCAATCTGCAGTTCCTATTAAACATATTTTCACATTAGTGATGTTGTAAGTAAGAATTAGAACCAATAGGAGGAACCACCAGAAAGATGAAACAAAACACAACAGAAGAAAAAAATAACAAATAGTATGCTTTGATCTGCATTCAAACTCCATAATTCTTTCTTAGGATGTGGATAGCATTTTCCAACATGAGGCCTTTGGAGATGTCTTAGATCTCAAGTAAGTTTCCACAAAATAGATGGTGGTACCTGGACAATAGTTATATATTTGAAATAATTTTATTTGTATAGGTATGACTAATTATATCAAAAGCCTTTCAGCAACTTGCTGTTAAAACCTCAAAACAATTATTCACTTGTTATAGTCAAAATCTGTTGCATAATTTAGAATAGGAGTTCAAGAAATGCACTGTTAACTGTTTTTATTCTTCAGTCTACTGTGGTTTTCTTTAGATTTAAGTAGATCTAACTCACTCTGAATCTTTATTGCCCTGTTTGACCTGTCCACTAACCAGTTTTGGTGGATGTTAAAACTTTGAAGTCTTTCTTCTCCTGTTATACAAATGGTCTTAATGAAAGGTTGTTATCAAGTTCTAACCTTGAAAGGTTCATCTTTCCTGTGCCTTCTAATTCTAAGTGCTCAGGGTACCTGAATCTGCCTTCTTCATAGTTAAAAAGGAGCAGAATGGAAAAAAAAACTGTGGCCATGTACACCAGCATGATTTCTACATGGATATTGCTTTCCAAACAGGAAGAAATTATCTGCCTGCCTTTTCTTTTCTTTTTTCTTTTTTTTCTCTTCATAATACCTTCCCTACTTTCAGTTCAAATCTCTTTTTATAATAACAACTCACATGTATATAGTGTTTTACAGTTTATAGTGTATTCCTCATAACATCCTTATAACATAGATAATTTAGGTATTATCACTGTCAGTTTACAGATAATGTAACCTAGTTTCAGAGAGATTAAATTACTTCTTTGAAGGTAGATGGCTAATAATGGAGGTATTAGGACTCCAGCCCAGATCTTCAGATTCCACTATGGTCCATGTTCCTTCTAATACCTAATTGTTCCTAAAAGTACTCCATGATATTTTTGTTTTTATATTTAAATAAATTAAAATTTGATTTTCAAAAATTTTAAATGTTCATTGAGAAAATGGAAATATCCTGAGGTGCTACCAACCAGAACAAGGAGTCAATCTACAATTATAAATTGGAGTATTCTGTGATTAAGAATATGAGAGAAATGATTAGTACTAATGTGGTGTTAAAAGTATGGAGAGGAGAGGCTATTTTTCAAAGTGTAGGAAAGTATTTTTTCTTTTTTTTTTATTCTGGAAATAAAACGAGCATTTCAATAACAAAGTAGAATAGCAAAAAAGAAGACTGCGTATGAAACTGCAAATTTGTTATGTACAACTTGCTTTTTTCTTTTAAACATATAATAAAGTTATCATGTAACTTTTTTCCTCCTTCCCCTCCCTGCCCCCTGCTCTAGAGATGGCTACCATTAAAGACAAATATATGTGTATACATATATATATATATATATACAAATATACACATATATTAATATGTATATATGTGTATATATATATATACATACATATATAAATCTGTAAAACCATATTATACATACTTCTGTGTTCTTTCTCTGGATGCAGATAGCATCATCCTTCATAGATTCAGGTATTTTTAGTAATCAAATGACTAGTTCACTTAAAGTTGTTCTTAAAACAAAATCGCTGTTAGAGTATACAATGTTCTTTAGGAAGAAGCTATTTTAATGATTCTTCTTAGCCTGGCATTCAAGACCTAAAATCTGGTTCAACAACAAACAACACTCAGATCTAGAATGTCCTCCTCTCTCTGCCTATACAAATTCTGGCCATCCTTCATAGCCCACTTCAAACTTCACATCTTCCTGGAAGCCTTCTTGCACCATGTAACAGACTTTCAAATACTTTTCTCCGTGGTACCCAACCAGTGCTCTATCCTGTCAAGATCTTTTTATATTCTGACTCTGTCAGTCATTGTTTTAGCTTTCTTTTCTAGTGCAATCTGCAAGTCTGAGATGCATGTTTTCTCTGCCTTTATCCAGGTCATTCACAAACATATGCTAAACAGCACATTGAGCAAACCCAAGCCACCTCTGTGGCATTTCACTAAGACTTCCTTCCAGGTTGACTTCCGACCATTAATGACTCCCCTGATGTGGCCATCCATTTGCAAATAGTAGGCCTTTAACAAATGTTTATTGAATTCTTTAACTGAATTGAGCCAGTATCATATCTGCTTTGCTGTACTATTGTCTCACATCTCCACCTTTCCTACAAGAATTACATGAAAGACTCCCAAATTCTTTACTAAAATCTAGGTAAGTGGTACTTACAGAATTTCACTGATCTGTCAAAAAAGAAAATGAGGTTAGTCTGGTATAACTGGTTTTAGTGAAGTCCTGTTGTCTCTGTGATCACCACTTCCTTATCTAGATATTCACTAACCACCCTTTTAACAACATGTTTTATTATTTTGCTGGGAATTAAAATCAAGTTCATCAGCCTAAAGACTTCTGACCTTTAGTCTTACGGCATTTTCCCCATTTTTCTACTCCATCATATATTACTGAAAGTGGTTCAATTTCAGGATTATTCCTACAACCTTGAAGGGTAAAGTAATTAGTTGGGTGCTCAACCTGCTAGTACAAGTTAGAAGAGTGAGCCTGGAGCCTGGGCTGCTTAGAGATCTTAAGCAATTTAGTTTCAGAAAAGGAAATTGAACTAGCTGTAAAATTGAGCCAGAAGGTTGGGAGAAGGACTCTGTTCCACATGAATTTTCTGGAGAATTCTATCAACCTTTTAAGGAACTATTAACACCTCTGTATAAATTGGTCTGCTATGCCTCTATACTTTTGAGGGTAGCTGAAGCTAGAAACTCTTCCTACTTTCCCTTTTTTCCCCAACCCTTTAAAATTCTCTTCACTTTTTTGTATGGGTAGTCCCACCTAGGATTTTACACACTAGATGGTCTTAGCTAGCAGCAAGTAAACGAGGCTGGCCCTTTAAGAAAGTAGGCGTTTTTCTGCCACAGGAAGAATGAGAGACTTGGGGAGGCTTGGAGGGGGGGGGTGATTGGACCAGAAAATAGTGAGCTTTTATTGCGTGTGAGAAATAACACCTGATTGCTGTGGAGGTCTGCTGAGCTCTCCTTGCCTGTCTGGACATTCTCAAGTGTTTCCTGACCACTGATGACTGTGGAATATCCTTTTAACTTTGAAGTTGCCTCTTTTTGATTGTTAATTAGTAAAGTTGTTTTTGATTGTTAAAAAGAGTCAAAGTGGTTCAGTAAACTGGTTATTTTAGGGTCCTCGAATTCAGTCCATCTGGGCCTGGTAACTTGAACTCATCAAGGGCAACTAGGTGCTTATTTACTCTTTTTCTAGTTTGGGATTTCAAAAGCTCATTCATCATTTTTGTTTTTTCCATTCCAGTCCAAAGACTGGTTTATTCTTGATATGATAAAGGACATCCTCAGCTTGGTCCTTTATCACTGTTCTATCCATACTGAACATTGGTTCTGTCCCTTATTTTGTGATCTTTTTGGCAATATAGCTAATAAAACTTTTTTTTTTTGTTATCCAGTGTTGACTTCAGAAAGTGGTTAGGAGGGTCCAAATGGAGCTAAAATTCAGTAGGAGAAGTAAGCCCTCAAGGTAAGGGAAGTTATCAAGAAGAAAACTTTGAAGACACAAGCAAAAATGAATCTGATATTTAGGAAATAGGAGTTGCCAAAGGAGACTAGTGTTTACACACAGGGAATTGGGCAGCCAACTTATATTTTAGGAAAACATTCAAAAGGGGGTTGCTGCCCAACAACTGTTGCTAATTAAACTTTTATCGCCTTAAAAAAAAGACATAGAAAAGAATGAATATAAAGGCATACCATGGTTCAGAAAAGAGTATTAGGAGTGCTAAACCTCCAGATGAAATGCGGTTGTTGAATACTAAGGAAAACCAAAAGGGTATTTCAGGCTTAAAAAAACAAACTCTATTTGGGAAAAAAAAGAGGATCAAAGATAAATGGATAGGATGATGTTAAAGGATGACAGAATAAAGGTCTTATCCCTGTGTTCAGAAAACAAATTTTGCAAGTTTGGAGATGAGATGGAGAGAGGCGTGGCAAGATAGCTCACCTAAAAAAAAGCTTTTTTAAAAAATAAAGCACAAAAAAAAATAATAAAACGCAAACTCAGGATGACTTAGCAGTGCAATGTGGCAGACCCAAAATATAATTTTGTACATATATAAGGGATAATATAGTTTATAATATACTTTTGACCTGTGTAAAGAGAAGTGATAGTCCTACTGACTGTGCTTTGGTCAAATTTCATCTGGAGTATTTACTCAGTTCTGAGCACTATGTTTTAAGAAGGAAAGCAATCCAAGAGAGTGATCAGGATGGAGAAGAATTTCCCAGCCATAGCATACATGAATCAATTGAAGGGAAAGGCAGCATGTTGTAAAGAGCCAACCTTGGAACCTGGAAGACCTGAGGTCAGGTATCTATTCTTACACATATTGGCTGTTGGACCCTGGCAACCTCTAAATGAACCAGACAGCTCTCCAAGACTGTCATTTGCAAAACAAGTAGTGATCTGTACTAGTAGAAGGAGGTTCCTCACTAGGAATTCCCTATAACTAATGAAATTACAGGTCTAGGCCAAAAACAAAACAAAACAATACAAACAAACAAAAATAAGCTAAAGTAATTGGGAATGTTTAGCCCAGAGAAGAGAAAACCCATGGGGGAGGGCTCTTATCAGTCTTCAAATATTTGAAAGGCTATGATCTCAAAGTGTGTTCCATGGACCCCTGGGGGTCCCTGAGATGGTCTTCATATCAGAACTACTTTCATAATAAACTAAGATGTTATTTACCTATTAAAATACTCCTCCCTTTCCCAGCTACTTATATGTGAGGCCATATTTTCTTCAACATTACTGAATACAGAATCACATATGAAAATCTAGCTGTTTTCTGTAGTCAGACAGAGATTTGCAAAAATATGCAAAATGTTGTTCTTCTTGCTCATTTTTTTATTTTGGAAAATATAGTTATTTTCCCTTAAAATGTTATTTATGTTTATATATGATGAGTTTGTTATTATTTTAATGAATTAATATTTTAAAAATTGATCTTTTTAATTTCTAATATGGTAAATATCAACATCCTAGAGAAGATGGCAAATTACTCCAGGATCTTTGCCAAGAAAACCCCAAATGGGGTCACAGAGGGTCAGATACAACTGAAACACTGAACAATAACAATAACAACAACAAAGTATAGATAAATATAGCTCACATAAACAAAAGCTCTTTGGGGTCCTCAATCTTTAAGAATGAAAATGGGTCCTGAGACCAAAAAGTTTGAGAACCACTATGTAAGAGGGATTAGGCTTAAGCCTAGGGAGTAGAACTAGGTGAACTGGATAGAGATTGCAGAGAGGCTTGAGGTAAGTAAAAACTATTTTAAAAAAATGCTAGTCCAAATTGAGTGGTGGGTTCTTTCTCACCAGAGGACTATGAGTAAAGTCTGGATGACCACTTAGGAATATTGCAGAGTTTCAGGTATGGTTGGTCTATATGGTGTCTTCCAAATTCAAACTTCTGTGAGATTCTATAATCTGCAACACCCATTTATTTGTACCACCATCTACCGATAAGGAACAGACTATCAAAATAATCATAATCTCAGAGAAGGCCAGTCAACCTAAAGCATAAATCCCACCTATAATGAAACAGACAAAGGGTTATCCAGCCTCTGTTTGAAGACCACCATTGGCAGGGAACTCATTACCCATCCAGGAATCCTTTTCCACTCCTGTAGAACTCTAATTGTTAGGAAAATCTTTATATTAAACCCAAATATATCACCTTATACTGCCTTGACATTAGTCTTTGTTCCTCTCTCAGGGGCTAAATAAGTAAATTAAGATTAATCCTCCCACATTTAAAGAAACCACACATTTGGATTTTCCATGATAGCTTGCCATACTGATCATGTAAGAGAAAGAATGTGAATGAAGAAGGCCCAAGCAATGGCCCTCCTCCTTGGTGACCCTGGACCCTTCAAGTTACAGACAGAATCATGAGTATGCTTCATTGGAAATCTACTCCAAAGAAGTACACCAAAACCCCCTCAGGCCCAAACTACCCCCTCCCTACTCCCATGGCAGAGAAAACCTTAAAATTCTTAGGGAGATCCCCATGCTACAGAAAAACATGAACCTGCTGACCAGGAAGGCACCCTTTAGGCGCTAGTTAGAGAAATAGGACACTTCTGAGACATTAAAATCACCTTCTTTAATAATAAGGAATTTTATCTCCAGAATTGGTAAAATCACTTTAATCATACTTTAGATATGGCTAAGAAAAAGGTTGCATTCTAGAAAAAGATTATATGTAAAATTATGCTGTTATTTTGAATTCTCCATTATATTAAATTGTTCTGATTTTAACTTTTTTAGTCTAAATGTTTTGTTTGTTCAGATGAAGAGAAAAGACGGCCTGATATTTTCCACGCTTTGAAAATGGGTAAGTGCTTTGGAAAATACATTTAAGCATATGTCTGTATAAACGTATGCATGCATGTATACATGCATATGTGTAAGTATATGTACATGTATAAAATGCTGGGTTTAGTATTTCAGCTACCTTTTTTCGCCACTAGATGGCATATTCATGCAAAAGTAAAGCAAATATAGACACTATTAAGGGAACTGTATCACTTTTCAGAAATGTGGGCAACAGACCAAAAAAGCAGGTTTTCTTTGCAAGAAATATATAATAGCCTTCTTATTTTTTAGAATGATAGGTGGATGAGCAGATTAGCCAAATAAGAAACATGGAAAAATAGAGATTGCTTGTGTGTGTGTAGAATAACAATAATAGCTAATAATAATAGCTAACACTTTAAGTACTTTATAATTGTTTTCTCATTTTATCCTTACAACAACTCTTTTAGGTAGGTGCTATTATAATTTGCATTTTCCAGATGAGGAAAGTGAGGCAGACAGAGGTTAAGTGACTTGCCTGGAGTCACATAGCTAGAAAGTATCTTAAGGCTGGATTTGAATTCAGATCTTCCTGATGTCAGGTCCAAAGTTTGTATTCACTGTGCTACCAGGAGTCTTCCATATGTAATACAAATTAAAATAACAATGATAGCTAGCATTTACATAGTGCTTTAAGGTTTGCAAAGCAGTTTACAAATAGCTCACTTTATCTTCAAAGCAACCCTAGGAAGTTTATTATTACTCTGTATATAAACTTTGTGCTTATATTTTTACAGAATATTAATTTTACAGATATCTAACTTCTATATGCAACATTATTCTATTTTCAGGAAACTTTCAGCTTGTTAAAGAGATTGTAGATGAAGATCCCAACCAAGTAAATATCATTAATGGGGACGGAGCCTCACCTCTGATGCTAGCAGCTGTCACTGGACAGTTGTCTCTTGTGCAGCTGCTTGTGGAGAGAAATGCAGATGTTGACAAGCAGGATAATGTTCATGGATGGACAGCACTAATGCAGGCCACCTACCACGGGTAAACTGCTTTTGTGAGGAATTATAGCTCTTATTTTTTTTCTTAGAGCTAAATACTATAAAGTTGCTTATTTTATTAAATCAGAAATACCTGGGTTTGGGCATTTTCTTCAGAGATGTCAGGGCATTTGTGATGAGGAGCCAGCATGAGATGGTGGAGAAAGTACTGGAATCAGAATGAGAGGACCTGGGTTCTAATCCTGAATCTATTAGTTATTCGCTATATGAACTTGGGAGAGTCACTTAACCTAATCAGGCCTCAGTTTCTTGATCTGTAAAATGAAGGGCTTGAATAAGGTCATCTCTGAGTTTCCTTTCTAGTTAGAAATCTCGTAAGCATAAGTCTGGGGGAAGAAATGAATGCAGTCACAAACTGTGTGTGTGTATGTGTGTGTGTGTTTGTTTGTTTCAAACTAGATCTGGTATTCCATTAACGTAGAGCACTCCCTCTATCGCGGCAGATCAGCATCAGTTTTTCAACTAATAGAGCTGCCTGGGACCCTGGGATCCTAAGTGACTTCCCCAGCATCACCAGTTAGCATGTGTCAGAGGTTAGCATGTATCTTGAGTCCAGATCTTCCTGACCTCTATCCACTATGACCCGCTGCCTCTCACTGTATTATTAAACCTTACTTCAAGAGGCAATTTTTACATCCTACTTATTCTGCAGATTTTTATCACTTTCACAAATTTTTATCCATATCCATAAACAATCATTGAGTGAGGCTTCTTTTTTGTAGAAAATGTTGTATTACAAGACAATTGTTCATAAATGGGTGATTTAATTGAACTTTTCACATTTAAAGTCATAACATTCTTTGGGTTGAGGGACTCTAAGCACCAGCTGAATGATTTTGGTAGTAGTTCACCATCATAAACTATCTAGAAACAGATTAGTTAGCACATTCAACAGGTCAGTCATTCAACAAGTGTATATTAAGCACATGCTATGTGCTGGGCACTGAGTTAAGCACAAGAGATAGAAAGAAAAAAATCAAACTAGTCCCTGTTCCCAAGGTGCTCACAGTCTAATGGGGTGAGACAACATGCAAACAAGCTCCATACAAATAAGATATAGATAGGATACATTGGAGGGAATCACAGAGGATGGGCACTAGAATTAAGGGTGATGAGTAAAGTCTTCCTGAAAAAGGCAGGATTTTATCTGACACTTGAAGGAAGCCAGGAGACAGAGATAAGGAGGGAAGAGAATTCCAGGCATAGAGGGACAGCCAGTGAAAATGCCCAGAGTCAGGAGATAGGGTATCTGGTGTGAGGAACAGGAAAGAAGCTAATGTCATGGGATCACAGAGTATATTGGGGGGGGGGGGAGTAAGCAGGAAGAAGAATGAAAAGGTAGGAGGGGGCCAGGTTATGAGCAGCTTTAAAAACCAACTTATATATTTCATCCTGGAGGTTACAGGGAGCCTCTGGAGTTTACTGATTGGGGGGGCAGGTGGTGACATGGTCAAACCTATGCTTTAGGAAGATCGATTTTATAGCTAGGTCGAGGACTGGATTAGGAGGAGACTTGAGGCAGGGCTACCAACCAGGCTCATACCTCTGCATAAACACATCTTAAAACTGGAGGAAATTCCAAGGCCATATGGTATCACTGAAAGATCTGTCTTTTGTCACTTATTAGGCAATGTTTTGGCCTTTTACTTCTTTAGTATGTAAATTAAAGGCTATTATCAGGGGAATGTATGACTAGGAAAAAAGTGGGCCTGGTTGGTTACTGGGTAGGAGGGATAATTGATAGCTTTTGTGTTTCCTTGGTGCCCCTACAGGGTCAAGACAGCTAGAGGAAAGCAATAGGGTGGGCCCCTAATGTGACCGATTTATGAAAGGATTTCCATTAGTTGGTCAGACATTAATGGACTGCAATTTTGCATTGTTAGAGTATTTACTTCAGTCAGGTCATAGATCTATTAGAATATTAGAATAAATTAAAGGTACCAAATATAATTAGATTTAAATAATAAAAGAGATCTTCCATACAAGGGTAGTAAGGATTCACTTACATAACAATCATTTATTAAGTAACTACTATATGCAACTCACTGTGTTCTGGTTATAAAAATAGAAATGATGTAGTCTCTGTCCAAAGTGATACTTTGAAAATTTCCAATTAATTGTGCTAGTTAGTAACATTATATAGAATGGTCTTTCCAAACATTCCATGCATTGAGTTACAGTGACTGCTACTGTATCTCTAGTGACTCAGGAAAGGATCAGTTTTTTTCCCCTAGCAAATGTGACTTTTGTTTTGTTCTGGTTTTGAATAGGAATAAAGAAGTTGTTAAATATTTGTTAAATCAAGGAACTGATGTTACTCTTCGAGCAAAAAATGGATATACAGCTTTTGATCTAGTCATGCTGCTGAATGACCCTGGTATGTTATTTTATAAATGTTGTCTTTAATTAAATATATCTTTGCTTAATTATTACTAATTGATTTCTTCAATACAATCAATCAGTAAATATTTATCAAATGCCTACTATGTGCCAGACACTGTGCTAAGCAAAAAGAGGTAAAAGACAATCTTTGACCTCAAATAGCTTACAAATGGGCAGACAATGTTCAAACAAATATTTACAAAGCATGCTATATACAAGATAAATAGGAAATAATTAACGGGGGGGGGCATTGGAATTAAGAAGGGTTGGGAAAGCCTTCTATAGAAAAATGGGATTTTTTATTCTTTTGACTAGGCAATGGGGTTAAGTGACTTGCCCAGGGTCGCACAGCTAGTAAATGTTATATGTCTGAGGCTGAATTTGAACTCAGGTCCTTCATGACTCTAGGGTCGGTGCTCTATCTACTGTGCCACTTACCTGCCCCCAAAATGGGATTTTAGCTGGGCCTTAAAGGAAGCCAGGGAGGTCAGTTAGTGGAGCAGAAGAAGGAGAGCATTCCGGGCACAGGGAGCAGCCAGAGAGAATGTCTAGAGCTGAGAACTGAGTGTCTTCTTGGTGAAATAGCCAGAAGGCCAGTGTCACTGGGTAGAAGAGTATGTATTGAGGAGTAAGGAGTAAGAAGACTGGAAAGGCAGGAGGTTATAAAGGGTTTTGAATGCCAAAACAGAGTATTTTGTTTTTGATCTTGGAGGCAATAGGGAGGCACTGGTGTTTATTGAGTGGGGGTCTAGGGGGAGTGTCGAGAGGATGGGGTTGACATCAGACCTGTGCTTTAGGAAAGTCACTTTAGTGGCCAAATGGAGGATGGATTGGAATAAGGAGAGACTTGAGGGAGGCATACCCACCAGTAGGTTTTTGCAATAATCCAGGCATAAGGTGATAAGGACAGAGTTTATATGCCTAAATATTTAATTGATGAAGAAGAAAAATGTAAGCATTTTTATTTTCAGTCACATTTTAATTGTGCTTTTGATAACTGAAAAGATTCTCAAAGTTAATTATAATTTTATTGACCTAACTGATCGGGTGACATCCTGGTGTACAGAACAAAGTCCTGAGCTAGGAGTCAGGAAGACCTGGGTTCAAATTCTGCCTCTGGTTTATTAGCTGTGTGATCCTGTGCAAGCCATTTAATTTGCCTGACACAACCTTCTAGAACTTAGAAGGTAACATGGTATACCATAACATGGTATTCAGAACATTGGTTCTGAAATCAGAAGACCTGGGTTCAAATCCTACCTTTAATAGGTCGTACCAGTAAATGTTGGACTAATGATACTATTTAGAGGTAAAATGTCTTCTTTTGCATTTATAGATACAGAACTTGTACGGTTGTTGGCATCTGTCTGCATGCAAGTGAATAAAGACAAAAGCAAGTCAATCAGCCAGTCATCTTTGCCCCATTCCAGGATTAGACAATCCTTGAGTGTCCCAGTGTTGCCAGATGACAGAGGTGGATTGAAGGTTTGCCTCTTTCCTTCCTTACTAGTGAGGAATATACCATGTGTAGATAGATAGTAGAGGTACAATTAACCATCACTTGGTTATCTAGGACCTAAGTATGCATTGCCCAGCAAAAAAGAAAGGCTTGTGTGACCAGTAGACTCTCACTCTAGGCTCATTTTCTTGCATAAGAATTCTTTAAAATCTCAGCATTTCATAGAACAATCTTATTTCCATAGCAGGCAGTTGCGTCTTTCTGGAGCAACTGAAAGCAATATGTTTATCATTCCGTACCACTCAGTTTGATTATCTGTGGTCTCTTTTTCCCCATTTCTTTACATTATGGTCAGGAGTATGCTGTAGTCACTAGAGAATCAGCACTTACATATTCTGTGGATGGTCCCCTACAAAAATGTGAGCTTTGTTCAATAAGACCTCACTTATCCAGAGGTCAGTTAGTTACTGAGTTTTTATGAAACATCTATGTGCCAGGCACATAAGAGACGGGGATACAAAGAAAGGCACAAATAGCCCCTGCTCTCAAAGAGTTCAGTCTAATGGGGGAAACAACATACAAACAACTTTGTACATACAAGATTTATCCAGGGCAAATTGGAGATAAGCTCAGAAGGAAGGCACTAGTATTAAGGGGGATCCAGAAAGGCTTCTGGCAGAAGGTGGGATTTTTGAAAGAAGCCAGGGAATACAGGAGGCAAAGCCAAGAAGGAAGAGCATTCCAGGCCTTGGTGTCAATCAATGAAAATGCCCAGAGTCAAGAGGTGGAGCGTCCTATTTGAGGAACAGCAAGAAGGTCACTGAATGTGGAAGGGAGTCAAGTGTCAGGTTGGAAAGGTAGGAAGGGTCCAAGTTATGAAGGGCTTTAAAAACTGAGGATTGTATATTTAGTCCTGGAGGTGATAACAACAACAACAACACATTTCCATAGTGCTTCATGATATGCAAAGCACTTTCCTTGCAACAAACCGAGGGAAACAGAGACTTAGAGAGTTTAAATGAATTGCTTTAGGTTACACAACTAAGTATCAGAGCCCGGACTTGAAACCAAGGCAAAGGATCTTAGATTTAGAGCTAGACATTATTGCACTCAGTTTTCTGACAAATGAAGAAACTGAGGCCTCCACAGGTTAAGAGATGTATCCAGAGTTACAAAGGAAGTGGCAGAACCCAGAATTTTTTTATTCTATTCTATTCAAGGCCTTTTTCTATTATGTCTTACGCATGTATATCCCTTTCAAAAAAGCAAAGTATGTAAGGACATATTTCTAAAAGATTTTCTTCAAAAAAGATTGAATAAAAAAAGTTTTGACCCTTGAAGGGATACCTCCATTTATCAGGAAAATATCCAATTGGAAAAACTTTCCATGAGCATGCAGGGTATCTGAGGGAAGCTGGCTTGTAATTCAGAAAGATTACCTGTGGATAATTCACATACACAAAGTCAGGCATTAGTTTTGTTAATATTTGCTAGATGGTCCGGACCATCATTGTTTGGAGAAAATTTTTTCTTCCAAAGTGAGTTCTGTTCTATTTTTGGTGTTGTCTGGACTTGTGGTTTTTATCATAATAGGAAACCCTTGGTGAGGAAGGCCCCTCACCAATGTAAAGGGCAACTACCCTGTCTGTACTTTCTAGTCTTGGATCTCTTCCTGGGGCATGGAAGGATTATGTGACTTGCCCAGAGTCACACATGCATTATGTATTAAGGGATGGACTTGAACCCAGGTCATGACGGCTTTGAGACAAGCTCTCTCTATTAACACCACACTGTCTCTGTGTATCTGTTCTATACCCCCTGAGAATTCTGGGTAATTTGTGCTATTCTTTACAGGGACCAAAAAAAGGATCATGAAACAAAGTGTAAATGGGTCAAAAGGAGCAGTACCTAAGATTGTTCTGAGCAGAAAGGATTGGGGACAGTGATTATTTATAGGAGGAAAAATAGAGAAAAGAATGAAAGCCTGGCTAGATATCAGACTGAAGAAACACTGACTTTTAGACATTTAGAAAAAAGAAATCAAGTCAAAAAATTGAAAGCTAGTCTTAAAATTTAGTCAAATGTCCTGAGAGGTGATTGTCAGGGGAAAAAAAAACTAAATTGATAAATTAATTTTGATTAAGAGACTCTTCTTACACACTGTGCCAGGTTATTTAAAGCCCACACTCCAACTTGGAAATCCAAACCTGCTCTCAATGCATGTCTGATAAATATGAGCATATCATTATGCCATGACTTGATAGACAACTTCTGCAAACTGACTTTGCTTGAAATGAGTTTTTCATTCATAGGCACATATTCTGAGTAAACATGAGTCATCTCTTATGTTTTTTTTTCCTGATTTGCCTTTGCTTTAAAAATTAAGACTATTCAGTTAATTTAACGAATGTATAATGAATACCTTCTATGTTTTAGGCACTGTGCTAAGGACTGGGAATATGAAAACAAAACAGGAACTTTCATTGTACTGGGAAGATCCCACTTATACACAGACAAAAAAATAGGTTATCTGAGGAGGGGTTATCTTGACAATGGTGGGAGGAAAAATGGGGGGAAATGAGAATAAACCTGAATGGATAATATTAAGTTGAAACACAGACTATGGACCATTTATCATAAAAAATTGAAAAAATGGCCTTTTGCTAATAACCAAGAGAATCAGAGAAGGCATCATTGTAGGAGGTAGCACCAGAACTGTCCTTTGTATGAAAATACAGTTTTAATTTGTCTGCTGGTTTGGGTAGAGTCTATTCCAGATATGAGAAAGCACATATTAAGACTTGGGGAAGGGAGAGAGATTGTTGAGTTTGAAGAACAGAGACATTTATGTTGTTAGAGGGAAAAAGGAACCAAAAATAAGGACTCTAAAAATAAATTGCAGTGGTCCTTGTCAGCTATTATTGGAGGTATGACTCTTACCATCTGTTGTTCTAGAAGAACTCCCAGGACATAATCTGATTAGGTGGAAGCAGGCTACCTCCAGCTTCCAGAACATCTGCTACCTGATAGGGACTTTTTTTTTTCATGATTTTGTCTCTGACTATGAGACTTACCTGTGCTGCAGTTAAGCTGGGTACTTTGGAGGACAAGAGTAGAAAAAAAGATATCCTATAAATCCCTCCCATGATCCCCATTACTAGCCTAATCTTTGTTTTCTCTGTGAGGAAAGCCTGTTTGGGGACCTTAAATTCCTTCTTGTAAGTTTTACCTTTTAAAAATTTGTGTTGCAGTCGGAATCAATTCAGTTAGTGAATTACTGAAGAAAGGGAACACTTGGTACAGTCTGAATTGCCTGTATTCACTATTGTGAACACCAATTCACTAATGCCATTGTTGTGTTTATACTGAGAGCAGACACAGGACCCAATACATTACACCTCTACTAAACTGTAATCTCCTTGAGACCCGGAACTGCTTTTTATCTTTGTACTTATTCAGCTCTTAGCACAGTGCTCTGCACACAGTAGGTACCTAATAAATGCTTGTTGTTGTTGTTGTTGATATAAAATGGTAGGGACCCCTGGGGGGAAAGAGACATTTCTTTAGGTTTTTCAAAGAAAATACAATGTTCTGGTTCTAGTCCTGGTTCTCTCTTAGATTTAGATTTAGATTTAGATTCTCTTAGAATTCATCTAATCCAACCTCTCATTTTACAGAGTGAAGAAACTGAGGTTCACCTAGGTGGCTCAGTGGATAGAGTGCTGGACCTGGAGTCTGGAATGCTCATGTTCCTGAGTTCAAAGCTGGCCTCAGATACTTACTAGCTGTGTGACTCTGGGCAAGTCACTTAACCCCCTTTGCCCCAGTTTCCTCATCCTTAAAATACTCTGGAGGAGAAAATGGCAAACCACTCCAGTATCATTGCAAGAAAACCCCTAATGGGGTCACAAAGAGTCAGACACAACTGAAAATGATTAAACAACAACAACAGTGAGGTTCAGATAAATTAAGTGACTCACCACCTGGTCAGTATGTAGCATAGCAGGGATTCAAAACTGTTTTCGCTGCCTCTAAATCCATTGCTTTTTATTCTACAACATGAATGTCATGGAATTCTTCTGGTACTCCATTTCTATATCTGTAAAGTGAAGAGTATTACATCATCTTTGCCTCCCTCAGAGAATTGCTGCAGAGATCAATGGAGATATGTGTAAAGTATATTATTTCAAATCTTTAAAATTAGTGTCTCTATTGAAGCAATAACTCAAAGGAAAAATGTGAATATATAGCTAATCTGATTGTGGCCTAACCAAGCTTTTATTGGGTGTCCCTTCCTCAGTCATGGTGGAATAGAATGTCCAACAGATTCCGAAAGCTCAAGTTGACCCAAACGTTACATAGGGGGCTTTCCAGTAATCATCCTATGCCTTTCACCGATGAATCTGAGCCATCTTTGGATTCTACAATGAAAGCAACTCCCCAGGATGAGACAAGAAATTCTGGAATTCCCGACATTGCTACCCAGAGCAAGGACACTGGTAAAGTAAAACTGTGCAATTGAATAGATTGTTTTTCCCCCCACTGATATCATTTGTTACGACGACTATGTGACTATCATTATTGAAATTCAGAGAAAATTCAAAAAAATAAGTGTGAGTCTTGTTCTTATTATTCAAAGCAGAGAATTATTCTTTAAGGAGCTGGGCCAGAGGGAAGACTTGGAAGGAACCAACACAGCTGTCTTTTAAGTATTTGAAGAGGAACAATTAGGCTTGTTCTCCTTGACTGTAGAGGACAGAACTAGGAACAGTAGCTAGAACTTCCCAAGACAGATTTGGGCTTAACACAGAGAAAAAAATCTTCCCAATAATTAGAGCTGTTCAAAGGCTTAGGACATAGGATGCCTCAGAGGACAGTGGATACTCCCTTTGAGGTCTTCAGGCAAACTCTCACTGGGAATGTTGTAGCAAGGTTTTGGTTGATTACAGGTTAGACTAAATGGACTCTTTAGGTCTCTTCTAATTCACAGTTTTGGTGCTTCTGTGCAAATCCCTAGGTGTTTTTCCTATGGATTTTATAGTGGTGACTGCCCCATCTTGTACTTGTGGGGTCAGCTTTTTTGAAACCAATTATTACACGTTACATTTTTTTACTGTTGAAATATATCATAACTTTAGCCCATTACATTAACCTTTCAAAATCTTTTGGGGTCTAATTCTGTTATATAGTGTAGTAAGTATTGCTCCCAACTTCATCATTTACACACTTTGATGAATGAACCATCAGTGCTTTCAGTGAAATGTTAGCCAAAAATGCTGAACAGAATGAGGCTGAAGATGGAACCATGGGGCTTACTAGAAATATATCTCCTGGTTTATAGTTATCCATCAAACAACATGGCTTAGTCAGTCAATAATCCACCTAATTGCTTTGTCAGTCTACATCTCTCACTCTTGTTTACAAGACTTTCATAAAACACTTTTTTTTTTAAAAGTGAGGAAGGTAGTTATTCTGCATCTAGTCATTTCAGCAACAACATATCTGCCAATAAAAGTTTGGAGACATGACATTTTATCACATTTCTTATTAAACATGTAGGAAAAGTTCACTTTTGGATGCCATATTATAGTTTCAGGGACCTTCTTTAGCCTCTTAGTTATTGAAAACTGAAAGTAAAATTCTGGGAGTTTTTTCTAGAAAATACACATATTTTTCTGCCCTTTCTCTTGGAGAGTTTTAATTTTTGTTCCTTCTGTCTTATCATTTGGTGGGGGAAGGTAATTTCTTCTACATATAATACCTCCCATTCTTGCTCTGAAGACCAAGAAAAAAAATTTTTTTTTTTTAAATTTGGTACCTGTTAAGCATGGTGTGGTATAGTGAATGTTCGGCTTTGAAGCAGAAAGACCTGCCTCTGATACCTATGAGCCAAGTGAATCTGGGCTAGTCTCTTAACTTCTATGCCTCAGTCAACACCCTACCTTAATTATTAAATCATCACTACGTCAGGATCTGTGTTGGTGAAGGTAGTGCCTCGTGCTGTAGAGATCCCAAAGCCCTTATCTATTTGCATTTTATATTTACTTTCTGAAAATTAAAGCTGATCTACAGTGGAATGGGCCACCTGGAAGGCAGTGAGTTTCCCATTACCCCTGAACCTTCAGTGCATGGAAGAGGAAACATGGAAAAGTGTTCAGGAGGCAGACACTTATAAAAGTTGATCAAGGCTTGGTACGATTAGGAAATAACTGTGGTCTAACTGATTTGTAGTTAGAGGAACTAGGATCTGGTTCATAGTCAGGTCGTTTGATCTCTCTGGGAATTAATTTCTTCAACTGTAGGATGGGGATGGGATGGGGAGGGTGTTTGTACTAGATTATCTCTGGGATCCCTTCTGGTTCTAAATCTTAGGATCCTAAGTGTTCAACCAAAGGTTG
The DNA here is from genome assembly GCF_900497805.2 of Vombatus ursinus. NCBI lineage: Eukaryota > Metazoa > Chordata > Mammalia > Diprotodontia > Vombatidae > Vombatus > Vombatus ursinus. The sequence goes on along the minus strand of NW_020954610.1, from coordinate 74,487,673 downwards.
AATGATCACTTGTCAGAGCTGCTATTCAGAAGACTCTTGCCTTATGCATGAGGTTGGACTCGGTCACCTTTTCTAACCCTAAAGTTCTATGTTCTTTGGTGACTTTGCCACCGTATATGTAATGTTGTATTTCCTAGTTTACTTTTGGAAATCTCAAAAGCATATGTTAAATTTTTAAATGCTTTCCTTCAATTAAGAAATTGAATATTATTAAAGAACTAAAAATCTAAAAGTGAATTTAAAAACTGAGGCTTATACTTTCATTTATATTAATGTCCTGGGGATATCGATTATCAGGTTTCTAAATGTATCTGTTTTGCTTTTCAGGTTCTACCAATACAAGAATAGAAAAAGAAGATACGTTATTGACAACAATGGTGAGTATTTTAAAATTATTATGTATTTCACATTAATTTTCTGCATTATGGAAAGCAGCACTGGAAAAGGCTCATGCTTAAAGGTCCCTAGTGTCAGTCAGCACCAGATCCAGTAACAGGTAGGCCAGTGTGGCTCAGTCTGTCCTGCCTGTTGTTTCTCCCAGCCTTTTCACCTTTAGCTTCAAAGCTTGTTATTCCCACAACAGGAACTGGGAAACCACTTGTAGGTCTTATTCCATAATCCATTTCTTTCCCATCTCTCTTTTTCTCTTTTCTCTCTCTATCCCCTTACTTTAAATACTTTCTCCTCTTATCCCTCCCACTCTGAACCATCCCCAGCACCTGGGGCTTCCTTACCCTGAAACATCCATCTACCTAAGTGACCTTCTCCCTCTTGAATATCCCTCTGCCATGCCAGCTCCATTTTCCCATTGGTGAGCTCCTCCTGGGGCCTCCACTTTGTGAGGGGTCTAGGCTGGCCAACTTTGCTTCTGACTCTTTGGATTAGAACATAATCCAAAGATACCTGGATCCTCTCACCACCACCCTCTTCCCCCTGCCCCAACCCACTTTTCATCTTCCTTTTGTGTGTTACATTCCATTAATCATAGGTTCCCAAAGTGGGTAATACCACCCCCCCCTCCGGGGGTGCTGGAATGATCCAGGGGGGTGGTAGTAGCCTCAGGTGTAACTGGAGGGCATTGAATAAAAATAAAGGGGCAGTGGAAGCATAAGAAAAGAAGATGAGAAAATTTTGAAAAAGTGTTCGTGCATGTTTCATCTGTTGTGTAACAGAGTTAAAGTCATAGTGATTACAATATTTTCCACATAAACACACAAAATGCAAGTTATAACTGATCAGTGGTCAAGTCCACAGACAGGTCTTAACAAGCAAGCTGTTGGTAGGCCAGAATGCCACGCATTATTGAGAAGTCCTGAATGCATCCACAGGAATATGTGCATGTAATGACTTGTTTACAACATGATACTATACAGTTCCATGATGCAATAGTGCATCATCAAAATTTTGATGCAGGAAAAAAACCATAAATTTACAATAAATTATTAAATTTAAGATGCATTAAATTTAATATTAAATTAAAATTTAAAAATTATAGTTGAAATGATACAGATTTCAAAAAAAACTGTTAAAAGGTTAAAGGGGGGCATTGAATAATATCTTTTTAAAAAGGGGTGGTAGGCCAAATAAGTTTGGGAACCTCTGCATTAGAATGTTGTTGTTGTTATTTGTTCTTCATTCTCAAAATCTTATAAAAGTGAATGTTGAAAATTAAAAATAAATAAATTTTTTTTTAAGAAAGGTATTTTGCAGTAAGGGCAAAAGGAGATCTCTGTACAAAGTCCTTTTCAATACTTCGATGTTCTCAACCTCCCCTTCCCTTACCATCAGCTTCTTCACTCTAGAACTAAAGAAACTGTCAGTAGCTTTTTTAAAATCAGGTTTGTTTTTTGTTTCAGTTAAGAAATGGTGCTCCTTTTACTAGACTCCCAAATGACAAGCTAAAAGCCGTGATTCCTCCTTTTTTACCACCTTCAAATTTTGAGCTGTGGAACTCAGATCGGACTCGGATAAATAGAGATGGTCAGACAGAACAAATGAAGGCCACGTTGCCACAAAGATCTGTTAAATACCATCCTGTTGGCAGTGGAAACTCTGACATGGTAAGTAATGAAATTCTATGGTCAAATCTTGTGATTACAGTGTGGTATCATAGAAAAAAGCGCTAGAATTTGAGTCAAAGACCTGGGTTTGAATCACAGTTCTACTACTTAGTAGCTATGTGACCACAGGCTACATCACTTGATTTAATTGTTTTTATTATATTTAATTTTTTAAATTAACAAGCATCTGTCCTCTCTCCCCAACACATGCCTTCTCCCCCTTCCACCGCCTCCCCCCCCCAGGGAAAAACAAAGACCCATGCAACAAATATGCATAGTCAAGCAAAACACATTCCCATATTGGCCATGTCCACAAATATGCATCTCACTTTGCATATATAGTCTATAACCTTTCTGTCAGGAAATGGACAGCAGCCTAAATCATTATTCCTCTGGAATCATGGTTGATTATTGCATTGATCAGAATTCTTAAGTCTTTCCAAATTTGGAGCCAGCTCAAACTGACCGGTAAGAGCCAGTTGTTAAATTTTCAGTGTGCGCATTTACATCTTAGAAATCAGCAAATGCTTCAAATCAGAGCTTGATTTTTTGTGTTGATGATTGTCTAGACTTAAAGTGATGGTGAAAATTTTGTTCCTGGAGAGCTGATTATTAAACATTACAACACATCCTTTAACAATGTTTTTATAGTATTAAATTGGTCTCATTCTGCTTACTTCACTCTCTATCAGTTCAAACAGATTTTCAAGTAATATCTGCTCCTCCCCACCTTGGCCTCATTTGTATACATTTCAGCTTGCACCAGATTATATGAAATAATAAGTCTCTCCTTTATTCTTCTACTTTTCTTCCTTAGTATATACTTCCCCACCTCCACTCTTTACCTTTCTGCTCTTCTTTTAAGATCATGAAAATATAAGAAAAAGTACTCCCAGACCTTCCATCTTATTTGACTCCTACTGTGGTCCCTGCTGACATCATGGTTCTTAGGGGATGCCTGTATCACCCCCCTTCCCTCCCCATTAGAACGCAAACACTTCATTCTTATAAAGTCTTTTTTGATGGCTAGCTTGAATTGCCTTTGCAAAAGCACAGAGATGAAAGAGTATTTGCCACATATGAGGAACAAGCAGTAAGTCAGCCAATTTGGTTGGAATGTACAGTACATGAAGGGAGGCTGGGGTCAACTCATGAAGTGCATTAAATGCCAAAAGAAGAAGTTAGGATTTTATTCTAGAGGTTAATAGGAAATCATTGGAGGATTTTTTTTCTTTTTTTTTCTTTTTTTTTCTTTTTTTTTTTTATCAAAGAAGTGACATGGTCAGACCAGGGCTTTTAGAAATATCTATTTCTGGAAATTTAGGGCATGCCCATTGTGTGATACTGGCTACCACCCTAAATAAAACCGGAGTCAGGCAGCTAGGTGGTGCAGTGGATAGAGCACTGGCCCTGAAGTCAGGAAGACCTGAGTTCAAATCTGGCCTCAGACCAAACACTTGTCACTAACTAGCTGTGTGACCCTGGGCAAGTCACTTAACCCCAATTGCCCCCCCCAAAATAAAACCGGAGTCAGAAGTCAGAGTGAAGAAAGAGTTTTATTCTTTCTCATGAGAAAGGGCACAGCCCTTGTTCAAGTGATGGCAGTCAGGGGAGTGCAAAGTCTGTTAATGTAGAACAAAGTTTTATAATCCTAACTCGATACCCCCTCCCCATTCCTGAATGCTTCTTCCCATTGGCTGGATTTCAGGGTGCACAATCTAAACGTGGTTTTCTAAGACCTTTATTTGGAAATATTTGCCTAGAGATAAAGAATCAGGAGGACTTTTGATAACCATTTAGAAGTTCTGCCTAGAGACAAAGAATCAAGAGGACTTTTGATAACCATTTAGAAGTTCTGCCTAGAGACAGAATCAGGAGGACTTTTGATAACCATTTAGAAGTTCTGCCTAGAGACAGATTAGCAAGAATCCTCTGGAGGTCAGGCTAGCAGTCTTTCGAAATATTTATCTTGCTAGAGGAGATGGAACACAGGTCAGGTCTTGCTTCTTTGGGAGTACAAAGGGAATTTCTGAGTTTTAGTACTGAGGAAACTTCATCCATCTCACTCATCATCAATTGGGGAATATCTAAACAAGTTATGGCATATGGTTGTGATAGAAAACTATTGTGCTGTAAGAAATGACTAGCAGGATGGTTTCAGAAAATCCTGGGAAGACTTAAATGAACTGATGCAAAGTGAAGTGAGCAAAACCAGGAGAACATTGTGCACAGTAACAGCAATATTCAACTGTGAATGACTTAGCTATTCCCAGAAAAACAGTAATCTAGGACAGTTTCAAAGGACTCAAGATGAAAAATGCTATCTATATCCAGAGAAAGAACTGATGGAGTCTGAATGCAGACTGAAGAATACTTTATTTTTCTTGGGTTTTTTTTTTTTTGGTCAGTGTTTTCTTTTACAACATGACTAATATGGAAATATGTTTTGCATGACTTCACATGTATAACCTATAACAAATTGCTTACCTTCTCAATTGGAGGGGGGAGGATGGGAGAGAATTTGAAACTCAAAATTTAAAAAAATGAATATTAAAAAATTTTTAAATGTTAAAAATTTTTATGTTTGAGGGCTTTGGGGTTTGAAAAGTGCTTTTCATTATGTTACCTCATTTGATCCTCACAGCAACCCTTTGAGGTGGGTGCTTTTACTATCCACATTTTACAGATGAGGAATTTCAGGCTGAGAGAGGTTAAGTGAGTCCCCACAACCAGTGAGTATCTGAGGTAGAATCTGAACACAGCTCTTCCTGACTCCAAGCTCAGCATTCTATTATAGCACCTAAGCGGGGGAGGCAAACAAGTAGGAGGAGAACAAAGAGAAGGTAACATCAAAAAAAAAAAAAAACAAAACCCAGAAAGAGAAAGGTGACCAACAAGGACAAATGTTGCTGAAAGGTCAAGAAGGATAAAAATTGAAAAAAGGTTGTCTGGTTTGGCGATTAAGAGATAAGCAGTCACTCTGGAGAGGACAGTCTCAGTTAATCAATGAAGTCAGAAGCTTGATTGTAAGGAGTTGAGATATGACAGGAGAGGCAAGAGGTATAGAGTGGTTTTTTTTTCTAGGAGGTTGGTGGTGAAGGAGAGACAGAGAGAGAGAGAGAGAGAGAGAGAGAGAGAGAGAGAGAGAGAGAGA
>NW_020954610.1:74458305-74482449 GCF_900497805.2 Vombatus ursinus | reverse complement strand
AGAGAGAGAGAGAGAGAGAGAGAGAGAGAGAGAGAGAGAGAGAGAGAATGAGAATGAACAATAGCTTGAAGAGTTGCTAGGGCCAAATAAAGGTTTTTTTTTGCTTTTTTTTAAGGATGAGGGAGACTTGGGTATATTTGTATGGACTGAACCAGGCTATGGGGGGAGTTTGAAAATTTGAGATAATATGAGATAATTATGGAGGCATATTGCAGGAGAAGATTGAGGGGATAGGACCAAGAGTACATAGAAGTCTTGGCTTTAGTAAACAGAAGGGCTACCTCTTCATCAGAGACTGGAATAAAGGGAGGAATGGGGGATATCAAAGAGTTTGAAGTGTAGAATGGAGATAAAGAGGGAGCTCATGATAAACTGCTTCAGTTTTCTCAGTAAAATATGAGGGTGAGGAGAGGCTGGAGGAGAAAAGAGAAGATTTGGAACAGTTTGGGGAATACACTAGAGAGCTAATTAGGGAAGAATAAAAGGAGTGCCTTGTGGCTGTGAGGGCTCCCTTAGCTGAGATTAGTTAACATAAGTTTATGATGGTCCTAGTTAGAAAAGTGGTGTGACTTCCAGTTCTGATGATTATATATCCATATCTATAATGGATCTTGGGGTGGGGGAGGGGCAAGATGGGGTGAAAATTTAGAACTCAAAATCTTGTGGAATTTCATTCTTTTAAAAAAAATAAAAAGAAAGAAGAAACAGAAAAAAAGAAATATTTATTAACTATTTACTGTGTGTTAAGCACTTAGGATACAAATACACACAAGCAAGATAGTCCCTGCCCTCTAGGAATTTACATTCTTATGATGGAAGACAGCACATAAAGGGAAACTGGTAGGAGAGGAATATGAGAAGGATGACCAGACTATAAGCATCATGTTGTAAAAAGGGTGGTCAAGAAATGACATGGAGGCCTGGCTTCCAGCAAGATAAGGTGAAAGCTCACATCCCTATTAGATTGTCAAATTAAGGAAATGGGAAATGGGGAGAGGGTCCCTGACATGGGCATCATTTCCAAATCAGCTCTTGGAGAATATTTGTGTAACTTGCTACTTAAACTTTAACTGCTCTTCATTTTCATGCTGTTACAAAATGACTTTAATGGAATTTTATAAATTAAAAAGTATGTTCTTTGTAAGGATTTATCCTCCTTGTCATCAATTACAAGATTTCCTTTTTCCTATTAGAGTGGCTACTAGTTGGTTCCATAGTGCACAGAATGCTGGGCCTGGAATTAGGAAGGCCTAAATTCAATTCCAGCCTCAGACACTTACTACCTGTGGGACCCTGAGCAAGTCACTTAACCTCTGTTTGCCTCTTCCTCCCAAGGTTGTTGTGGAAATCAAATGAGATAATATTTGTAAAGTGCTTAATAGAGTGCCTGGCATATAGTGGATGATTAATGCTTAAAAATAAATAATTAATTACAATAATATAATATAATAATAAATAATACATAAACAATTAATAATAAATTAATAAATGCTGTTTCCTTCCTTGTCTGACAGTTTTATATTTCTCTTTGTATAAGTGGGATTGGGGGTGGGAAGAATATGCTAAGTATAAATATACTAAAATACACATATTACTCTTTCAGACATCTGTCAGGCCTGTTAAATTTCCATCTGTTACAAGAAGCCCTACTTCTCCTACAAATTCAGGAAATTTCAACCAATCACCCCATTCTTCTGGTGGGTCCAGTGGCATAGGTGGAATTAACAGACATGGTGGAGAACTACATAACAGATCAGGTATGTATTTTTTTTTCAAATTTATATAAGAAATGAAAAACACCAAGATGGTAACTCAAACTTTATGGAAATAGAATCTTTAGATTTCTTTTTTGTCATGTTTGTTTTTATATCATATTCATTTTCAAATGTATCCTGCCTTTCTTCCATATTCAAAGAACCATCCTCTTTTCACACAGAATTAAAAAAAAATAAGTGGCAAAACAGCAGTTCAACAACACTGACCAACACATCAACAGAGTCTGAAAATGTGTACAACGAGAAAAACAGAATCTTAAGAGATGGAGGATAGTCTACTCCAGGGTGGGGAACCTGTGGCCTTGAGGCCACCTGTGGTATTCTATTATCTGATACAGGAATCACCTCTCCATTCTAGAATATCCCTTACAAGTGGTTATCCAGCTCTTGCTTAAACGTTTCCAGTACTAGAGAATTCACTACTATGTAAGGAAATGTATTCCATCTAAATGTCATAAGTTGTTTTTTTTTATATATTAAGGCAATATTTGCCTGCTTATAACTTCCACCCATTGTTCCTAACTCTCCCTTCTGAAGTCAAAGAGTTTTATCCCTCATCTATGTGATAGTCCTTTAGAGAGTTGTAAACAGCATCTATGTCTTGCCCCTCTTCCCCTATCATCACCACCAGTATTCTCTTCTCTAAGCTAAATATCCAAGGATTCTTCAATTAATTTTCATATGACATGTTTTGTCGTTTGGAGTCCCTTTACCATCCTCATTGCCCCTTCTCTGGACCCATTCCAGTTTGCCATTTTCTCTCCAAAGGAAACAAGACACATCTTAGTAGTTGGATGAGCCCTTTTAGCTGTAAACATAAGAAGTACTATGGACTTCACATGCCAATCACATCATAACTCTTGCCTTGATTGTTTCCTCTGTGTTTCCTAAAGACTTTGAAATAACCTAGAATCATATTGTATGTGGTAGATTACGTTTGGGTTTAACATCCACAATGTTAAATAATTTGTCTATAATTGTACAGCCAGTATGTATCAAAGGCAGGACTTAAATCCAAGATTTCATCACTCTAAGACTGATCCTCTATCTTATATACACCATGCTTCCTCTCTTTTTTTTTTAATATTGAAGGTAAACCATTTGGGCTTTACTTGGAAGAATTTTTCTTAAAATCCCCCTTTAAAGCAAAAATTTTTAAAAAGGAGGCTTGGAGCCTCCTTTTTCTAGTCTTTGCTGCTGTCTCAAGAAATGAGACCGCTTTGAAAGCTAATAGATTGTAAGTAATTTTATTATCTGGGTCTTTCTTCTATCTGTTATCTACCTTGATTAGTGGTTTGCTTTTATCAAGACTCATATTTGCTCCTTCAGCATTAGCTTCATCCTGTCATGGAATTCTATAAAAGTTTTAGGGCAGAATTGGTACAAAAATGCTATGTGTGATGAAATCCTTTGAAATGATTATCATTTATTCGATAAAAATCCCTTCATATTTGAATGGCAGTGTCCGATAAAGACAAGTAGTAAGTTGCTGCTATTTTTTGGTTGAGGAGAAGAGAGTTTTTTTTCCAATGACTCCAAATATCATTCTGCCTGTGATCCATACTGAACTCTGCTGTTATAGAAATAACAGTCCCGGTTTTATTTTTTTAAGGGGGGTGGGTGGGGAGTGTCATTTAAGGAGAGGAACACATTTCTTCTCTTTTTTCTTAGATTTTTATTTATATCTTTTAGTTTTACATCATCTAGCTTTCACTTTGTATGCCATTTCTTCCCCTTGGGATTCCCCAAATAGCCATCCCTTATAATAAAGGATTTTTTTTTAAAGAAAAAGGTGAAGAGGAAAAAAAACCTTAAACCAATCAATATATCAAAGAATATTTGACATCATATGCAATATTCCACCCTATGCACCTCCTACTTCTGCAAAGGAGTGGGTTGAAGCATTTTCTCATATCTCTTCTTTGAGGTCAAGCTACTTCTTTATAAATTTTGCAATATTCAGTTTTAATTGTTTTGTGGTGGTTTTTTCATCTGCATAGTTATAGTCATTGTGTTTTCCTGGCTCTACCTACTTCCTTTTGCATCAGTTCATATAAGTCTTCCCATGTTTCTGTATATTCATCATGTTCATTGTTTCTTACAGCACAACACAATAATATTCCATGATCTGCCACAGTTGATTTAACCATGTCCCAATGGAAGGGCATGACTGCTGAAGGGCAATTGAACTGTGTTTCTAATTCTTAGTTATCACAAAAAAGTGCTGCTATCAATATTTTGGCATATATGGAGCCTTTCTTCTTGTCAATGACCTCCTTGTGGTATGAGCCTTGTAATGGAATCTCTGGATCAAAGGATATGGACATTTTAGCCACTTAACTGTATAATTACAAATTGCTTTCCAGAAGATTGTACCAATTCATAGCTGGGGAGAGCAAATTTCGATAGGGTTGGTCCCCTTCCTTGTACCATTTTTAATGCTTCCCTTGTACCATAAAAATCATGTAAAATAAGAATTAGGACGAGGAGATTAAGTGACATGCTATTGCCACTGACATGTACCCATTTCATATATTTCTTTATAATTCCTTAGGTGGCAGCATAGATAGTGTTTTGTCCCAAATTGCAGCACAAAGGAAAAAAGCCGCAGGATTATCTGAACAGAAATCCAGCCAGCAGCATAGTCCAGTCTGTACAGCTCCTGGGTCCACCCTGCCTGATGTCCAGGGTTCTCCAGTTTCAGGCAACATTCATAGTGGAAAGGTGTTTGTTTACCTTACACCTTCCCCTTGTAACATCACCAGTACTAACCCAGGACCTGAATTTATGTTGAATCAGGGGGAGTAAAATACTTAATGCAAACAAGGCATTCCTTTGAATTCTCAGTGAACACCGTTAGTTAGTTAATACCTTGGACAAGTTAATTTTATAAAATCACATCTGTACTCAGCGAAAGGTCCATTTACTCCCCCTGGCTCCATATAGAGTCAGGCCCAGCACATGCATGCTCAAGTTGGAATGAAACGTAAATGAGTGCATGCTGTTCACCCCTCTGCTTTTTATGTAGATGCTGTCACTGCTATAGGACCCTCTTGATTGATTAGGAAGCTGACAAACCTTTGAATTATAGTAACTTGCTCGTATCACTTCAGCCCTAGAAGCTCTTTTTTTTCTCTCTTTGCCTTGTTATTTCTGCTGGGAGATGTAATAGTATAAAACTCCAGGATCATAATGGAGGCTGTTGCATATTTAGATATTATTAGATATTACATAATTGTTATTTATATAGGATAATCTTTTCACAGGTGTACCCCACTTTAAGGAAACCTAAATTCACCCAAACACAAATTTGAGAAAATTATTAAAAGGAACTATTTCCTTAACATATAATAACTAATATCCCTGATCAAAAACAGTACTGGAACCTTGTTGGACTTAATAAAAAAGGGGGAGGGGGTGCTAAACTTCCTTTAAACCACCAACATCTCTGGTTGAAGATTCTTATTTTTAAAAACTTTTAAGGGAGATGAAATAGCAATACATGGGCCCTTACCTAGAATTTTAAATGGAAATATTTCACATAGAGATGATTCCTCTTATCTATTGAGAAGGAAATGTAGTGGAAAGACCCCTGGAATAAGAGGCAGGAGAGCTGAGTTCTCAACCTAGCTCTGCCATTTACTGTGGGACACTGAGCAAGCTACAAAAGTGTTCTTCAAGTCATAAATTTGTATAAATTTTATGCAAATGGATTTTTTCTATGCTTCTATAGGTAGAAAGAGAAAGAAACCCCCACAGGGTACAACTCCTCATGTAGATCCAATTCTAAGAGAACAATTTCAGAAGTTTGGTATAGTGGATACAGTAAGAGACTTGGAGCCAAGAAGACCTGGGTTCCAATTATACCTCTGATCCTTAGCAACTGTTTGACCCTGGGCAAGACCCTTAACTTCTCTAAGCATCAATTTCCTCATCTATAAGATGGATCTAGTACTATCTGCAATATATGCCTTGGATAAGATAGGACCCATGCACAGAGCTGAGGAGTAAGACTACCTCATCCTCTGAGATAAGGAGGAAGAAGTGATGCTGAGAAACTTTTGAAAAGCGAAGAAGGGTAATTGAAGGAGCTCTAGTCAGATGGCCTCAACAGTTTCAGTGCGGTAGGAAACTAAGTCATCTAAGCCAGTTTGGGGTGGGAGATGGCTGCCCCACCCCACCCCCCGCAGAGTGGGAAGTTTGGGATCTGGAGTACAAAAGTTTGGAACTGTCACCGTGGAGAATAAGGAAGGGAAGTAGTACTCTAGAGAGATGGCCAAGTAGCTGTTAGTGTCAAGTTGAAGTAACATAGCATAAATTTCATCGTTTTTAATTTTGTGACTTACTCCAGCAATCCTAAGCAACCTGAATAGAACAATCAGTGGTGGCAGTTGAGCAGGGGTGTGCTGGTAAATGTTTAACAGCCAGCTCTCTGCGTCATTAACATTTTCTCCATTACTTTCTTAAATCTAACCAATAAAAAGCCCCAGTAAATCAAGCTCTGATTTGTAACATTTACCAATTTCTGGAGTGTAAATAAACACTCACACTGAAAATTTATCAATTGGCTCTTGCAAGCCATCTGGAGGGCAAGAGATCTTACAGTAATGGTGAACACACAAAATAATACAGTTTTTAAACTGTTACATAGTAGTTTCTAGACACTTTTTTTTCCTTAAAGCATAAAGTGAATGAATAATTTCATTTTAAATTTAATTCAATTTCAATTCAAAAACTTGTGAGCGCTCATTTTAAGTACACTGATCGTGGTCCTAGGTGCTGGGTGATAACAATAAATAAGACAGTCTCATCCTCTCATGAAGTGTACAGTTTAATAGGGAGTAAATGACCAATGTTTTTTAAAAAAATCATAAAAAAAAACAGAACAGGATAAATGCATACAAGAAACACAAGGACTATGTGAGTTCCAAGGGGTAAAAGATATAGTATCTCAGCAGCAAGGGAAGAGGAAATGAGAGAAAAATGAGGTTCTTAAAGTCACTAGCTTAAAATTTGGAAAACTTTTGTGTTTTCTATACAATCAACTTAAATAGTAAGGCATGTAAAAGTCTTATTTTTGAAATGGTTAAAAACTAGCATGGGCCAAATATTAGAAAACAGGAAGTGGTATTGGACCAGTCAAGCAACAAGCAGTTATTAAGTGCTTACTGTGTGCCAGGTGGTGTTCAAAGTGCTGGGAATTCAGAGAAAAAAATACAAAAATAGTTCCTGCCCTCAAGGAACTTACATTCTAATGATGGGGATGGCAAAATCTATGTAAATAGGAACATATAAGGTACATAGAAAATATGTAGAAGGTAAGTTTAGAGGAGTTTTGTAATTCAAATAAACCTCAGTAAATCATTTTTCTACTCCCCATTTAACACAAAGGAAGAAAGTTAAACTATAGAGATATCAAATGACTTGCCCAAGATCACATGGCTAAATAGAAGCAAAGCCAGAGTAGAACCCAAGTGTTCTTAAAGTCCAGGGCTCTTTCCACTACACCACATTGCCTCCTTGTCCCAATGGATCTTCTTTTAACTTATAGTTTTATTAAACAGTTAACGACTCTTAATTTTGCATTTGATTAATAATACTTTTCGTAGCCTTGGTTAGAAAATGCATTGTCAGGTTCAGTATGTGGTGGATATGTCCCTAAATATTTCAGTAATTTCTAATTCCTTTTTTCCCCTTTTTTTGTTGTCCAATTGTATTTTTACTTTTATTTTTGCATCAGAAATTGGAGACAAGCAAAAGACCTCTGTCTGGAACCTCAACTACCTCCAAGAGCACCTCACCAACACTTACCCCGTCCCCATCCCCAAAAGGGCACAATGCAGAATCTTCTGTTTCTTCTTCCTCATCTCATAGGCAGTCTAAGGGGAGTGGTGGCTCTAGCAGTGGAACTATTACTGATGATGGTAAGTGATTGCTGCATACATCAAAGCACATGGGAGGGAGAATATATGTAGGTATGAGGTACCTAAGTGTGATCATTTTAAAGAAATTAGGAATTTTTTAAAACATTATGTTCCATGAGTTCAGGGTCCAGGATCAGTGGGAGCTCTATCACATCTACAAGGAATGTTCACTTTGTCCTGTGATTCACCCCAATGATAATAATTTTTAACAGTAGCTGATAAGCATACCTGAATTATAATGCTCAGGACAATGTCCATTTCCTTCCACTTTCTGTTTCTTTCACCCTGCCTTTAGAGCAAGGGTTCTTAACCTGGGATCCTTGAGCTTATTTTTATTATGTCAATAACTATGTTTCAATGTAATTGGTTTCCCTTGTAATCCTATGTATTGTATTGTATACATTATAAAATATTGTTCTGAGAAGAGGTCCATAGGCTTCACCAGACTACCAGAGGGGTCCATGACACAATAAAGGTTAAGAACTCCTGCTTTAGAGGCTAATCTTTTCATCTTTTTTTCCTCTTGCACTTTTAAAATGTTTAGCAATATCGAGGACAGTCAAGTATTCCCACAATGTGTTTACCAATTCTTCCCTCTCATTGCCCGGCCTCCTTCTAAAAGCCATCTTTAAGCATTTTCTCAAGCATGGCCAGCTATACTGCACTTTGACTGTAAGGTATAGCCTTTTCATATGAATTCTTTCAGTAATGTCTCTGAGTACAGTTCATGCTGAGGCCAAAATGTCTTCAATGTTTTCTTTAGCTCAGAGTAATCAATGGGCCAGGCATAATAATTAAAACCTACTCTTAGAAGAAAAACAAGTTATCCTAGTATTGAAAACTCTTAGAACTTTATGCTTTTAGAGTTGATATTTTAAAAATAACAGGTCAGAATTAAGGTTGATCCTGGTGCTTCTAGATTTGTGTACAATGTGTTATCTTTTACAAAATTCTAAATTGGTATTGTTTTGAATCTTTCTCTTTTTAAGATGAGCTGACTGGAATCCTTAAAAAATTATCACTTGAGAAATATCAGCCAATTTTTGAGGAGCAAGAGGTAAGGGCTTTATCTATTTTATATGTCTTTACTATGGATCTAAGAACATTATCTATCAGTACATTTTAATATGATACTGTCAGTAAAAAGGTTGAGAAAAGAAGAATAACCAGCATTATATGGAGATAATTAATATTTATCATAACTAATCAAGTCATTCAATTAGAGAGAAAGTCAAGGGAATTTTTTTTCTGATGTTATATTTGAATTCTGTTATGACAGCTATTTCTTGGAACGAGTGGGCCCCTTGCTCAGGGGTTATATAAGACATGGATTACATAAGATACTCATAATAGTGGAATTTGAATTGCCATGTTTGAATACTTAAGATGTTCTCTATATTATCATCTTTGTGGTGTTTTCTTTTCTTTTCTTTTTTTTTTTTTTACAACAACACTGAGGTAATTGGAAAACATCCTGTTTTTAATTAAGAACTACATAGGCACATTACCATTAAATGACGTATGTGAGGTTTCACAGGAAATAAATGGCAAAGTCAGGATTTCTAATTTGTTAGTCTTGCATTTATTTTTGAGCCCTAAAACTGGCTTTCTCCCTATCTGCCAAAGGATGGGAAGATTGGGATAGTTTTCTCCATTATAACTTCTGTGATGCTCTAAACTCACAGTTACCTCAAAGAAAATTAAAATGAAGGATGAATAGATAGGTAAGATAGACAGATATAGATAGATAGATAGATAAGCACTATTCTTTGACTATTGGTCATATTTCTTGTGTCCCACTTTCATCCTCTATAGCTTCATTTCTATAGAAATTACTATGGGGGTACTGCTATGTCCTTTTTTTTTCTCCTAATCAGTTAAAAGTAAATACTTCAACTAAAAGTTTTGGCCTTGAACTCTTCGTATAACCTTAACATTGAAGATTTACAGGAGAAAATGAGAAACTTATGGCATGAAATGAACTTTTAACTCAACACTGTGGTGTCTCTGTGAGTCCAATGAATATTAACATGAGTGTATAGAAGTTTTTCATTCCTAACATGGTATTTTACAAGTCTCTTATGCTGTTGCCACATCCTATTCTGGATTATAGCCATTGGATAGTTACAATGTATTCATGTAATGTTGTATCTCCTACCTGATTGAGTTAACACAGAGTAGCAAGTGTTTCCTATGTTGAGCAGTAGGAGCACAGGCCTGGCTGGGTGTCAAACATGGCCCTAGCAGCTTTTAACCACAGAGAACTTTAGCAGGGAAAGTATAGAAAAATAACAACAGCATATTCCCCAGACTTGCTAATCAATGGTGGCTTGCTGAGAGAGTTGTATGGAGGAAATGGAATAGCAATAGACACCAGGGGAGGCCTAGAAGAACAGCGCAGCATCACAATGCAGTGGCCTCAAGTTCCTGGCTATTTCTGCATTACTATTGCTGGAAAAGGCAGCTGGAAGTCTGAATGGTGTACATTTTTGTTTCCTCTGGGTATCGATGTAGTCCTGCGATTGTGTGCTTGTGTTGCTCTGGAGCTCAGACACAGATCACACCTAAGAGGGAAAGTGAGTAAAGATGAGATGTGTCTAATATTACATATAAAAGAGTTATAAATATGAATTCTCCCACTGGGTTCACAATCTTCATCTCTGGAGAGTAGTACTGCCTGTGAACACTGGGATATTATAGATTATAAACACCATGAGGGTAGGGGCTGTGTCTTTGTTATCTTTACAGCTTCCTCTGTCCCTAGCATAATGTACTGTATAATGTAGGCAATTATAAATAGTTAAATGAAAATTCATTCCCAGGATAAGTGATTTCAGAACAAAGGAAATAAGTGACTTATTTGAAAATTATATATATATATTTACACTTCCCCCCCCCCTTGTTTATGAGGGTCCAAAATGTTTGTTCTTATAAAGGTCTAATTCCTCTGAATGTGTTATTACAATTTTAGTATAAATTATCTTAGAGAATTCCAAAATTTAGGAAATTTAACAGCAAAAAAGATTTACATGGAATGAATTTTCATCTAATCATGTCTACTGTAGTTTAATTGACATTCTCTATCACTATATAAAAAGCTTTTCCCCTCATTTTTTGAAAGATAATTTAGTATATGTCTTTTCTTCAAGAATACACTTCCGTGTAAAAATTTTTTAACTTATTATTTTCCCTCCCTCTCCAATTTTCATATAATATTCAAATATTTTCTTATGCTGCCTTACTGCCATCTTGTCTCTGGGTTTTCTTCATTGTTCTGCATTCTTCGTATCAAACAATTAAATAACCACACATTTGCTATACTCCTAATATATGCCAGGCACTGTGGTAGGTGGGTGTTAAGGAGATACAAGTCAGTTCATGACAAGGATGAAATGAATGGTACAGACATTAAGTGCTATAAATTGAAAGGAAAGAGAGATTACTATAGGATTGAGTGGTCAGGGTGGTGGGACTTAAGCTCAGTCTCAAAAAATATAAAGGATTCAGGTAACTAGATAAGAGTAGTTGAGAGCATTCTGGGAGGTAGGATTGCCATAAGCAAAGTTACTGAGGAAGGAATGCCCTGCATAGTCTAGGGGGAAGAGTGAATGTTCCAACTTGGCTCTGTCAGAGGGTTCATGTGGAGAAAAAGGAGATAAGGTTAGAGAGGTAGGCTAGGAACCAAAATGTGGAGGACTTTCCACTCTGGACCAACTTGATCTTCTTCCTCATGGGTTTTGAATAAGCCATGATCACCAATTCAGAATTTTAGAGGTAAAGGGAACCTGAGAAATAATCTAGTCAAACTCTTTAGTTTTATAGGACAGAAGCCTGGAGTCTGGAGAGGGGAAATGATTTACCCAATGTCACACAGCTATTTAGTGGCAGAACTGGACTATAATCCAGGGATAAAAATAGTATTTGAAGAAGACTAGTTTGGCAATGGTAGGCCAGATGTATTAGAGAAGGAAGAGAGACAGGTAGGGAGGATAGTTGGGAGACTTTAAATAGTCTCCAAAATGCAAGAATTTTAAACATTTTTAAACATTGTATTCTTTATTTCATTGACTAAAAGGTAACAAATCCTGCCAGATAAGGGTACTAGAAACATTTTTTTCCCACCACAGGACCAGGGTAAATTTTTTTTTTTAAAAAAACTGTGTTAGGTCTTTCTTTAAAAAAAAAAATGCTCAAAAAAATCCCGTAGTCCTCTTTCTCTTTAGTATTATGAGGCAAAATGCTCCTTCCTCTTACCCAATATTTTTCCAAGCACCTTATATTTTCATTGCTGCCTGGGAATGCTTTTATATCACTACTCATCATCATCATCATCATCATCATCATCATCATCCCTTTCTCTCCTCCCAGCTCTGTGTTACTTAACCTTCACATCCTGGTGGTGTTTGTTTTCTTTTCACATGGACAGTGTAGCTAGGGAGGCAGCCAGGTCTGATCTTCTCAATTAGAATAAAAGCCCTTGCCTATCAATTAGAGAATGGCTGAACAAGTTGTGGTATATGAATGCAATGGAATACTATTGTGCTATAAGAAATGATGAGCAGGTAGACTTCAGAAAAACCTGGAAAGACTTGTATAGACTGATGCTGAGTGAAATGAGCAGAACCAGGAGAACATTGTACATAGTAACAGCCACATTGTACAATGACCAACTTTGATAAACTTAACTCTTCTCAGCAGTGCCAGGATCCAAAAGTCTCATGATGAAAAATGCTATCCACACCCAGAGAAAGAACCATGGGGTCTGAATGCAGATCGAAGCATACTATTTGCTCATTTTTTTTTTTTTACTCTCTTCTGTTTGGTTTCTTCTTTCTTATGGTTCCTCCTATTGGTTCTAATTCTTTTTTTACAACATGACTAATGTGAAATTATGTTTAACAGGAATGTATATGTAGAGCCTATATCAGACTGCATGCCTTCTTGGGGAGGAAGGAGAGAGGGGAGGGGGAGAAAATTTAAAACTCAAAAGCTTATGGAAGTGAATGTTGAGAACTAAAAATTAATTAATCAATCAATCAATCAATCAATCAATCAATTAATTAATTAATTAATAAAAGAACATAAGCCCTTTGAGAGCCAGGATTCTCCCTCATCCTTTAGGATACTAAGAATATCCTCCTCAGCACCAAGCACAGTGCCTTGTCAATTTATTGAAGGTCAAGAAGGAAAGAAATAACAATTAGTATTACCTTTTTTTTCCTGCCATGAGGAACATATCCCTAAATACTGTAGTTCAAAGAAAAAATAAAGTCAGGTATTTGGCTCTTTCAGGGCTGATAGTTAACACAAAGGTTAAGGCCCAAAAGAAATGTAAGTGGCAAAACTAAAGGTGTAATATTTATAAAATTATAGAATCTTTGACATAGAGGGAAAGTAGAGGTCATTTGGTCTGACCTTCTATAAGGTCTGCATCTGGATCTCTTGTTGAGGAATGCGAGTATATTGAGCTTCTTTGAGGACATTATATGGAGTATCAGAAATCAAGGATATAAGGTTTACTTCATTTACTGAAATGTATTATGTGCCAGCAAAGTTGGCTCTGAAGGCAAGTCAACAGGCATTTCATAAGTGCTTACTGTGTGCCAGGCACCATGCTAAGTGCTAGGGAGATGAAGAAAGGCAAAACAAACAAACAAAAAACAGCTCCTACTCTCAATATACTTACAGGCTAATGAGGAAAGAACATGCAAACTATGTACAAAAAAGATGTAGACTGGAAACATTGGAGATAATCTCAGAGAGAAAGCACAGTGATTAAGGAGGACTAGAAAGGCTTCTTGTCGCAAAGGGGACTTTAGCTGAGACTGGAAGGAAGCCAGGAAAACCAGGTAAAGACAAGGAGTGAGAGGGTTCCAGGCATGTAGGACAGCCAGTGAAAATGCTCAGAGTCTAGAAATATTCATTAGCTTGTTTGTATAAAGTGGATCTCATTTTCCTCTGACTCTCATGAAATTGGACATATGTTCTCGTGAAAGTATCTCCAGATAAACTAATTTGAAAACCATTGGTGAGGAAGGAGTTTTTAAGTAACAACAGGGCCTGTTGCATGTTGTATATTAAAATGCTTGAGGAACTTTTTGCGTCATTTTCAGAATTTCAAGGTAATAATGGGTCTCTTTCTTTATTATCACTCTCACCTTTGCTCTCTAGTAAAGAATGCCTCCTATTATTCTTCTCTTTATGCCACACCAGAACCAACACTGGGAACCCAGGCAAATAGACTGGCAGATAGAGGAGATCTAGGCAGACAGAAGTGAAGTCCAGGTAGGTCAGCAAAGTCAGAGAGGAATGAGAGTACTGCAGGTCTGGAGCAGAGAGTCAGCAAGAGGCCACCAATAAGGAGGATTGAACTTAGACTCCTGATTTTCAAAGAATTAGCAGGATACAGTAAAAATCTGTGTTACATTGAAATTATAACAAACATAAGTTCAGATTTTTTGGAACGGAAATGTGGCACAATGGAAAGAATGCAGGATTAAGAACCAGAGGATCTAGGTTCAAATCCCAGTTTTGCAATTTATACCTGTGTGACCAAAGGGCCGAGTCCTTTACCTCCTAAGACCTCAGTTTCCTCAACTGTAAAATGAGTGGCTTGGACTAAATGACCAACTCCCTCATCCTAAATCTGTGTTCTTCTAATGAGTCACAAATGCTTCATGAACTTGAATTTTATCAGTTATTATTTAATTACTGATATAGAAAACATGGAAGATAGAGCTGAAGCTACATTGGTTTTATGGCATTTAAAACAATTTTTTTTATTAGCTTGTACACTTTCATGAAGAAAGTATATAGAATGTATGACCTGAAATGTAGATTCTATAACCATAACCTAGTGTAGATTGTAGTAATATGAATATTACTCAGTGAAACTTTCTGATCAAGAGAATATTAAATTAAACCAATTTAATGAGACAAATGTAAAAGTGTTTTTATATTACTTGTTGTTGTTGTTCAGCTGTTTTCAGTCATGTCTAAATCTTTATGACCCCATTTGAGGTTTTCTTGGCAGAGATACTGGAATGGTTTGCCATTTCCTTCTCCAGTTTATTTTACAGATGAGGAAACTGAGGCAAACAGGGTTAAATGACTTGCCCAGGGTCACACAGCTAATAAGTATCTGAGGCCAGATTTGAACTCAGAAAGATGAATCTTCCTGACTCCAAGCCTGGCACTCTATCCACTTCAAACCTAGCTGCCCATAGATAATGCTATACCTATAGAAACAAGTTTAGAGAACAAATCCAAAGATGTGTGTGTGTGTGTGTGTGTGTGTGTGTGTGTGTATGCATACATACGTATGAAAGAGCATGATAGCATGTAAACACTGTATAGATAAGTAGGAAGGAGTTATCAGCATAGGGTGAACAGGGCATATGTTTGGGCACTGTATTTTTTTTTTTAGTGCTTTATTATTCCCCACTTTGTGGTCAAGATAACCATGGAATATGGTTAACTTCCAGGGATTATCCATTTAACTTTAAATCAGCTTTCTTTAAGTAGCTGTTTAGTATTAGTTAAGAGTTGCCCAGAGGGTTACATTTGACTTATACATGTTTTTCATAGTGAAACAACCAAGAAAAGAATCAAATAAAGTAAATATCAATACAAGAGGATATTTTTAAAAGCTCAAATATTAGGAACCACCTCAAATAGAAAAGTCTTTTCACTTTAATTCCAATTTTTGCTGCTCTAATTGCCTCACCAAGCCTGTGGTGAGGGATGGATAGAGGGAGCTTTCTAATCCAACTTTTAGTCATCTTTCAGGGAAATGGCATTTTATCATTCCTGCTGGCATTAAGCAGCCACTGATTTTGCCTGCCATGTCCAGTAGGCATGGATGTGACCTCTCATTTATTTAATTATTGAAATGAAAGATTCTAATATGCTCATATAGCCTTATTTACAGTAACCATTGGGTAGATGCTCCATAGAGGATACAAGGAATAATGTGGCTGAGAGTCACAGGGGATGAGACAGTGCAGAGAGGCTGTGATCTTTGTCTCTAGAAAGGATACTCATGCAAAGAAAATCACAGATTTCCCAAAGTACCAAAGTGATGTTGTATTGTGATAACTAGAGAAAAAACACACCTCCCTGATCCACATAGCCCTTCTTTCTTTTATTGCTTCTGTTGTTTAAGTTCATCTTCTATCTTTCTACAGTCTTCATCTCTCTTGTCTTCTTTGGGGAAATTATGGTAAGTGCTGCCAAGTAATAGAATTTACATATAATGTCATGAGACATGGAAACAATTAAATTGTCACATTTGTAATGTAATTAAAAGAATTTTAATTAACTGTCTTAAGTCTAAAAATATTGTAGCAATGGGAGTTTCATTTTCCCGATTCTAACCACTAAGATAATTGACTTGACAGATTTTCTTAATCATCTTATTGGATTGAAAATCCAATTCAGTAGATATTTGTGATTAGAGACTTTTTTTCTTCTTTCTCACTATACTGAGGGCCTAGAATTGGCTCATTCTAGGAACTTAATAAATGTTAGATTGTATAATATAGTATTGTATTCAAGCAATATTCATTGAACACTTGATATATATGAAGTCTGAGGCATAAATCAAATCAATCTAGTTTAAGAAACAATGAAATGCCCATTATGCTAGGTACTAGAAATAGAATTGTTGAAAAATGACAAAACTCCCACCCCTTAGGAGCTTACAGTTGAACAGGAGTATGAGACATGTATATAACTGTAATTCTATCACAACAGACTCAACTGCATATCTCTCACTTTATCTTTCTGTAGGTGGATATGGAAGCATTCCTCACACTTACTGATGGTGACTTGAAAGAGTTGGGTATTAAGACAGATGGTTCCAGGCAGCAAATTTTGGCAGCTATTTCTGAACTGAATGCAGGCAAGGTATTGTCCTAATTTTTTTCCCTCCAAAAATTGAAATATTTAATACAATCAGGGAATCTTACCAGTTGGTGAGATCCTAGACACCATTTAATTCAACTTCCTATTCATTGCAGGAATTCTTTCCAACATATATGTCAGATGATCATCCAGTCTCTACTTGAATACAGTTTGAGATATATACCATTTTGAGTCAGCCTTATCCATAATAGAACAGTAATAGATTCTAGGTATTGAAGCAAGAGATACAAAAAGACTCTGTTTCATTGTGTTTTTATTAAATCAGATACTCTTTATCTTTATTAACCTATTCTACTAAGATACCTATGGACTTTCCAGTATGAGTTTAATATTCTGAGTGTTTTTAATTTCCTTTGCAGGGACGTGAGAGGCAAATATTACAGGAAACCATTCACAGCTTCCATTCTTCTTTTGAGAGCAGTGCCAGCAATACCAGATCTCCTGGGAACTGTCAGTGTAAGTACGCTTGTGTGAACTCCTAAATTACCCAGGACTTGCTGGTGGCTGACTGACAACATGGATATAGAGTGTAGGACTTTGAGTCAGGAAGACCCAAGTTTGAATTTGGCCTCAGACATTTACTAGCTGTGTGAACCTGGGCAAATCACAACTAATATGTGCCTCAATTTTCTCATCTGTGAAACTGGGATAATAACAGCACCTACCTCCCAGGGTTATTATGAGGATTAAATGAGTTAGTGTATATAAAACTCTTTGAAAACCTTAAAGTGCTATATCAATGCTAGCTATTGTTATTAGCTATTATCAGATATGAAGGTAAGATAGAATAATAATGCATGGTGATAAAAAGGATTTGGTATCCCTTTAAGGTGGGCTTAATATTTCAAGGTAGTGAAATATCTTGATCTTCAAAACTGAGATTGCACTTTGGTGTTCAACCACATGTTGTTAGATGACTCAGTCTTTTCAAAACCAGTAACTGTCTTGTTTTAGACCCTGAACACAAATAATGTCTCCATGAATAGAATGGGTGGCACCATGGATAGAGTGTTGGACCTAAAGCCAGAAAGATCCAGATTCAAATCTAGATACTTATTAGCTGTGTGATCCTGGTCAAGCCATTTAACCTCTGTCTCCTCAGTTTCCTCATCTGTAAAATAGGGATGATAATGCACCTACCTTTCAGGATTGTTGTGAGAATCAAAAGAGATAATATCTGTAAAGTACTGTGCAAACATTAAAGCACTATGTAAATGTTAGAGATCATTATTGTCATTAATAGTAATAATAAAACATAGGCAAAATTTTGCTGTGAAGTCTGCCTGTCCTTTTGTAGTGCCTGGCATATAGCAGTCACTTGACTTCTACAGTGCTTTTCCATAGCAATTTTGACATAGCATATGGAGTACCAGCTCCGATCCTTCCTAGCTGTGACATGGGGAAAATTGATTACTTTTTCTTGACTGTCAGTTGCATCTGCAAAATGAGGCTGCTGATACTTGCATTACCCAAACAACAGAAGTTTGCCCTTTTATGTACTATGACCCTTAAAAATAATTTTAAGTTCGGTGCCGAGATGGTGGAGTAAGGAATGAACGCTCTGGAGCCCTCCTCAATTCCCCTCCAAACAACTAGGAAACCACCTCAGATTTGATCTAAGAGCAGGGAAGCAGCTTACCAGCCTGGCTGAAAAGGTCTGTCTCATTGGGGTGGGACAGAAGCCAGGTCCAAGAGCAGCAGTAGCAGCTATCCTCTTAGCAGAGGCTCTACAGCAGGGCTCAGAGCCTGGGGCAATCCACCCATGAGGCTCCACCCTCCTGCAAACCGGCAGACCCCTAGGCAAGTGAACAGTCTCTTTAGCACAGCAAGGCCCCACCCCAGAGACCCCACCCCCACCACAAGCATCAGTGAGGCCCTGACCCCACTGCTGACCAGCAGTGAAGCCCTGCTCTGGGGCTGGTCAGCAGCCAGACCCCACTCCTGGGGCCTACCAGTAGAGACCCTGTTTCCATAACAACCTAGCAGCTGGGTCCAGCAGCAGAGTTCAACCCCTGGGGCAGGCCAGCAGCTAAACCCCACCCCCAGGGGAGGCCAATAAGGAGGCCCCACCTCCCCCAGTACAAGCCAGAAGGGAAGCCTATCCTCCAGAGAAAGCAAGTAGCTAAGTTCTGAATCCCAGTGAAAACCATTAATAAGACCCAGAGCCCCAGCACAAAAAATTTGGGACAGTGCAGGACCAGAGCCCAACTCTCACATAAAAACACTGTCACAAAAAAAGGCAGAAAAAAATGAGCAAAAATTGAAAAAGATATATCTTGACTATGGTGACAGGGAGGATCAAAGCATAAACTTAGAAGAGGACAATAGTATCAAAATAGCTACATGTGAAACCTCAAAGAAAAATGTTATTTGGTCTCATGCCCAAAAAGAATTCATGGAAGAACTTAAAAAGGATTTTAAAAAGCAAATTAGAAAAGTAGAAGAAAAATTGAGAAAAGAAATGAGAATAATGCAAGAGAATCATGAAAAAAGAGTTAATAACATGGAAAAAATATATATAAAAATTTACCGAGGAAAATAGCTCCTTAAAAAACAGAATTGGTCTGATGCTGAGTGAAGTGAGCAGAACCAAGAGAATGTTGTACACAATAACAGCCACATTGTGTGATGACTAATATTGATAAACTTAACTCTTCCTGGCAATACAAGGATCTAAGACATCTCCAGAGGCCTTGTGATGGAAAATGCTATCCACATCCAAAGAAAGAACTGTGGAAGTTGAATTGCTATTTTTTTTCTCTTCTGTTGAGTTTTGTTTCCTCTTTCTGATAGTTCCTCCTACTGGTTTTAATTTTTACTTACATCACTAATGTGAAAACATATTTAATATGAATGTAAATGTATAGCCTATATCAGATTGTGCCCTGTCTTGGGGAGGGTGGTGAGGAGGAAGGGGGAGAAAAATTTTAAAATCAAAAGCATATGGAAGTGATTATTGATAAATCAAAATAAATTAATAAAAAGTAAAAAAAAAAAAAGTAAAAAAAAAACCCCAAAAAACACCAGAATTGGCCAAGTAGAAAAGGAAATACAAAAGGTTACTAAAGAAAATAATTCCTTAAAAATTAGAATTGAACATGTGGAAACCAATGACTCCATGAGACATCAAGATACAATAAAACAAAAGCAAAAATCATAGAAGAAAATGTGAAATTTTTCATTGGAAAAACAACTGACTTAGAAAATAGATCCAGGAGAGATGATATAAGAATTATTGTCCTACCTAAAAGCCATGATCATAAAAAAATAGCCTGGACAACATCTTTCAAGAAATTATCAAGGAAAACTGCCCTAATATATTAGAACCAGTGGGTAAAATAGAAATTGAAAGAATCCACCATTCACCACCTGAGATTCCAAAATGAAAACTCTCAGGAACATCATAGCCAAATTCTAGAGCTCACAGATCAAAGAGAAAGTATTGCAAGCAGCAAAAAAGAAACGATTCAAATATCACAGAGCTAAAGTCAAGATTACACAGGATTTAGCATCTTCCACATTAAAGAACTGAAAGTTTTGGAATATGATATACCAGAGAGCAAAGGAGTTAGAATTACAACCAAGAATCACCTACCCAGCAAAACTGAATATAATCATTCAGGAGAAAAAACAGATATTTAACTAAATAGAAAACTTTCAAGCATTCCTAATTAAAAGACTAGAGCTTAATAAAAAATTTGACTTCCAAATACAAGACTCAAGGGAAACATAAAAAAGTAAAAAATAAACAAGAAAGAGAAAGGAAATTTTATATTTCTAATTACTTGTATCAATAAAGTAGAGAAAAAGCAGATCAATGAATTGGATATACAACTTAAAAAAAGCTAGAAAAAGAACAAATTAAAAATCCTCAATTAAACACCAGCTTGGAAATCCTGAAAATCAAAGCAGAGATTAATAAAATTAAAAGTAAGAAAACCATTGAAATAAAACTAGAAGCTAGTTTTATTAAAAAAAACCAATAAAATAGATAAACCATTTGTTAATTTGATTTTAAAAAAGAAGAAAATCAAATTACTAGTATCAAAACTGAAAGGGGTGAACTCCCCACCAATGAAGAGGAAATTAAGACAATTGTTAGGAGCTATTTTGCTCAATTATATGCCAATAAATTTGACAAACTACACAAAATGGACAAACATCTACAAAAATATAAATTACCCAGATTAACAGAAGAAATACAATACTTAACTAAACCAGTCTTAGAAAAAAGAAATTGAACAAGCCATCAATTAACCTTCTAAGAAAAAATCCCCAGAACCAGATGGATTCACAAATGAATTCTACCAAACATTTAAAGAATAATTAATCCCAATACTATATAAATTATTTGGAAAAATAGGAAAAGGAGTTCTACATAATTCCTTTTATGACACAAATATGGTGGTGAAACCTAAACCAGGAAGAGCCAAAACAGAGAAAGAAAATTATAGACCAAAATCTCCAATGAATATTGATGCAAAAATTTTAAATAAAACACTAGCAAAGAGATTACAGCAATATATCACAAGAATCATACATTATGACCAGGTGGAACTTATACCAGGAATACTGGGATGGTTCAATATTAGGAAACTATCAGCATAATTGACTATATCAATAACAAAACCAACAGAAACATATGATTATCTTAAAAGATGTAGAAAAAGCCTTTGACAAAATACAGCACCCATTCCTATTAAAAAACACTAAAGAGCATAGGAATAAATGGAGGTTACCTTAAAATGATGAGTAATATTTATCTAAAACCATCAGCAAGTATAATCTATAATGGAGATAAGCTAGAAGCCTTCCCAATATAATGAGAGGTGAAGCAAGGATGCCCATTATCACCTCTATTTTTTAACATGTACTAGAAATGTTAGCTGTAAGCTATAAGAGAAGAAAAATAAATTAAAGGAATTAGAATAGGCAATGAGGAAATAAAACTATCACCCTTTGCAGATGCTATGATGTTATACTTAGAAAAACCAAGAGAATCAACTAGAAAACTACTTGAAATTATTAATAACTTTAGCAAAGTTGCAGGTTATAAAATAAACCCACATAAATCATCAGCATTTCTATATATTACCAACAAAGTCCAAAAGCAAAAGCTAGAAAATTTAAAATGACTGTAGACAATATAAAATACTTAGGAGTCTACCTGCCAAGACAAACCCAGGAACTATATGAACACAACTGTAAAACACTTTTCACACAAAGTCAGATCTAAACAACTGGGAAAATATTAATTGCTCGTGGGTAAGGCCAAGCCAATATAATAAAAATGACAATTCTGCCTAAATTAATCTATTTATTCAGTGCCATACCAATCAAACTATCAAAAAAATATTTTATAGAACTAGAAAAAATAATAACACAATTTATCTGGAAGAACAAAAAGCTCAAGGATAACAAGAGAATCAATGAAAAAAAATGTGAAAGAAGGTGGTCTAGCTATACCAGATCTCAAACTGTATTATAAAGCAGTAATTATCAAAACAATCTGGTACTGGCTAAGAAATAGAGTGATGGATCAGTGAAATAGATTAGATACAAATTACATTATAGTAAATGACCATAGTAATCTATTATATGATAAACCCAAAGATCCAAGCTTTTGGAAGAAAAACTCATTATTTGACAAAAACTACTGGGAAAACTGGAAAACAGTATGGCAGAAATGAGGTATAGACCAACATCTCACACCATACACCAAGATAAGGTCAAAAGAGGTACATTATTTACACTTAAAAAGTGATACCATAAGCAAATTAAGAGAGCATGGAATAGTTTATCTGTCAGATTTATGTATCAGGGAAGAATTTGGGATCAAAGAAGATATAGAGAGCACTACAAAATGTAAAATACATAGTTTTGACTGTATAAAATTAAGAAGTTTTTGTACAAACAAAACCAATGCAACCAAAATTATAAGAAAAACAGAAAACTGGGGGAAAATGTTTGCAACAAGTATCTCTGATAAAAGCCTCATTTCTCAAATATATAGAGAACTGCATCAAATTTATAAAAATACAAGTCATTCCTCAATTGATAAATGCTCAAAGGACATGAACAAGCAGTTTTCAGACAAAGAAATCAAAGCTATCTATAGTCATATAAAAAAATGTTCTAAATCACTATTGATCAGAGAAATGTAAATTAAAACAACTCTGAGGTACCACCTCACACCTATCAGAGTGGCTAATATGACAGAAAAGGAAAATGTTGGATGTTGTAGGACATGTGAGAAAACTGAGACACTAATGCACTATTGTTTGATTTGTGAATTGATCCAACCATTGTGGAGAGCAATTTGGAACTATGCCCAAAAGGCTATAAAACTGTACATACCCTTTGATCCAGCAATACCACTGTTAGGTTGGTATCCTAACGACATCCAAAATAGGGGAAAGGACCCACAAGTGCAAAAATATTTATAGCAGCACTTTTTGTGTTAGCCAAGAAGTAGAAATCAAAGGGAAGCCCATCAACTGGGGAATGGCTAAACAAGCTGTGGTATATGATTGTAATGGAATATTATTGTGCTATGAGAAATGACAAGCAGGATGATTTCAGAAGAACCTGGAAAGCCTTACATGAACTAATGCATAGTGAAGTGAACAGAATCAGGAGATCACTGTACACAGTAACAGCAATATTATTCGATGAAGAACTGTGAATGACTTAACTATTCTCTAAAATACAATGATCTAAGACAATCCCAAAGAACTGATGATGAAGCATACTATCCGCTTCCAGAGAAAGAACTCATATTGACTGAATACAGACGGAAGAATGCTATTTTTCACTTTCTTTTTTTTCCTTTTATTTGAGTCTTCTTGTACAAAATGACTAATATGGAAATGTTTTACACAATTGCACATGTATAACCTATATCTGATTGCTTACCACCTCAGGGAGAGAGGAGGAGAGGGAAGGAGGGAGGGATAGAATTTGAAACTCAAAACTTTAAATAAAAATATTTTAAAAAATTTTAAGAAAAATAAAAATCACTTAAAAATAATTTTAGCAGAAATCTTTTGGAAATGTATTATTGATTCCCCTGCCTTCTTAAACAGAGTATGTTGAGCCAATTTAACCTTTTCTAGAATGTTCATGTAGGAAATATTCATGACTGTATGGTAATATAGTCATGCCCTCAGGAATTACTCAGATATAGCCAACTGTTTGCTACACTAAATAGCCCTATGTTGCTAAGCTTTTTGAGCTGTGTCTGCTTTTTATAGTTTCCTTATTGTCAGGCAGTCACATTATTGTCCCTGATGATGGCTCTAGTAGCACTGCCCTCTTCTCCAATTCTAAATGGCTCTTTCTAATCAGCAATGAAACTAGATTACCACAATTGTTAAAAATTGACCAAAATCAGGGTAAATAGGCTTTGAGTCCGGGCTTCTCCATGGGTAAAATTCCAATAGCTTTAACAAATGGACAATGACTTTTCTTTTCTCTTTCTTTCTTTCTTTCTTTCTTTCTTTCTTTCTTTCTTTCTTTCT
>NW_020954610.1:74445711-74458295 GCF_900497805.2 Vombatus ursinus | reverse complement strand
TTTCTTTCTTTCTTTCTTTCTTTCTTTCTTTCTTTCTTTCTTTCTTTTCTGCCTCTCAGAAGTCTTTGGGGCATAATGCTTGTTTTTTCCCTTGGTCCCAATAATTGAGTTTTTTGCATGTAGCCTTTGGATAAATAAGGTGTCAGTGTAGTTCTATCTATAATCTTTAGTAATCTTTGTGAATTACTGATATCTTCCTTTAAAATGACCATTTCCTTACCTTTTTGGAAGGAGTGTGGAGTGAGACAAGAAGGAGTGATGAGGGGAAGATGCACTTAAATAAAAACCTCTCCCCAAACCCAGAAGTGTCTTATGTGACAGTTTCCAGGACTCATAAGGTTTTTGGAAGATTATACAAACTTTGTAAGATTGAGGAATATGGAACTCTTCCAATTTGTACAAAACATACATTTTTTCTTCTAGCTTGTAAACTGTTTGTTTTGGTAAGGAAAACTGGTATCACTTGGTGAAGTCCAAGCCTCAAAGTATATTCTAGGACAGGATCTCCTTGAATTCAGAGTGAAAAAATGGTAACAAGGAAAATGTCTTCTGGTCTTAGATGTAATGTTCAAGAGTAAAAAATCCTTAAATTATTAATAAGCTCTTATTATTTTTTAAAATGGAGAGTTGACTTCAGAGTCAGAAAGACCTGGGTTCAAGTCCTGCTTCTGCCACATACAAGCTGTGTGTGAACCTGGGCAAAATACCTAATTTTTCAGTGGTTCAGGCAATTTTCTAAGACTGTGTTGCAGAGCTGGGGATGATCTATCTGTCTTGGTAAAGAAAGTTCCTCATTGGGAACTCTCTGTACTGATGCAGTCACAGGTCCTAAATAAATTGTTTAACAAATCAGTTTTTCAGTATAGTTTTTGAATGAATAGTTAATACATTAGAGTTTTTGTTGGTGTGAACCTGAGATTTCACTGGTGTTGGGAACTGCTTCCATTGATAAAAATGGGCAACTCATCTGTAACTTGTAGTCTTAGTTCTCTGGAGTACTGACAGTTTAAGTGACTTGTCTGTGGTCATATAACTAGTATATGTCAAAGGCAGTACCTGAATCCAGTTGGTATGAGATGTGATACACATTTTTTTAGGAAAAAAAACTATCACTGTTACAGTATAATTTATATACTTGTATTTAGTAAGAAAAACACTAATTTTCCCAAATTTTAAAATATTTTCTTTTACTTATACAGTAAGTGTATAACATTGGTTGGGTCTGGAAACTGTGTGGGTGGGTAAACTACCATATTTTAGATAATAACTCTGAAATGCCATATTTTTTATGAATTTTAAAATGTCTCTCTTTTTCTCTCTCCCATCTGTAGCCACCACATGTTGGGTAAGGCAAGAAGAACCAGTCTCTAACAAGAGGTAGCAGCAGCGCTGATGTCCCTAAAGCTTGGGAGATGGGTTGTCATTATACAGAACACCATTTTCCAGATATGGCTAAACTGTGCTCCTAATGCTGCTAAAATTCCATGCATTCAGCCAAGAGGAAACAGCAACAGTTGTTTAAAGAAGAAAAAAAAGAAGTCTCCCTTTTACTTGCTGCATGGATAGGAAGAAGAGAAACTGGCAAGAAGAGCCCACTTGTATGTTTCTTTCCTAGACCAAAAGAAAGAAGAGCATCTCCAAAAGACAAAACTGGATAAGTAGAAAGCAAGTGATGGGAGAAGGTGAATACATGTCTAAAAAGCATATTTATAAATTAATGTAAGTTCTGAAGAATAATGCATATTCATAACATAATTAAGCATCCATTAGTAACTATCGAATAGGCTTAAAGATTTAGTCGACGTATCAATAGACATACAGTTACACTGAGCAAACCATGTTTAATTTGAAATCAACAATCATTTATTAAGCACTTAGTATTTGCCAGACACTGTGGAAAATGGTTCCTCTTCTCAATCTACTTGGAGGGAGACAAGGCTAACACACATAAAGGAGTGAAGAGTATGAAGAGAATATATGAATAAAGGCTACATCAAGTTGGGGTGGGGGCTGGACCTGTGATTTCATTTGTGTAGAGATTCCAGGTGTGAAACTTCCTTCTATCAGTCCCTGTCTGCAACTTCTCTGCAATTTAGAGACTTAGAAAATTGTCTAGAGCAGAAGTGTCAAATACTCTCAAGAACCATTGGAACCAGATCAAAATATAATTAGGAAATATTCAACAGAACAATAAAAATGTAATAGAACATAATGTTAATATGTGGTTTTCTAAGTGCTGCTGGAACTAGATTAAAATATAATTGGGAAATATTTAACAGAATAAATAAAAATACAATAGAACATAATGTTAATAATGTGGCTTTCTCAGTCGATATGTGACCTGTAGGGATCTTTATGTATGGCCATTTCTACTTGAGTTTCACTCCACTGGCCTGGAGCACTAAGCAGTGAAATGTCTTGGTTGGGGTCACACAGACAGTATGTGTAAACAGTCGGCAAACTGCCACCCGTATTCAGAGAATGGAGGAATTAACAAGAGGTCTGTATCAAAAATGATTCAAAGATTTTAAGCCTGAATGTCTGGGGAAATGGTAGTGCCACAGAAAAACAAGTGGGGAATGAATGAGAAAAGCATTTATTAAATGCTTACTGTGTGCTGCACACAATAAGCATGTTCAGTTTTGAAAAGTTAGTTCAGTTAGCAGTCGGAAGGAATGTTCAGTTTTCTATACCTCCAGATAAATTGTAAACAAGTAAAGTTCAGTTTTGGATATGATAAGTTGGAAATGACAAGGTATCTGAGTGGAACTGACCTATGGGGGGAAATACAAGGCAGAAATCCAAGTGACCATTGAGGACTAAAATTAGATTTAAGTGCCAGAATAGAGGTGATAGTAGAAGCCATGGGAATAAATGAGCTTTTTAAAAAAAGATAGTACAAAAAGAGAAAAGCAGAGGTTCACAGATTGAGCTTCCTTATGGAGCAGAAACATAAAAAATAAAGGACATCCATTCTCTTCCTTTCCTCCCACTATCTTCACTACAAAAGCATTCTTACTCTGAGAACAAAACAACAGCCTTGAGCAACCCTTGACTGGGTTACTCAAATTAGAGAAAGTTTCTCTATGTTTTCCGCAACATCTTTTTATATACATACATATACAGACAGACGTGTGTGTGTGTGTGTGTGTGTGTATGGATTCCCTCTTCAAATATTAAATATTTGGCTTACATTTACATAAAATTAGGGGAAAAGGATACACAATGGTATAGTGAACACTGTATTTTGAGTCAGAAGCTATGGGTTAGTATCTCTCTTCTGCCTCTTACTATGATACTGAACAAGTTACTTAATTTCTTGAAGCCTCTGTTTCTTTATCTATAAAATGGAGAGAGCATTACTTGTACTACCTACTGCAAGGCTGGGAGGAAAGTGTTCTACAAATTGAAGAGGAGCATTCAGTGGTAGAAGAACTACAAGAAGAGTGTAGTGTTACACAATGATCCAAGAAAGGAGATGGCTCTAACTAAGAAGGCTGTTCAACAAAGCCAAAAGCAGCTTAGACATCTAGGAGAATAAAGATGGAGAAAAGTCCACTTGACTTGGTCTTCTGGTGACCTCAAGAAAACAGTTTTAATAGAGTAGCAGAGATGGAAGCTAGATTGCAGGAAGTTACTGAAGTGGAAATGGAGGCACAGCAAGCCTAGATGACTTATTTGGAATATTCAGCAGTAAAGAGGAGAGCAATTATTGTAGCACAGTAGTTGCTTAATAAATAACTGCTGATTGATAAATTCATAAAATGGCTACCAGAATAATGAGAAGACCTAAAATCATGCCAGAAAAATATTACCTGAAAGTAATGGGTATGTTTAGCAGAAAGAAGACTTAGTAGGGACAGGATAACAGTTGACCATGGGCCATAATTTAACTGTCTGAACCTTAATTTCCTCAATTGTAAACTGTACAGACTATATAATCACTAAGGGCCCTTCTAGCTCCAAATCTATGACTATAGATAGATATTTGAAATGGCGTGATATGGGAAGGGGATTAGGTTTGTTCTGAACACTCATAAGGTAAACTACAGGAAGTGGCAGAGAGGAAGAATTTAGCTTAATCATAGAAAGAACATACCAATGAGCTGCTTTGTGAAGCAGCCAATTCCCCAAATCTTTGGAGGGCTTTAAGTAGAAGTTTGTGACCACTTCTTAGGTACACAGGAGAGGGAACACCTCCTCATGAACTACATAACTCCTGAGATCCCTTCAAGCTTTGAGAGTTGATAGAAAGAATAGACTTCAAACTTGTTTCCTTCCTGATGGGATCCAGAATGAATGACAAATACCCCACCCCAGCCTGTCCTGAATTATTCATATGAATGGCAATTTGGCTTGTGTAACATGCCCACATCTTACTCTCCCTTGTTTTCTGTTTATCTCTACATATGTCACATTTCTACATGTCATATTCCATACTTCCATATAAGCTTAAGAGTAGGGACTGCCATTTTTTCATCTGTGTGTCCCCAGCTCCCAGCTCTGTGAATTCAACACAACAAGCATTTAATAAATGTTTGCTGAATTGGCTGGGTTCAAAGGAAGCACATCAGCTACAAATTATGATATTTAATGGTACCTGGGCTTCCATCTCCAGGCTATGAGGTAACCAGAGTCACAATGAGGAAAATCAAATCTTGGAACTGTGCCATGCTGTCCCAAGACTGTCTAGAAGGATTTTGATTTACAACTTCTCTAGATCATAGGTGAGAAGTAATTCTTTTGGCAGCATGGAGACCAGAACTTTTCCATTTGCTGTCTTCATGTATTGTCTAGATTGTGAGTGTTTAACCTAGAAATTACAAAAATAAGGAAGTGAGACTGGACTGAACAAGAACAAACTACAAGTGCTCATTGTTAAATTCATGATGTCAGCATAACCAAAAGGGCAGGTGGTAGGTCATCCGGGTAGGGGTAGCTTCTAAAGTCAGACCAAAGGCAGAGTCATAGTTGCTAAATCCCAGGGGCAAGATGACCCTAGCTCTACAACATTGTACAACCTGAGTAACTGGAAAATCACACAATTCTGCCCTCAAAAAAACCGTTCTCCTTGTCCAATCTCTTCCATCTGCAATTCAGTGCACCTCAATCTCAACCTCTATAAAGGGTGGTACAGGATAGGTAATTAGATGATATAATAAAATTCTTTCCCAGCTAACATTTTATGAAATAACCATGAAATCTCTGATTGGGGAAGAGAGGATATCTCTCTCTATTGGACTAACCCTTGAGGAAAAAGGAGGCCTCTAGGTGAACCTGAAATTGAAAAATCTGGTAGTACATTGATGGAATTCAGGGGTCCTTTCTTCACAATGTCTCTCCTCACTCTCCAGCATTCAGGCAAGAAAGATAAAGCATTTACCCTTATCATGTGCGTAGTACCAAGCACCGGGGTACACATACAAACAAGCCAACCTATACTCTCTAGTTCATATTCTAATGGAGGAAGACACATAAAGAGGTCAATAGAAGAAGATTGGTAGGAGAACTGGGAAGAGAGTCAAGAACTAGAGTGGAGGCCTGGTCCCTGGCAAGATAAGGAAAAGTCTCCCCTGCCAACTTCCATATACTGAAAGTGGTCAGACTCTGCCCCAAGGGTAGTGCACAAGTGTTCACATAACACCCACTCAATTCAGGGATGAATGGGGACTCGACTGGAAATTCCATTCCCACTTCCTGTCACTCACAAAAGCAACACATGTGGGGGTGAGGAAGAGAATTAGAACCTGGCTCTACTACACACTAGATGTATGTATAGTATGTATGTAGCATGACTTTCGACAAGGCACTTAACATGCCTAAGGTCTCAATTTCTCCCACTTGTCAAACGATGGGGTTGGATCACAAAGGCGTAAAGTTCCGTATTCCTATAAAGTAAAACCCGTGCTTTGGAGCCCCAGGTAGGCCAGGGCCCTCCCACCTTCCAACAGCGGGCAGGGGATACTACAGTGCGAGTCACGTGACGCGTGAGGCGCGCCCAATTGGCCACTAGGGCCTGCAAGCCTCAGCCGGAGCCCAGAGAAAAGTGAACGGGGTGGGGGTGGGGATAGAGAGTGGGAAGAGGCGGGGTGTAGGAGACAGACGGGCGAAGGTAAGGGCCTAGCACCAGCAGAAAGAATAACGCGGAAGCGGGGTGCAGACAGCACCTAGGCAAGAAAAAGGAAGGGCGGAAGAAGCGTCTTCCTATTTGGGTTGATGACGTCACTGCCCGCACATTTTCGAGACGACCTTTTATGTCGGTCTTTTAACTCCGCCAGCGTCGAATGGACCAACGCGGACTTCTCCTGCACATGCGCCGTCGCAGCACCGGAGCGTCTGCGTTGCCAGGCAGAAGGAGCAGAGCTGCAGCCGTGGACCAGATGCTCCTATAGGCAGGCTTCCAGCCCCATTAGCTGGAGGTCCGATGTGGCCGTAGTTCCAGATTCACAGCTTAGCACAACGATCGTGGCAGGATCAGCCTTTCTCAAACCCAGCACCTTTCTTATTCTCGAGCATGATTGACAGAGTGCGGACCACCCTTACCTCACTGCCTGGTGCACGAACTCACTGGGGCCCGAAGAAGCCATAGCTTAGCCTGACAGCTCGGATTCGCGGCTCCTGTCTTAGGGTCCGGGGCTCTTTCCACCACAACATAGGTTTTCCTTTAGCATCTATGCCACATCTGGTATTTATCCAGCACAGTCATAGGGAACACGGAACGAACAGAGAACATATTCTCTGGCGCCCAGCTTTTCGTACAGTTGGAGTTAGAAAGCGCGCGTACGAAATAAAGGATAAGTAAACAATTCAGACCAAGTCACAAGCATTTATTAAGCGCTTCCTCTGTGCCAGGCCCCCAGCCTAATGATGGTGATAAAAGAAAGGCCCAAACTGTCCCGATCTCTAGGAACTCACGCTTTAATTTCTAATTCCCTTAATCGAATAGAGGAGACAACATGCAAACAACTACTGAATGTACATACAAGATAAATACTGGGTAAATTCTAAGGTAATATTTTGCAGCGTATGACTAAGTAGCAAAATGTGTTTCCTCTCAAGACTAATAAAGATCAAAAGTAATTCTTTCTTAGGAAGCTAGGAACTGCAGTCAAATCTGGCTCCAGATACTTATTGGCTGTGTGACTCTGGGTAAATCATTTAACCTCTGCTTGCCTCAGTTTCCTCAACTGTAAAATGGGTATAATAACAGCACCTGCCTTGCAGGGTTGTTGTGAGGATCAAATAAGATATTTGTAAAACACTGGCACATAATAGGTTCTATATAAATGCTTATTCCTTTCCTCTTTCTCCCTCTTACTGCAGTACCTTGGGCTCCACATTGACAGGTTGGGGACCCAATAATCTAGCGATATTGGGTTGGGCCTGCCCTATCCAGAGTCCTGCACTAATGAGGATGAGGATGATGAAGATGAGGATGATGACTTTGGCAATGATGATGACAACAATAACAATAAATTTAAAAGGTTCTCCAGCCCTATCGAATAGTAACCCCAGCGTCTCAAGATTAAGGTGCTTTGTTATAGAGATAGTTTTTAGTAGTTGAAGGAGAAATTTAGAAATTACTAAACCTAATCTACCCCCTAGGCATAGAGGGAATGAGTAGACTTGTTACACAATACTGCCAAAGTTGAGATAAAACGAGACAGGATGTTAGACCATGTTCCTAACCTCCTTCCTAACCACACTTCAGGCTTTGAGCATCATTTAATATTATCTGTGATATTCATATAGTAACTGTTACACACATACACACACACACACACACACACAGAGGAATGTAGTTATTAAGTGTTTTGCAAGAATAGCATAGTGCAAAAATCTGCTAATGCACCTTTAAACAAATTAATTAATTAATTTAATTAATTTACTTTTAAAAAATGATGAGGTTATAAACCAGGCTATACGCCAAGGGATGTTAGTTAAGATAATATATTGTTGGGGTAGAGGTACAGGGAACAGTCCTGAATCTTAAAAGTTGCAGTTTCATGGCATGTTGTGGCAGCACCATCTCAAAGAATTCAGTCAGACCACTTCTAATCGACATTTATTGAGACTGATGACTCATGAAATGGGCTAAGTTCCAAGAGGAACCAGCAACTTAGTAAGACAACACAGGCAAATTTATGGTGTGATGATGCTGATTACACAACAGAAATTATAAATATTAAAAAGGCAGGAGGGGTTTGTTAAGGGATTAGGTAATAGGAGAGGGGTCCGTTCTATGGTTTGGTGATCAAACATCTTGGTTGTACTGCTTTCTGATTGGCTCGCTATTGTGGTTCTGTCTGGTCAAGATGGATAGTTAGTTATTGTGGTCCTTTCTTGGGCTAAATGGATGATGTAATTGTAGTTGAGTACAAGAACACACCTGTTCAAATATGTGAATTGGATCTGGGGGCAGTAGCTAGCTAGGAGCAGTGGCTGTATTGAGTCTGGGGTCCTGTGACGTGGTTAAATTGTGTGGTTAAATCAGGACATGCCTACTGTTCAGTGGGGCCCATAAGGAAGTTAGAATATTGGGGCTAGGGGCAGTTTTATTAGTATTCCATCATTAAACATAGGCAAAATACCATCAGCAGCAACAAAAAAAAGGAGAATGTCAAGATCAGCATATCCTTTGAAAGTTTGCAAGAGAACCCTAGATAGCCTGATACCAAAATGGCATCAAATGTCAGATCAAATTAATAAAGACTCCCAGGGGAATGTAGTTTATAAAAATCTCCAGTGTTTTCTCAAGAAATCCAGAAGGTAGAACAAGATGTGCTCCATAATCTTTTCTCCCTTTAAGACTTCTCATGAAGCCCAGAGAGCACTGACCTTTACCTAAAATGGTAAAGGTCCTGAACAAAAAAAGTGCTGAACAAAAAAAAAGTCCTGAACAAAAGCCAAAGAAATACCATGACAAAGATGTAGGGAAGAAACTGCTCTTGTTATCCCCCTTTTTGTGTAGCCTCCTCTCCCTGCCTCTTTTCTGTCTTCCGACTTTCATCAGATCATGGTTATGTTATTTCTGCACTAGTTTCTTAGTTGTTCTCATTGTCTGTAGTCTCTCTATACACTTGAATTTTCCTACAAAAATATACTTTCATTTTTTGTTTCTAGAAGAGAGAATTAAGATCAAGGGTGCAGTTAACGTGGTTGGCCATGACCACTCTTCTTCAGTAATAAAAATGAAGGAGGAAAGGATGATTGAAGACGTAGAAGAACTTTTGAGTTGTGGACTGATGGGCTATCAGGGAACTCAGAATGAATGGCTTCAATTTTCTTATTAAAGTAGGAAACAGCTAAGTGGAAGAGTGGAAGCTGTCAGGAAGAGATAAGTTCAAATCCAGCCTTAGACACTTATTAACTATGTGACTATAGGCAAGTCACTTAACCCTAATCTGCCTTGATTTTCTCATCTGTAAAATGGGGATAATAATAGTATCTATTTGACAGGGTTGTTGTGAAGACCAAATGAGATGTTTGTAAAGTGCTTTGCATACCTTAAAGCACTATTTAAATGCTAGCTATAATTGTTAGTAGGAGTAGAGGAGGTAGGAGAAGTGTGGGGTCTGAAGAAATAAATAAAGATCTGGTTTAGTCATGAAGGGGAGTGGCTTAAAAGTCAATCAAGGAAGAGTAAACAATTGGCCATGCAGTAGGAGAGGGCTCAAATAAGATTAGAGAACAAACATTTGTAGTCGTCTTAAATAGTGGACCTAAATGGCATAGTAGTGTGACTACTTAAATCCTGTTGGAGTGGCATCATTCTTATCCTGAAGACAATATGGATCTCTAAAGTTTTGGAGCAGGGGTATGACATAATGAAAATATTTTTGTAGGAAGATTAATCTTTGAGCAAAATAGTTTAGTTTAGTGTTTAAAGAGATGGGAGATAATGGGCCTAGTTAGGAAAGTGTTATAGTAGGATGATAAAAGCCTGGACTGAGATGGCAACAATGAGAATGAAAGGAAGAAATGAATCTGGGAGATATTTTGGGGGAAAAAATGGTAGGGCTTGATAAAACCTGAGGTGAAGAACATAAAGGATAGATGGGAAAGAGTTAAAAATTGGTCTCAAGAGAAGATGAATAAAGAAATTGGGAGGAATAGGTGAATTTGTAGGGTAGATAATAAATCAGAATTAAGGCATTATGAGTCAACAAAATACCCATATGGAAATGTCCAGTAGATAATTGATGATTTGGGAATAGACTATCACTTATAAAGGATATAGTTAAAGCTGAAACCATTTAGTCATTTCAATCAATATTCATTGAACACCTACTGCACACACAGCACTGTTCTAAAAAAGGGAGTTAGTCTACAAGATCTAGTTTAAATCCTATGGTCCTATAAAGTTAGGCAAATGCCTCAGCCTCTCATCTTGCAACTCTCCATTAGTCCATCCAGGGGCTAGGGATACTAACAATGGTGGCAAATTCAGTAACTGACTACTATGTGTCTCAACTATGTTGAAGGGAATATAAAGAACAGTAAATGATCCCTTACCCTCAGGGAGCTAACATTCTAATAGAGAATGGATGAGCTGCTTTAGGAAGAGAATGTGAAAAGAGAAGGGCAAAAGACTAGAAGATAAGCATTGAGGAATGCCTAGATTTGGGGTTGAAAGGAAGAAGTGGAGCAAATAATAAATACAAAAGCACCAGTAGGAAAAGAATTGAAAGAATAAAAAATAATTAGTCAAGAAGGAAAGAGGTGTAAGGGAAGTATAACTAGCAGATTTCAGTGTCACAAAGAGGCAAAGAAAAATGATGACTATGAAAAGAAGCAATCTGATTTGGCAAAGAAGTCATTTGTGACCTTTGCATTTTATATAAAACTGCACTACTTTTGGTAGATGGGAAGAGAAGTCAGGCTTATAAGAGCTAAGGAGGAAATGGAGGAAATTCACAGTGAATTAGGTGAAATGAACCAATGGAAAGGGAAAAGGCAAAAGTATTAAAGAGCAAAGGAATAAGCATGGGAGAAAGGTCCAGCTATCCACACAGTTGACCTTCCACAATTCTCCTTGGAAAAAGTCATACCATGGGTGAGTGTCCCATTATCTGCCGTTAATCATTGCCCCAGATGACTATGCAGTAAGAGCGTAATTATTTTTTCTTCCCATCCTCTCCTGGCACCTGGTAATGTCAGGGAAATAGTTGGCTTCCTGCCACTCACCTATCCCTCTAGATCTGGTATAAAATAATTCCAGGTAATTTCAATAATCTTGTCTAGTTGACTCTAGATAAGTTCATGGGGCTTGAGGAACAATGGAGGAGTAACTGGGGTACTTTGTCAAACCTCTAGGCCCTGAAGAATTGCTAACTTGGGATATCTAGATGAAAGAGGACATTAAACTTTACAATCATTGTTTTCATAATATAGCACTGCTGATTAGATATGAGGGGCCTAGGGTGCATTCCTGACTAGGGTCAAGGGTCAGAAAGAATTGCTTTTCCAGAAAAGGAGAGGAGTGGAAGTCCTTGTAATGGCACTTGGACCATTACACAAGAAGAAGTTTTGTATTCCATCCAAAGAAAAATTCTGAAGTTTTGACCCTCATCAATATTTGGATGGGACACACAACAGAGGTGGTGGATAGGTGATGCAATGGATAGAACCCCAGGTCTGGAATCAGGAAGACTCCTATTCCTGAATTCAAATCTGGCTTCATACACTTACTAGCTGTGTGATACTGAACAAGTCACTTAATCATGTTTGCCTCAGTTTCTTTATTTGAAAAATAAAGGAAATGGTAAACCTCTTCAATATCTTTGCCAAGAAAACCCCAAATGGAGTCATGAAGAGTTGAACCTGAATGAAACGATAGAGCCACAACAACAACAACAATAGCAACACAACAGAGAAAGTCTTTCTCTGGCAAAAATATCACTTGCTGGGAAGCTTTGGAAAACTGCAGGAAGAGCAACATGGGATTGGCTCATATGCCACCTATCATGAAGAACTGCAACAGGAAACTGACAGAGAGTGGTATCTGGTGGGAACTGAGAAGAACAACAAGGGGACCAAGAACATGAAGCAAAGACTGGTGCCACCTCCCGTGAGTTGTAGGACTACAGTAGGCACCTCACAGCACTTTCCTGATTAGTGATAGAGATATGATCCTAGAGAGATGGGCTGAACACTTCCATAGTGTTCTCAACAGACCGTCATCAATCAATGCTGAAGCCACTGACCCAGGTTGAAATCAATCCCTCCCTAGCTGAAGTTCCAACTGAAGAAGAGGTTTTGAATGCCATTGGGCTCCTTTTGTGTGGCAAAGGACCTGGTGCTGATCCTATTTCACCTGAGATTTACAAAGTGGGGGCATCCATTGCTCATACAAAAGCTGTTTGAAATTTTCTAGGTTATATGGCAAGAGGAGGTTATCCCTCAGGAATTCAAGGATGCTTCCATTGTCCACCTCTCTAAAGGTAAAGGAAATAGATTGTCCTGTGACAATCACAGAGGGGTCTCTCTCTTAGTCCCAGGCAAGATTCTTGCCAGAGACCTCCTTAATAAGCTGATCCTTCACTTGGAAGATGGTCATCTACCTGAGAGCCAGTGTGGCTTCA
>NW_020954610.1:74315629-74445701 GCF_900497805.2 Vombatus ursinus | reverse complement strand
TAATGAAGGATGCTCTCATGTTTTCCCAGTCACCAATGGAGTGAAATAAGGCTGTGTGCTTGCTCCTATGCTTTTTGGTATGATATTTTCAGCCATGTTGTTAAACACCTTCAATGAAGACAAACACAGCATCGAAGTCAACTACCGTACTGACGGTAAAATCTTCAACTTGAAAAGGCTACATGCCAAGACCAAAGTGGAGGGAGTGTTGGTGCGTGATTTTTTGTTTGCAGATGATTGTGCATTCAATGCAGCCTCTGATGCTGAGAAGCAACAAAGTATGGATTGTTTCCTGCTGCTTATGCTTCTTTTAGCCTAACAGTTAACCCCAGAAAACACGGGTGCTCCATCAGTCAGAGCCACACCACCCATAAATGGAACCATTGGTCACAGCAAATGGAGAAGTTTTGAATGTTGTGGATAAGTTCACTTACTTTGGCAGTATACTTTCTATACACATTGATAATGAGGTTGACGTACACATTGCCAGAGCTAACTCAGTGTTTGGGAGGCTGCAAAGGAAAGTGTGGGAAATTAGAGGTATTAGACTGACTACCAAACTGAAGGTCTACAGAGATGTTGTGCTGACCTCATATGCCTGTGAAACTTGGACAGTATACCAGTGCCATGCCAGAAAACTGAATCTCTTCCATTTAAATTGTCTTAGGAAGATTCTGAAGACCACCTGGCAGGATAAGGTACCAAACACTGAGATTCTTTCTTAAACTAAACTGCCAACCATTCAAATTCTACTGCAGACAGTGCAACTTCAATGGGCTGGCCACATTGTTTGAATGCCAAACGTACGCTTGCCAAAAAGACTATTTTATGGAGAACTCACACAGAGCAAGTGCTCACGTGGTAATCAGAAAACTGATTCAAGGACATTCTCAAGGTCTCTTTTAAGAACTTTGGAATTGATTGTGTGACGTGGGAGACAATGGCACAGGACTGCCCAGCATGGTGTGCCCTCATCAGAGAAGGTGCTGTGTTTTATGAGCAAAGCAGAATTGAAGTAACTCAAAAGAAACATGACATGTGCAAATTTAGAAAATCCACCCCAAATGGTCACATGGACTATGTGTGCCTGACCTGTGGTAGAGTATTCAGAGCTCATATTGGTCTGATCAGCCAGAGTCAGATGCATTGTAATTTGACTCTAACATAGTGATGTTATTTTGATCCTCTTCAAGAATGAAAGACAACAACCAACCAACTATCTAGAATTAAATTTATTACTCTCATGGGGGAAATTTTGAGTTGCTAGTGAAGTGATTTAAACTGTGGTGCTGAGGTTGTTATCCATCCCCAGGGAAATGTCTTTTAGGTTAAAGATACCAGTTAGAATTGGAGTAAGATCTGTTAAGGAAGGAAGGAAGAGAAAGAGAGAAACAGAGAGAGAGAGAGAGAGGAAGGGAGGGAGGGAGGAAGGAAGGAAGGAACGAAGGATAAAAAAAGTCTGGGCAGAGCTTGTTTGGGGAATGGAATAATAAGGTCGGTAGCCTTTCAAGTTTAGGACATAGATTATCTACTAACTAGATTCTCACCCTTTCAGTGGTGCTTTCCATTCCTCATTTGGAGAATAAAAGTAAATAAAGTAACAGTTTAAAAATTAAAATAATTAATATGAAAGTTAATTAAAGGCTAGTTGGATAAAATTGTGCGTAACTACGGTCTCAAAACCCACTGGTATGGAACTCTGTTGGTAGAGACCGATTCCCCTGCACCTGCATGATGGGTGTGGTGGAGTTGGTGAGAGTAGAAAGGGGGAGTCAGGAGAACTCTTAAAATTTCTTTGAATTGCTTTGGGTTCTGCAGTAGCTTCTGTTGCAGAAATTCTGGCTTCCAACTTCAAGACAGTGCAAACCTCACTTCAGGTTGCTGAAGGAAAAGACTTTGGGAAGAAGACATGAGAGGAGAAGGCAGTCTCCACCATGACCCTATTCCAAGATTGCTATACTAGAGACTTCAGGAACCTTGTCTTTGGGTGAGATCTAGGACTCTCTCTGT
The DNA here is from genome assembly GCF_900497805.2 of Vombatus ursinus. Classification (NCBI taxonomy): domain Eukaryota; kingdom Metazoa; phylum Chordata; class Mammalia; order Diprotodontia; family Vombatidae; genus Vombatus; species Vombatus ursinus. Next base: position 74,443,691 of record NW_020954610.1, on the reverse strand, counting down.
TGAGCTATTACTTCATTCCCAAGAGGAGAACTCCTTCACTCTGTGTTGTCTGATACATATTCTTATATGTATACTTTCTCTTATTTCTGTTTTGCTATCGAATTGTATAAATGAGTTTATTTGATAATTCCTCTGTGTGTTCATTGGTATTTGGTAGGGAGTCAAGCCTTGATTATAAAGCTTACGATCTTGATTGTCCCAATAATGAAACAGCGATCAGAAGTTAGCTTGAACCCGAAAATCACATCCCCTAAACTAACAATATTTCAGGGAGTAGATAGATTTAATTCTACCCTCCTATCACCTTTCTAAGGAAAGTAGAGTGGCCACAGCTTCCGGCTCCAACCTCCTGCTTCCCCTACTGGCAGGAATGAAAGTCTGCCTTGGAGAAGGGTGGAGGAGAAGAGGTTAAAGATGTCTATTCTGCCTCCTTTTGAGCCAAACAACGCCCCCATTCGACACGTGGAGGACAGCCGTCCCAGCAAGTGTAATAACACGTGCTACTATGGACCTCACTTCTTGAAAGTCAGGTAGGTTAGATTTCACTCCTCCTTTAGAGTTCTCTGGTACCATTAAGAGGACTGGGGTGGGGGAGATCTAGGCTCTACAAATGGCTCCAGACTCCGAAAATAGTAATCCCCCTCCCCAAATGCAGGAGGTAAGCCCCCTGCACCCCAGAGCCATTGAATCACTAACAGCCAGATTAGCTTTTACACACAAATATTTACTTCAAAAGGAATAAACACAAATATACAAACTTACTCCCCCAACATGTGGGAGACATAATCTCTCCCCCCACTTCTACCACTTGTTTCTGGGAAGGAGAAGGGAGTTAGGTTCATAGTTTAGCTGGATTCCCATAGACTGCAATCCCAATTCCAAGTCCAAAGCTCCCTTTGGCCTCCAGTTGCAAGCTTCCTGGCTTCTTAGGGGTTCCATGCCAGGTGGTCTGGCTGCACCATCCCATCTGCAAACCTGGTTCCAAGGTCTTCATGGCTCAAACTGGCAGGTCTCATAGGGATCACTGCTGCAATCTGAAACTGCCAAGGATAAACACCCCCAGGATCATTTCTCAGAGCCAGGATAAAAGAGGGAAAACAGGAGAAGAAAGTCCTTCACTTCTCATTGGTTCAAATCATGGCACCAGAGCTGTGCTTGAACTGGGATCTTTACCCTCTAGACAAAGCAGAAAAGAGCCGAAAACAGAGCAAACATCTCAATTTCTCCAGTTTTAAAGATATAGGCATCCAATCACAGGCATCCCCACCCAGTGGAAGGGGAGACAGAAGCCTCCACATTAGGCAGTCTGGACATGCTCCACCCTCGAAGGGTACCTGCACGTTAGGAGCCTACATGCTAGCATGCCCAAATAAGGCCTGGTTACAACAGTAATAACAACAAAAAATCCGTGCTATGGTAGAAAAAAATACCACAGGCCACCAACAGGTGTTTGGGCAACTAAGGAGACAAGGTTGGATTTCTTCATGCCAGGCAACTTCCTGAAGAACAAATTAATTGAATTTCATTAAGAAGACAGCAGAATTTACATTAGTTATATAGTCTACAATATGCTACTCCATGAGATATATCTATCTTACACTAAATTTCTAGAGTAGGCATAATGATTTTTCTGTCAAGAAAGGAATGTTCTTTCAGGGGCAGCTAGATGGTACCGTGGATAGAGTGCCAGGCCTGGAGTCAGAAAGGCTCATCTTCCTTAGTTCAAATCTGGCTGAGTAACCCTGGGCAAATCACTTAAACCTGTTGGGTTCAGTTTCCTCATCTGTAAAATGAGCTGGAGAAGGAAATGGTGAACAACTTCAATATCTCTGCCAAGAAAACCCCAAATGGGGTCATGGACAGTCAAATACAACTAAAAAACTACTTAACATTTTCACAATATAAGTAATCCATTCCTCTAGTACCCACCAGGTGGGGTATTACCACTTTATATTTCTGATTTCCCTTTCTTTAGAAATAACAAATGCAAAAAAACCAAAAAACTCTAGAATTTACTTTATGAAGGAATAAAAATTTGGTCCTGAGAAATGTTCACCTTTTGTAATTATGGAAAGGTAAGGCAACAAAGCATTTATTAGGCACTTACTATGTGCCGTGCACCATGCTAAGTGCTAGAGATATGAACACCAGCAAAAAGACAGTCTCTATCTTCAAGAAGTTTACATTTTAATAGGGGAAGACAATATACCAGGCCTACACAATGTATGGCCTGTTGGCCACTGGCAGCCCGCTAAGGATTTCCAGCAGCCTGCAAAAAACGTAGAGGATGTAGAAGAAAGTAAAGATGTAATGAATGCTTTGTTTGTGTCCCCTTTAACCTGCCTTCTACTAGTTACTATTGTGCCCATCATGTAACTTGGTGGGTGGGTTGCCACTGTGCCCTCTCTCCTTTTTGTCATGTGACAAACATTATCAAATCAATAAGATCAAATCATCAGTCTGTCTCTAGTCTGAGAGGAGCAAGAGTCTTATCTTTTTGCTGTGTTTTTGGTCATTACTGGCATTAAACAGGGACAAAGTGAGTGTAACTACACACCAGGGTAGCTGATGCCTGCTATGTGATGACAGGCAAGACACAGGGGCTTTTTCCCATCCCTCACTGCACGGCTGTCCTCCAAGTTACAATCATGTCTGGCACTCTCTCCAAGGTCAGACACTCAGTTTAGTATTTCTTTGTGTGTGAGCAGTTGCCGTGGAGATTTTCTGTTTCTAATGTTAAAGTTTTTGGGGTAACTTTGTAAAATGAGTGATAAAAAGAAATGGAAGATCAAATCAGAACATAGACTGTTAATTCAGAGTGGACGAATAGATATTTGTTTACTTACACAAGAGACAATATTGTGCCTTGTTTGCCAAGAAGTAATAGCTGTTCTGAATGATTATACTCTTTGTTGCCATTTAAAATCAAAACATACTGACTTAAGCACATTGGATACCAATGAAAAACAAATTAAAATGTACTAAATCATTGAAAAATCTCAGTGGAGTTTACTTTGCAAGAAAGTAAACTCAGAAAATGAGGCGGCTACTAAGGTTAGTTTTCAGATTTCTAAAGAAATCAATTTCAAACATGATTCCAGAGTCCAATAAACTGATTGCTGACAAGAAGAATACGTCCCATTAACTAAATGCAAACAGTAAGAAAACCTGAAAAAAATATTAAAACTTGTACCACTTATCAAAGTAATTTTTTAACATTAATGTGATTTCATGATGAATAAAAATAAAGTAATAAGTGTAATTAACTGACATTCATTGAAATTTCCCTTTTAAAATATGGTTTATTTGCAAAATTTAATCATAATTATGCCTTTACTTGGAAAATGAGCCACTAAAAACCTATCTGTAGCCTGAAGAAGTTTAGTCTATTTTAATTTTGGCCCCTACTCACTGCCAAGTTGTGCTGGTCTGCAATATACAAAAGGGGGGATAAAGATACTGAGTGAGGAAACTAGAGAGTAGGTATTAAAGTCACAATTTTTAGACACAAAATATTTTATTACTTTTTTCTTTTTTGAATCATACCCCCCTGACTAAAGTTCCCTGGAATTGTAATGGCCACATGTGCTCCATCTCTGTATGTCTCTTCTTCCCATGGATGGTAAGTGTATTTGTGGGACAATATATCTCTAGGTTATGGGAGAAATATTTTGTAGATATTTTTCTTACTATGATAGTTCTCTATGTGTCTAAATAAACAATTCTAAGAAAGATTTTACACAGATGAGAAAATAGACTCATAAGCCCGTAATTGATGATTTCTTCACAGTTGCCTTTTTAATTTTTAGTAAAAGTACCACCCATGATTATTTATGCTCATTTAGAATATTTCCCTTTTTGAGATATCTTAAAGATCAATGCCTGAATTCCTTTAAAAATGTGCTGCCTCTGTTGTAGGTGCCTTTGGTATGTCAGGTCCAGATCCTAATTTGTATATGATATATGGAGGTGGCAGAGTGCAAATACAATGGTACTACTATGGTTTCCACTAAGAGTACCTCATTACAAAAACACCAGCACTCCTATTCCATTTCACATAGGTTTATTGTTCTCTTTCCAGTTTAATCTGCAACTATTTTGTAAATAAGATTGCTTAGCTATGTTTCATGCAAAACTGTCTTTGCAGGTTCATTTTCTTCTCAACTGTCTGACTATTTCATGAGGGGATGCTGCCCATAATCTATCATTCCTCTCTGCAGTGTTTTGTAAATAAGCACATAGTCTAGTCTCAATCTGTTGAATGAGTTTTAATGATAAAAGTCTGAAAGGAATTAAAGTCCCAAATAGACCCTCTGTCTTCCTAATGGAAAAAATAATAAGTAAGTAATAGTTTTCTTGATGAAAAGTAAATACATTTTTCTTGACAAATGTGAAAGAAGCACAGAACAAGAGAAATGATTCACAAAAATTAAGATTTTCAGTTTGTCTACCATGGTAATGAAGCATTCTCTGACTTTCAATAATGTTATTCAGTTTTCTTGAGTGCCAATAATATGCTCATTGTTCTTATAATAGTCTTCCTGGTTATTAAGTGAGATTCATATAGTATTATTATTCTGATTAACTCCAATGTAATTAAATGAGGTTTTTCTGAGCTCTATTTATTCTGACAGTGAGCAAGAAACTTTCTGTTTCCCTTTTAGTTCAGAAAGATAAGGGAAGAAAATATCCTATGTGATATAAAGTCATTTTAAAAAAATTTATCATCATCTATATTTTATACACATTGACATATATAACAGGGTGACTTTCATTCATCTATCTCAAATCTAAACTAATGAGATAACATAATGATCAATTCAATTAGAGCGTATTTTTTTTGCCATGTTGTAAAATAAAATACTTACTCTGTATAATTATTTTACTATAACAAATATTTGTAAAACAGCAATGTCACAGTGATATATTATCATGTTCCTTTGACTACTCTTTCTAGATTGAAGTAGAAGTTCTAGTATCATCAATGGCAAAATCAATCAATAAACATTTATTAAGCACCTACTATGTGCCAGGCACTGTGCTAAGCACTGGGGATACAAAAAATGCAAAAGACAGCCCCTGCTCTCAAGGAACTTCCAGATAATGGGAAACATACCAAGAGTTTTAGAGATAGAGAGTTGGGGAAAAGAGAGAACTCAGGCTGAATAGCTTCTGTTTTCTCAGTAAAGTATGAGGTAAGGTCTTCTGAGAGGTTTGGAGAAGTAGTTTCCGAGAACCAAGGAGTCAAGTAGAAGGTCTGGAACAGCCTCTGTGCAGAGTGAAACAGAAAATCAATGAGGGAGGATTTGAAGGATTTCCTTGCTTCAATGATATTAGGTAACATAAACTGGAAGTAGATTCAGTTAGTAAAGATTGCACAACTTCCTCCAGCACCATTCAACAGTATTCATAAACATATGAGGAGAAACAAAGATGTAATTGGCAATTAAGTGGTGCAATGGATAGAGTGCAAGGCATGAAGTCAGGAAGATCTGAGTTCAAATCCAGCCTCTGACACATACTAGCTGTGTGGCCCTGGGCAAGTCACTTAAACTCTGTCTGCCTCAGTTTCCCTATCCATAAAATAGGGATACTAATATTACCTATCTCCCAAGGTTATTGTGAGGATCAAATGAGATAATATTTGTGGAGTACTTAGTACAGTGCTTGGCACATAGTAGAAACTTTTTTTTTAAGGCTAGCTATTAGCTACTAGCTGTGGTAGGAGTAAAGGGAAAGCTGGGTTTTGGAAAAGTATGAGCAGGACAAGAGTGCCAGGGATTGAAGAGTAAAGAACAGTGTAATGTATAATTGAACTGATTAACTTTAATGTCAGGACTGGGAAGGCAGGTAAGTGAAGTCAGAGCAGAGGTAATGGCCTGGGAGAACACTGAGGAGTAGAGGGGCTAGAGGTCAAACTGAAGAGGAATGACGGAATTTGAGAATGGAGGTGACCTCAACAACTACCTAGTACAACCTCTATTTGGAAGGAATCCTCAATATAGCACACTTAAAAGTGGCCATCTAGCCTCTACTTGAAGACCTCCAAGGAGGGGTAACGCACCACCTCTTGAGGTAGCCTATTCCACTTTGGGATAGTCTGAATTTGCTTTTTTTTTTTTTTTTTTCACAATTTTTGCCCATTTTTGCTGATTCTGCCATCTAGGACCAAATTGAACAAATCAAATCCCTCTTCCAGTTAATAGTCCAAATGCTTGTAGACAGCTCTTGCTTCCTCTGGGGTCGTCTTTGTCAAGCTAAACATGCTCAATTACTTCACCTAGTCCTCATATGACATGGATTCAAGCCCTTTTACCATTCTGGTTGCCTTCCTCTGAATAGTCTACAGTTTATCAGTGTCCTATATAAACTGTGGTGCCCAGAATGGAACTCAGTACACCTATGAGCTCAATTCTCCCACTGAGACTATTACTTCTGTATTCCTAGTGTGCAAACAAAGATTGCATTCACTTTTTTTGGCTGCCAATTCATACTGCTGACTCACATTGAGCTTGCAGTTTACTCGAACCCCCAAATTTTTGTCAGAACTGATGGCAGAATGAGTTTTGAAGGTGTAAAAATTAAGGAGAGGTGGAATAATAGCAAATTGCAATCAGATAAAGGAATTTCAGAATTCTTGATTCTGAGCCCTTGAAGATGATGATGAGATTCAAGGTGTGATCCTATCTGGGGCTGAAGTGGTACGAAGGTCATGGAAGTTAAGGAGAGTGAGTAACTGGGAGGCAATGGTGATTGAGGAAATATCAATATATGGTATAAGAACAAGTGTTGGGATGGAGCAGAAAAATGAAAGTAAAGGTAGCCTGACATGACTTCCTATTCATGAAGTCATATTGGCTCTTAGTGATTACCACTTCCCTTTTTAAATGCTCACTATCCGTTTCTGTTATAATGCCTTTTAGGGTTTTACTGGGAAATCCAAGTAAAGGTCACCAGCCTATAGTTTGAACAATGGGCCTTCTTTTTTTGAAAATTGGGTCCCTACACTCATCAAGTCTGCATTTTTCTGCTTAGCTTTCAAGGTGCTCCATAATTTAACCTTACTCCATATTTTCAATCTTATTTCAAAGGACTTTCCAACATGAACCTTCTTTTCCATTTAGATGCACTCCTCACTGTCCCCCTACAAGTTCTTGCTAATTTACATTTCTTATATTTGATCATTCATTCTACTGCTCCAGCTTTGAAAGCTCATCTCCCCCTTCCTCTTCATGCAAATCCTACCCATTTTTCAAGACCCATCTCAAATCTTATATACTCACACAGTAGAGGCAGTTGGTGGTGCAATGGATAAAGTGCATGACTTGGAATCAGGAAGAATGAGTTCATATCTGGCCCAGCAATGTGACTCTGGGCAAATCACTTAATCTTAGTTTGGTTCAATATCCTCAAACATAAAATGGGAGAAAAAAAATGAAAAAAGGCCAAGGTCTCCCACTGCATCCAGGGCCATGTCCAGTTGTCCTGATCTGTATCTTGCTATTGGACCCAGATGGCTTTGGAGGAGAAAGTGAGGCTGGTGACTTTGCTAGCCCTACCTACTTAAATCCAATTCACTTGCAAGTTGTGGTATCACCTTTCTGATGTCACAGCCCTCTTCAAGAACAAAGCACAAACAACAACAACAATAACAACAAACTGGGGGAAAAAATAGCACATACCTCTGAGGGTTGTTGTGAGGATCAAATGAAATAATGTTGGTTTTTTTTTTGTTGTTGTTGTTGTTTTTTAAATTTTTTTAGTGATGCAATTGGGGTTAAGTGACTTGCCCAAGGTCACACAGCTAGTAAGGGTCAAGTGTTTGGCCTGAGGCTGAGTTTGAACTCAGGTCCTCCTGACTTCAAGGCCGGTACTCTATCCACTGCGCCACCTAGCTGCCCTGTTTTGTTTTTTTTAAAGCACTTAGCATAGTGCCTGGCGTATAGTAGATACTATAGAAATGCTTAATCCCTCCCCCTTCCCTGGCTACTCTGATCCCAGTCTCTGAACTATCACTTTTATAATCTATTCCACATAATTTAGCCCATAACTATATACTGTTATTTACTATTGCTACTGTTTCATGTGTTATATAGTATTCCCCTATATAATGATTTTAAGATGACATTCAACTTCTGATTATAATGTTAATAAAAATGAAATTTAAAGTACCTGAAGGTAGGATCAGAGATTTAGAAATAGAAACGGATTGTAAGGGCCACTGAATCTAACCATTTCATTTGGTAGATGAGCAGATCAAGGCTCAGAAAGGTTAAATAACTTGTGCACTGTCACATAGCTCTAAGCACTGAACTTAGGTCTTCCTGGCTCTAAGTTTAGCAATCTACCCACCATGGCATGTTCAAGTTCAAAAACTTTATTTGCATTTTACACATTTGGCATTTGAATCTCTCTCTAAAAGACATAATAGTAGTCATTTAAGAGAGTTTTCTATCTGGTTCACGGTCTTTCTGACTTTTTTTTCTGTTATTTTCCTTTGTCCTTAATGGCTAATGGATACTATTCTATATAACATTCCATGAACTTTTCTTTCATTTGAAATTATGTTAATGTTTTATTTTCTTATCAGTTCCTTTTTGGCTAATTATTTATAAAATTTTTCCCAACAATACAAATATTGATTTTACCAGTCAATATTGCTATTTTTGTCATTTGTTCCTAAAGTTATACTTCCCATCTTGTGCTTATCATAAGTAATTTTTTAGAAACGGTCTCAACCTTCTAGTCATGCACCATTTCAATGTAAATTTTGTTAAACATTTTAGAATGATTTAAAAGATTCTGTATTCTATATCAATTTTTAAGGCATCAATCATCACTATTGCTACTCTGATGATGTTCCATGGCAAAGAGATGACCATGGGATCCGAAAAGCACAAACTCTGGGGGCTCTCATCAACCTGGAAAGGTTGCAGGTATAGTCCAGGCACTAGCCCTTACATCTTCTGTCTGAAATCATCTTAACTGAAATCAGATAGACTCATAACTAGACTGGCCACAGGGTGATGAATTTTCCAGTCACAGAAACTCTTGCAGACTGTTTACCAAATCATGGTGGTATGGTGATCTGCACAAGCAGAAAGAATACATATGTACATTAACAAAGTCACAGATCCCTGAAGTATTGACATATTTGATCATTAAAACTGTTGCTAATTCTGTAATTGTGCTGCCGATTATAATCTCCCCCATGCCTTAGTACATAGTTCGTTAGTGGTTATAGCCCCAAATTTTTATCATTTGTTAGTATAACGAACAAACTTCTCAAAGCTTATCTAAGTTCTTCCTCAACGGACATATACATAGTTTAGCACTATGTTGTAACTAAAGCTTTTAGCAATTCTTAGGAACCACCAGAACTTATGTTCTACCAGTACCAGTATAGCCTTTGAGAAGCCACAATAATGCGATGTTAAAATGGGGTAACCAACCACATATGACTTTAGTGAATGTATTAAGATGATAAGAAACAGGAGACCAATTAGTGGATAGAGAGCTGGCCTTGGAGTCAGGAAGACCTGGGGTAAGTTCCACCTTTGATACATACTGGCTCTACGTGATACTGGGCAAATTGTTTAAGCTGAGTTCTTTAGGATACTCATTAAATTAGTTGCAGCAACCTGCACTGGTAGAGGAAGTTTCTTCCCTATGCTGATGAAATCACAAGTCCAAGCCCTATCTCTATTAAGATGACATGATTATCTTTTTATTGTCACATGATAACTGATGTTCATTATTACTATGAAGCAATGAAAAATCCAGAAGTGCTTTCAGAATCAATCAGATAAAAGTTAAATCTAAAACCTAGCATAATTTACAATGGAAACACATTAGCAGTTTTCCCATTAAGATCAGGAGTAAATATTCACTGGTTATAGTTTTATTTGACATAGTACTAGAAATGCTAGCTATAGCAACAAGGTAGGAAAAGGAAATAGTGGTAATAAACATAGGGAAGGAGACAACAAAACTATCTGTATTTGTAGGTGATAATATAATTCACAGAGAAAATCTCAAAGAATCAGTGAAAAAATTAATCAAGATCATTTATAGCTTTAGCAAACTAGCATGGTATAATAGAAAATATACTAACTCTGGAATCAGAAAACCTGAGCTCAAATTTCACCTCTGATACATTCTCCATGTGTAACTGGGAAGGGTCATTATTAGTCATCACACAACATGGCTGTTATTGTGTACAATGTTCTCCTGGTTCTGCTCATTTCACTTAGCATCAGACCATACAAGTCTTTCCAGGTTTTTCTGAAGTCAGCCTGTTCATCATTTCTTATAGCACAGTAGTATTCCATCACAACCACACACCACAATTTGTTCAGCCATTCCCTAATTGATGAGCATCTTCAATTTCCAATCATTTGCCACCAGAAAAGAGCTGCTATAAATATTTTTGTAAATATAGGTCCTTTTCCTTTTTGATTTTTATCTCTGTTTGGACATAGACCTAGTAGTGGTATTGCTGGCCAAAGGATATGAATGTTTTATAGCCGTTTGGGCATAGTTCCAAATTGCTCTACAGAATAGCTGAATCAGTTTACAATTCCATCAACAGTGCATTAATGTCTCATTTTTCCCACATCTCCTCTGACATTTGTCATTTACCTTTTCTGTGCTACTAGCCGGTTTAATAGGTATAAGGTAGTACTTCAGAATTGTTTTAATGTGTATTTCTCCAGTCAATAGTGATTCAGAGCATTTTTAAAATATGACTATAAATAGCTTTGATTACTTCATCTGAAAACTGTTCATATCTTTTAATAATTTATTAATTGAGGAATGGCCCTTATTTTTATAGATTTGATTTAGTACTCTGTATATTTGAGAAATAAGGCCTTTATCAGATAAACTTACTTCAAAATTTTTTCTACAGTTACAATTGCTAAATATATGTCCCTCCATTCTATTCCCCCCATTTTTCTGTTCTCTCTCTCCTTTCACCCTGTCCCTCCTCAAAAGTGTTTTGCTTCTGACTACTACCTCCCCCAATTTGCCCTCCCTTCTATCAACCCCCCCCCCACAAGAAGATGAGATTTTAGCTGGGACTTAAAGGAAGCCAGAGGAGATGAGGAGGGAGAGTATTCCAGACATGGGAGATAGTCAGTGAAAAATGCCTGGAGTCTGGATATGGAGTTTTTAGCTTGAGGAATAGTAAGGAGACCAATATCACTGGACTGCAGAGTATATGGAGAGAATAAGGTACAAGAAAACTGCCAAGGCAGAGGTGTCAAGGACTCTGAATACCAAACAGAGGCCTTTTTATTTGATCCTAGAGATGATAGGAAGCCACTGAAATTTATTGAATAGGGAGGGGTGTCAGATGTGTGCTTTAGGAAGATTAATTTGACAGCTGAGTTGAGGATGGGTTGGAGTGGGGAATGACTTGAGGAAGGGAAACCAAGAAGAATAGGCAGCTGTGTGACACTGTGGATAGAGCATTGGATCTGGAATCGTGAAGACCTGAATTCAAATCTTTCCTCAGATACTTATTAGCTATCTGACCCTGGGCATGTCAATTAACCTCTGTTTGCCTCAATTTTTTCAACTGTAAAATGGGGATAATAATAACGCCTCCCTAGCAGGATTGTTGTGAAGATCAAATATGACAATATTTGTAAAGTCCTTAACATAGTACCTAGAACATAGTAGATAATGAATAAGTGCTTGTTTCTTTCCATCTTATTTCAATAGTCCAGGTGGGAGGTGATGAAGGCACCGGGTTGGTGGCAATGTCAAAGGAGAGAAGGGGCCTTAAATGAGATGTTGCAAAGGTAAAACTGACAGGGCTTGGCAACAAATTGGATATCGAGAATGAGGGAGAGTAATGAACTGAGGATGTCATTCAGTTTGGGAGTGACTGGGAGGATGGTGGTGCCATCAGTAGTAACAGGGAAGTCCAGAAGTGGGGGGTGGGGAGTAGGGATAATGAGTTCAGTTTTGGAAAAGTTGGTGGTTCAATGGACAGTTTGATATTCAAGTCTGGAGACTAGAAGAGAGGTTATGACTGGACAAGTTGATTTGAGAATCATCAGGATAGAAATGATCATTAAATCCTTAGGAGCTGATAAGATCACCAAGCAAAATAATATAGAAGAAGAGGGTTCAGAACAAAGCCCTGGGGAATACTCACTTTGAGTAGGGGTTACCTGAATGAAAATTCAGCAAAGGAGACTGAGAAGAAATGGCCAGACAGATAAAAGGAGAACCAGACTAATGCAGCGTCATGAAAACCTAGAGAGAGTGAAGAGGGTATCAAGGAGAACAGAGGGATTGAGCATCAAAGGCTGAGCAAGGTCAAAAAGGATGAACATTGAACAAAGGTCATGAGAATAGGCAAGTACGAGATCACCAGTGACTCTGAGGCAACTATATAAGTGCTTATTCCCTTCCCCCTTCCTTTTCTGATTTGGCGAGAACAATTTTGGTTGAATGCTGAAGTTGGAAGTTAAACTATATATAATTAAGAAAAGTGGAAAAACAAAGAAAGTGGAAGCTATCCATTATTGATGGTCTTCTAGTTTAGCTGCAAAAGGGAGAAGAGATATTGAACAATAGATATTAACGATGGATGGATAGCAAGGATTTTTGGAAGATGCATGTGGAAAGAATAGGGGTGTGTTCACAGGCAGTAGGGAAGCAGCCAGTAGAAAAGGAGAAATAGAAGATAAGGTGATTGGGTGGGGATGACAGAAAGGACACCTACTGGAGAAGACCAGATATAATGGGATTGCTTGTGAATAGAAGGGTTTATAATGCAAGGAGAAAGGCTATCTCTTCATGTGAGCTTGGGTGAAGGTGGAGATAATGGAAGAAAGCATATGGGTGATGTGAGGTAAAGAAGACTGGAGAAGAGAGAGTTTTTGGTGAATGCCTCAATTTTCTCAATGAAATATGAGGCAAAATCCACAGATGCTAGGATACCATACTACCCTAAGTTAGATTCCTATTATTAATCACTCTTGACTTTTCATCTTTATTTTGAGTACTCCAGGATTCATCCTATTTGAAAAGACCTTTGCAACCTATTGAGGAAATACCAAGTGCTTCCTGTGGCAACATCAGAACTTGGAATATGTATAGAAGAGACTCCGTCATGGGTAACCTGCCTTTTATCCTTGCCCACAGAGGGAAGTGACTTAAGATACATATGCATATGTATATATGTATATGTATATGTATATAATGTGTGTATATATGTATATCTAGATACTTTCATGTGATCTTAGCTCTGCTTCAGATACAATCAATTCCAAATTGTCTGTATGATTATCTGCAAATCAGGTACACATTAAGGCAGATTAAGGCAGTTACACCACCCATCATGGTCTAAATAGTCTTTGATGCTGCTATAGTTGCAGTTCAGTTGTGTCCCACTCTTTGTGACCCCATTTGGGGTTTTCTTGGCATAGATACTGGAGTGGTTTGCCATTTCCTTCTCCAGCTCATTTTACAATGAGGAAACTGAGGCAAACAGGTTGAAATGACTTGTCCAGTGTCACACAGCTAGTAAATGTCTGAGGCCAGATTTGAACTCAGGAAGATGAGTCTTCCTGAGTCCAGGTCAGGCATTCTATCCATTGCTGTACCTCATTACCTATTTGATGCTGCTTTCCCTCAAAATACAAGCATACTTATCTGCTTTTTGTCCAGGTTACCCCATCCTTACCATTTCTGTGAAAGCTAATATAAGTTGTTTCCCCACATAGCTACTTCGCAAATAAAGCCATAGAATTGTAGTTAGAAGTGACCTCAGAGGTTATTTAAGCCAACCACTTCCCAATAACATCAACAAGCATTCACTCAGTCTCTGACAGAAGACCTCTAGTGAAGGAGAACTCACTGGTATAGTGGATAGATTACTGCACCTGGAGTCAGGAGGACTTTATCACTTAGGAGCTGTGTGGCTCTGGCCAAGTCATTTTTACCTTTCTGAGCCTCAGTTTCCTTATTTGTAATATTGGGATAATAATAACACTTACCTCGTAGAGTTATTGGGAGGATCAACTGAGATAATGTAAATCACTATGCCAACTTTAAAACACTTCATAAATTTGAGTCATTATTATAGTTACCTTAGAGATCAGCCAATTCCCTTTCTAAACAGTTCTAGTTATTAGGAAGTTGGTTTTGTTTTGTTTTGTTTTGTTTTGTTTTTCCCTTTACATTGCATTGAAATCCAGTTCCCAGTAGTTTCCACCCATGAATCCTACTTCTGCTCTCCAGTTAAACATATCAGATTAATTCCTCTTCTCTTTGACAGCCCTTTGATCTCTTGAGGATTGCTACCTAATTGCCCCTAAGTTCTCTCTTTTCCAAGCCAGACATATTTAGTCTCTTGAACTGATTCGTCTTATGGCATAGTTTTGAGAATCCTCCTCATCCTGGTTGCTTTCCTCTGAATGTGCTCTAGTTCATTCATATCCCTCTTACAATGTGATACTCAGAATTAGACACAGCACTCCGCATGTGGTCTGAGCAGAGCATGATATGGAAAGAGAATTGCTTCTCTTTGTTTCTAACACTTGAGTTTAGTCAGGAGAGAGCTGGATTCAGACTGACACGCACTAAATATCTGCCTCACAATATGATTATTGTTTGATTCAAATGGGATAAATGTCTATACAGTGCTTTTGAAACTTTAAAGTGTTATATAAATGCCATTTGAATTTTTAAAAAAAAAAAGATTTCAGCCTTACTTTGCATTTCTTCTTTTGGCCATCACAGAGCACAATCTACTAAATCTCTTAGGTCTGAACTGCTTTCAAACCATTTTACCCCATCCTGTATTCGTCCAGCTGATTTTTTAATCTGAGTGTAGGCTTTCACATTTATCCTACTGTGTTTCATCTTATTAGCTTCAGCCTACTGTTCCACCCAGTTGTGGTCTATGTAGACCAGAGGTTCCCAAACTTATTTGGACTACCACACCCTTTTAGAAAAATATTCAGTGTACCCCTGGAAATCTACTTTCTTTAACCCTTTAATGGTTTTTAAAAAATTGTATCATTTCAAAAAATATAAAATATATATATATTTTTTAAATGATGCATCTTAAATTTAATAATTTATTATAAATTTGTGGGGATTTTTCCTGCATCGAAATTTTGATGATGCAATATTGCATCATGTAACCATATAGCATTATGTTGTAAACAAGCCATTACATGCACATATTCCTGCTGATGCATGCTGGACTTCCCAACAATTTGAGACACCCTTACCTGCCAATACTTGCTAGTTAAGACCTGTCAGTGAACTTGACCATTGATTGGTTATAACTTGCATTTTGTATATTTATTTGGAAAATAATGTAATCGCTACAACTTTAACTTGGATACACAGCAGATGAAACATATAGGAACAGTTTTTCAAAATTTTCTTCTCTTCTTTTTTTATGCTTCTACTTCCCCCTTATTTTTATTCAACACCCCAATTGCACATAAGGCTACTACTGCCCCCCCTGGATTGTCCTAGAACTCCCCAGGGGGTGGTGTTGCCCACTTTGGGAACCTAGAAGACTGATTTTTTCATCCAGTGTTAACTTCTCTTTCTAGCTTCCTTTTAATTGCAAATTTGATAAATGTGATGCATGTACCTTCACTCAAGTCACTGATAAAGAAGTTGATAATAACAGGATCAAGGTCAGAACACTGTGGCATTTTACTCAACACTTCCTAGATTGACATATCTGTTAATTAATAATCTTTGAAAACAGTTCTGAATCCTACCTGACTGTATTATATTATCCACCCCCCATGTCTCCATTTTCACTGCAAGTATATTTTAAGGGACTTCAAATGCCTGACTGAAATTCAGATATACCATGACTAGAGGATTCTTTTTATCTAGTTTAGTCCCTCATAATATCCTTGTCAAATATCCTGCCTTGGCCAACATGCACTGGCTTTCAACCTCCATTGTACCACAGGTGACGTACTTGGGAGCCCCTGATTTGTACAGTCTGCCCTAGTTAAATGTGATTGTGTTAAGGGATAAGTGGCCTTGTCTTCTAGAGGGTTGGACCTACATCCCCAAAGCTCAGTCACTGATCTGAGATACCAATCTCTATGCTCCCTCATTCCCAGAGAAGGAAGAAGGAGGAAAAATGAATTGGGTTGAGGCAATAGGAAAGTTGTCCTTCCTCCTTGGCTGTTAGAGGTCCAGGGCCCAAGGAAGCCTGGCAGGTGTACTTCAAATGTGTATGTTGGGATGTCATGATATGGGGTTAGCACAATGGTTTTCAAACTTTTTGTAAGGTGTTGTTTTTTTTGTTTTTTGTTTTTTTTGGCAATTGGGGTTAAGTGACTTGCCCAAGGTCACACAGCTAGTAAGTGTTAAGTGTCTGAGTCTGGATTTGAACTCAGGTCCTCCTGACTTCAGGGTCGGTGCTCTATCCACTGCACCACCTAGCTGCCCCAACCTCTTTGTACTCTTAAAAATTATTGAGGATCCCAAATAACTTACTTATTTGGGTTCTGCCCGTTGATATTTGCTGTATTAGAAATTAAAATCTTAGTATCATTATGAAAATAGTTTTGACTTTACTGATCACCCAAAAGGGTCTCTCACCACTTGGAGAAGAAACACCTCTCTCTAAAATTCAGTGCCCTGGGTCAAAATCTCAGTCCCTCCACTATAATTTTGGCTCTAGTTTGAACTCCCAGAGAACATTGAAAGTTTGTCTCTCATCATGAGCATGAGTTACCTTCTATATCCAATACATTTTAATTAGCAGAATCATGCATCTCCAGTATATTTCTTTCCCAGTGGAAATAAAAAATTTTTTTCATTTATATAACTAACACTTTACCAAGTATTCTTACCCCAATTTTGTCATTGTTGTTGTAGCTGGTGATGGTCTTTCATTTTTTTTCCTATTTATTTATTTATTTTTTATTAAAATATTTTCAGATTAGTAATGTTGTAAGTAAAAATTAGAACCAATAGGAGGAACCACCAGAAAGAGGAAACAAAACTCAGCAGAAGAGAAAAAAATTGCAAATAGTGTGCTTTGATCTGCATTCAAACTCCATAGTTCTTTCTTTGGATATGAATAGCATTTTCTATCATGAGGCCTTTGGAGATGTCTTAGATACTTGCGTTACTATGAAGGGTTAAGTCTATCAATATTAGTCATCACACAAAGTGGCTGTTACTGTGTACAACGTTCTCTTGGTTCTACTCACTTAACTCAGCATCAGACTATACAAGTCTTTCCAGGTTTTTCTGAAGTCTGCCTGTTCATCATTTCTTACAGCACAATAGTATTCTATTACATTCATATACCACACTTCCTCAGTCATTCCCCAATTGATGGGCATCCTGTCAATTTACAATTCTTTGCCACCACAAAAAGAGCTGCTATGAATATTTTTGTACATGTGGGTCCTTTTCCCATTTGTATGATCTGTTTGGGATATAGCCCTAGAAGTGCTATTGCTGGGTCAAAGGGTATGCACATTTTTATAGCCCTTTGGTCATAGTTTCAAATTGCTCTCCAAAATGGTTGGATCATTTCACAACTCCAGCAACAATGCATTAGTATTCCAATTTTCCCATGTCTTCTCCAACATTTATCATTTTCTTGTTTTGTCATCTTGGCCAGTCTGATAGGTATGATGTGGTACCTCAGAGTTGTTTTGATTTGCATTTCTCTAATCAATAGTGATTTAGAGCATTTTTCATATGACTATAGATGGCTTTAATTTCCTTATCTGAGAAATGCCTGATCATATCCTTTGATGGTCTTTCATTCTTGAAGAGAATCAATGACATAACTTACTCCCATTTTATAGAGGGGAAAATGGAAGTTCAGAACCTTGTCTATAATCACACGGTTAATAAGCGACAGAACTGGGATTTAAGCCAATTTCTGCAGAAAACTTTCAGAGATACCTCTCCAAATAGACTAATATTTTATGATAGTTTTACCCTCAATCATTTTACATAGTAAATGACAATCGGTTGATCATATGTAAGTCTATTCAGCTTAAGGTTTTACTGGGTGATAGAGGAAGGAGGTAAAAATAAAAATTGTCCTTAAACTAAGAATAATTCAAAGAGAAGAATTTGCATAGCCAGGTGTTGATTGAGTAATATTACTGTAAAGTTATTTAACTTAGCCTGAATAGCATATCCTGCATTTATTTTCAGGGTATTTTGGGTTATATGGTTTCTGTTTTAATGATGAGGCAAATCCACAGATTAAAAAGCAACATTACATTTTTATCTCTTGCTTTTAAAAAAAATTCACTTGAATTCTTAACACTATGAGGCTTTTCTGATTTAATAACAGCTAGAATTTACACAGCTCTTTGAGGTTTGCAAAACACTTTATATATGCAGGAGTGGGGAACTTTAAGCCTCCAGGCCACGTGTCATCCTCTAGGTCCTCAACTTCATGTGAAGTTTGGGTTCAGTCAAAGGGCCTGCACTTGAGGACCTAGAGGGCCACATATAGCCCCCAGGCCCAGGTTAAAGGTTCCCCACCTTTGACATATGCTATCTCATTTCCCATTTGAATCTTAGTAATAGCCCTGGTAAGAGAGATACTATTATTATCCTCATTTTACAGAAAAAGAAACTGAGGTTGAGTGATGCTAAGTGACTTGCCTAGGGTCACAAAGCTGGTAAATCTCTTGGGCAGTACTCAAACTCAGATCTTTGTGACTTCAAGTCCAACAATCTATGTGTTGGACCACTTAATTTCTAATATTTTAATAGGATTGTTGCACATTAATATAGTTACAGTAGTCAAACTTCAAGTGAAAACATATCATTTTCTTTCCTAACTGGATAAGGAAAAGAAGTTGTTTTTAAGTACCCAAATATGATGAATGAAACCTCCATTTGTAAAGGGAAAAATATATAGTCATCTAAAAGATTACAATGTATAGAAAATCGCTCATTGATATTTTTTTTAAGCTGTAAAATTTATCTTCGGTTTATGGTCAGGAGAATGAAGTTTTGCACTTTTTGCTATGAAATCTGGGAGATCTCATAGAATGTTTAACCTCAGCCTATTTAATAAAGGGCATTTAGAACACCTGTTGCCTGGGCCTCATAGAAATGCTTCCTTTTTAGTTATCCGTGTTGTTCCTTCTGTTCTTTGATCAGTTGCCACTAACCATCATTGTCCTAAGAAGAGGAGAGAATAAAAATTGGTCTGAATTTTGGTTTCTCCCGTTGGTTGGGGAAACATGAAAACAATTGTAAAAAAAAAAAAGTTAAATATTCCAATTTCTCTCGTGCATTGAGGTGGCCCTTATGGGAGGGATAAAGGGAACTGAGAAAAGAAGAAAGAGGAGGAAGAAGAACTTGAGGTCATGACTAAGGGAGACAGCGGATGTACTTGGGAGGTTGTGAAATTTCCCATCTGGGTTGAAAGGAGAGTTTAGGGAAGAATGAGAGAACTATCTTTACTCTGGTGATACCCAGAGGGCGCCCTCATCCCAGGTCTTCCTCTGGCTCTTGGCTCCTCCTTTTGGTTTCAGGGGTGGGAGAGGCAAGGGGGAGGAGGTGGAGTGCTGGAGGAGGTTGCCCATTCTACTTTAGTGGGTCTCGTAGGAGGGGTTCCTTGTTTGAGGCAGAGCGGTCAGGAGAAAGGATAGCTTTGGAAGCAGGCAGCGGCAGCAGCAACTAGCAAGCACTCTTTCCGTGAGGTGTGCACAGTAGTGGGTTCTCAGGAGCTGCGCCGTTGGAAAGAGGTTCGGACTCATCCTGCGCCTATGGAGCCAACGTGTTTGCCCCAGGTAATGGTCTTCCTTCCTCTCGCTGCCTGGGGGGGATGGGAGGAAGGAGTGGGTTTTTGCTTTCTTGGGAAAAAGTGAAAGTCGGAGTTTGTAGCTTTCTGGGCGCTCGTAGGGTAGCGTAATCCCAATAGCCCGGCCTTTTGTCTGATGCTCAGTACAACCTGAGACTCACTTTCAGGCTGCTTTTCTGAGTGCACTTTTTCTGCTTAAAACCTATTTTACAGATGAAATGGAGAAGCACTTTGAAAGTGTTTAGCTGATGGAACTTGTTTAGGAGATAGGTGTGTTTTCTCTAATCGTTCTTTCTTCCCCTCTCCCTCGCATCAGTCAGACACGTAGCTAGGCTCAGGAACCTGAAATTTGATAAAGAAAGCGCCCCCTCCACCTAACTGTGGAAATGTGTGTTTCCAAGTTACTTATAGAGACATAGATTTTCCCATAGAAAAGCTTGTCCAACAACCCAGTTTCTCCCTCGATGACTTAAAAATCTGCCTCTCCGAATAGTTTAATTTCTTGTGCCATTGGCTGTCACTTTGCCCGAGACTGTTTAAACTGGCAACCAACTCAGAAGCAAAAAAGTGAAGAAAAGCAAGAAAAAAGAAGTTTATATTTTATTACCTGGAACTTGGTGTTGGTTTTGAGCTAATCCCTTCCCCCTCATACTTTTGAAGATATGTTGAAGTAGAGAGAGGTCCTCCACCAATGCCTCCTCTGATGCTTCGTGTGGGTTTCAGGTAACACTGGGTACTAAGGTTGTTCTAGTGAATCACACGGACTTCCAGGTCCTACCAAGCAGGAAAAGCTTGGAGTCAAACTTTATGTAAACCTGACCAGTCAAATTCAGAGAGTCTCATCACCAGATGGGCTGGCTGCAGGATCATCATTTTGTTTTCAGCTGGCCTTGAAGACATTAAAAGTCATAGGAGACTTGAGATCTGTGTCAGTGGAGAGAGCACTTACGCCAAAGTAATCCCAGCTTGTTGGAAGTGTTCAGGTGGAAATTATTTGATTCTACTTTGTCTTACTGTTTACACTCCAGGTGTACTCTCTCTGCTAGCACAGCTGCTCTCTTTCTGGTACATTCTCCCTTACACAGTTTGCCTTCATGGTATTCTTGTTCGCTTCTTTACTTACCTCCAAACAGTTGCTCATGTGAAACGCTGATACACCCAATTAGCGTTTGGCATCATATGTCAAAAACGGGAAATGCCAGGTAGTAACCTTAAATCTATATACACCCTGCTAGGGTTTGGATAAAGCTCAATACAGCTGCTATTTTTTCTTTTAAAAAGTGAGTGATCTTAAGCTTGTTAGGAAATATGCTTCAGTGATTGGGGAAAAAAAAACGTTTGATTAAAAAAAAGCCCATGGTATGTTAAAATAAATCAGCAAAACTTTTTTTTTGGTAAGGCAATTGAGGGTTAAGTGACTTGCCTAGGGTCACACAGCTAGTAAGTGTCAAGTGTCTGAGGTCCGATTTGAACTCAGGTCCTCCTGACTCCAAGGCCAGAGCTCTATCCACTGCACCACCTAGCTGCTCCCAAAACACTTTTTCTTAAGAGCAAATCTTGTGTGGATGCAATTTCTGACCAGCAACTTAATGTCCCTATCTCTTCTCCCCTCCCTTGTCTTTTTTTGAGCTGTACATAAAATCAGGTTTGTTTAAAGAAATAGAGGAGATGAATGGTTTTTAAAGACTAGTGTTAATTGCCCAAGCAGTTTCAGACTGGCTCCCTAAATAAGGATTTATGCCACTTGTTTCATTTCAGTCAAATGGCAAAATCAAGCTTATGTGGCTGTTTCAGTTATTCTTAATAGATTTTAAAGAAATATTCCACATGAGACATCCTTGGAAGTTTTAGTTCCTCTTAAATATTAAAGTAGTGTGGTTTTTTTCTCATTTCAAGGTTAAAAGTAGTTTTATGTTAAATGGTAAATGAACATTTTTCAGACTCTATTCACATATTTTTTATTAGAAAGCTGATTTTTTTTCCTTTTTGGTAAATTTTAAAATTTATTTTAAACTTAAATACAAAACAAGAAAAGAAAAAAAAAAGCATTGCCATATACACAGCAGAAATTGAAAGTATTCAATATAAAACAACAAATTTCCCTTTCAAGAAAATCTGTATAATAAACACTACACATTATTTTCAAAGCTGTTTAGCTTTTCTTTGCTTCTTTGTAGGTTTTCTTTTGTTCTCTGCTGTGCACTTTTTACTTTGTTTTTCCCTTTCCCTCCTGTCCCAAAGAAGGTTACAAATAATTGAGATATTTATAGCTATATACACACATATACATACATATACACATACATAGATATCTATAAACATACCCACATGTACACTCATACACATATATGGAAGACTGTACTATGCTTATTTCCACTTGTCATCTATCTCTCTGAAGGGTGGATAGCATCTTCCTTCATAAGTCCAAGTCTCCATGTTTTCTTAAATCATCCAGCTCATCATTTCCTACGCCACAGCAATATTACAGCCCAATCATTTTCTATCTGAGAGATTGTCTGTGAAAGTTTTTTCCCTTAATTTTCTGCATTCTTTCTATTCTTGACTGCATAGGTTTTATTTATACAGAAAATTTTAAAATAATAAAAAAATTATCCATTTTACACTTCAACAATGCTCTTATCTTATAATATAGTTTAAAGTCTGATGCTCCTGAATCCGCTTCCTTTACATCTTTTTTTCTCCTGTTTCTTTGAAGTTCCTGACCTTTTGTTCTTCCAATTGATCTTTGTTATTATTTTTTCCAATTCAATAAGATAATTTTTTAGTAATTTAATTGGGATGACATTACAAAAATAGATTAGTTAGGTAAAACTGTCATTTTAAAAAATATATTGGCTTTACCTACCCATGAACAATAAATATTATGTCAGTTATTTAGATCCAATCTTATTTGTACAAAAACTGTTTTCTGTTTATGTTCATATTCTTCTTGTGTCTGTTTTGGCATGTATACTCTCAGGTATTTTATACTGTGTAGTTCTTTTAAGTGATCTAAAGCAATATTGGATAATATGGCTGACCCATACTGTAGTTTCCCTATTTCCTATTTTTCTCTTTTGATTAAATCTATTTTAGCTTTGACTTTGTCTGAGATCATGATTACTATTCCTGCTTTTTTTACATAATAAATTCTACTCCTGACCTTTATTTTATATTTGTGTGCATCTTTCATTTTTATAGCATTTCCTGAAATATTGTTAAATTCAAATTTTCGATCTGCTATCAGTTTCTATTTTATGGGTTTATTCATTCTGTTCACCTTCTAAGCTATAATTACTTCTTGTATGTTTTCCTTCTTCCTATTTTTCCTCACTATCCTTCTCACCCTATTCCTATCCCTCCTCTGCTTTACTTCTGCCAGATTCTTTAATCTACCCAACCTTTCAGAGATCCTCCGCCTATTCTCTCCCCATCCCATTCCCTTGCTGTCTTATTTCTTTCTGAATTTAGAAGACTTGTATAACCTTCTAGATCTATATGTTGTTTCCTCTTTAACCCATTCCTGATGAGAGTAAAGTTTTAGCACTATCTGCTCTCCCCCCACTAGCTTCTTCTGTATTCGTTTTTCCTTTTATGCCTCATTTGTATGAGCTAATTGTTTCTTTTTATCTCTCCCTACACAGTTTAATTTTTTTTAGAATCACTCCATCATACTCAGTTCAGCTCAAGCCTTTCTTTCAAACTTCCCAAATAAAAATGACAGTCATAAAAGAACTGACAATATTTTCATATATAAGAAGCAAACAATTTGACCTCATTGAGTTCCTTATGTTTACCTTAATGTTGTCCTTAATGTTTACCCCATATTTCTCCTGGATGTTATATGTCAAATTTTCCTTTAAGTTCTGCTATTTTTGTCACAAATACCTGAAAGTCTTTCAGTTCATTAAATGTCCATTTTTTTCCATTCAGGATTATACTTAACTTAAATTTTTGATTCTCTATTACAAGTTGAGTGATTTTCTTTTCATAATTTTATTGATTTTCTTAGATTGCTCTTTTTTCCCTAATTTTTCTTTGAACTCTCTTATTTGATTTTTAAATCCTCTTAAAGTTCTTCCAAGAACTTTTTTTGTGCTTGGTACCATTTGACATTTCTCACTGAAAAAAGAGTGACTCTTTTAGCTCCATTATCTTGCTCTGAATATGAACCCAGATCTCTTTCCCCATAGTAACTGTCTATGATTGGGTTCTTTCTCTTTTGCTTGCTCATTTTTATTTTATTTTATTTTTTGTTTTCTTTTGTTTTTAGAAGGTATTGGTATGATCAAGTTCTAGTCCCGAGTCATGGGGAATAATGCCCCAAGCTTCAGGTCCTTCTTACTGTTATTTTCTGAAGTCTGTTCCAGGATTCAACCTTGAGCTTTCCTCCCCACTCCTAAGCCACTGCTAGACACCCCTCCCACCCCCACCACACACTCTTGCAAATGATCTTACTCCCTGTGGTCTCTCCTGTGACTCCAAACTACAGTTGTCCTCTCTTCCCAGGAACTGAAAACAGGGGCGCTGCTCTCTTGCAAATGCCCACAGCCAGCAGGGTCCCCACCTCTCTGCTACTACGTTCACTAGGTGTGTGTTAGCTCCTTCTCCGCACATTTACAGCCCTGGATGGTCTGGTCAGCCCATCTGTGCTTGGGGTCCCTCCATAGTGGAAGGTGCTTCAACCTTCACCTACTCAGACTTCAGACCCCCACACTGTTGGTGAGATGAAAGTTTGAAAGGCTGAGGCTGCCTTTCAACCCAAGCTGCCCCCAGGACTTGTTTGTTGATTCCACAGAGTTGGACTGGAGGTGTTTGCACTTCACTCAGACTGAACCTCTGCCCCAGAAGGTCAGGGCTTTCCTGGGATCTTCTTGACTTTCTTAGAGCAACCACTTAACCCTAACTTTTATTTCCACTGCTGTATATTCCTTCTGAGGCAATGTTCTGTCTTTTTCCATGGAGGAAATTTGGAGAGCTGAAAGTTTTCTGACCTATTCCACCATCTTCCCAGAATCTTCTCTAGAAAGGTGATTTTAAAAAAAAAAAATATTTATTTATTTTTAGTTTTCAGCATTCACTTCTATAAGATTTTGAATTTTAAATTTTCTCCCCTTTCCTCTCCCCCCTCCGCAAGATGGCATGCAATCTGATATAGACTCTACTCATGCATTCATATTAAATGTATTTTCACATTAGTCATAATGTAAAGAAGAATTAAAACTAATGGGATAAACCACAAGAAAGAAGAAACAAAACAAAACAACAAAAGAAGAGAGAGCAAATAGTATGCTTTCATCTGCATTCAGACTCCAAAGTTATTTTTCTGGATATGGATAGCATTTTCCATTGTGAATCTTTTGGAGTTGTCTTAGATCCTTGCATTCCTGAGAAGAGCTAAGTCTCTCAAACTCAGTCATTGCACAATGTGGTTGTTACTATGTACAGTGTTCTCTTGGTTCTGCTCATTTCACTCACCATCAGTTCATAGAAGTCTTAGGTGATTTTTGAGAGAGTTTTTTATGGTTCTTGCAAATTTTGAAAGTTGTCTGCCCTTATTTCTTCTTCTCTTTGACTTTTCCTTTATAAAAGATTTTCATTTCATCTGCAATAAGTTTGATCAAGATGTCTTGAGTTTATCAGTTATAGGAATTTCACAAATTAGCAATTCAAGACTTGTTAGCAAGAAAAGGTACTAGCATTAAGGGGGATCAAGAGAAGCTTCTTGCAGAAGGTGGGATTTTAACTGAGACTTGAAGGAAGCTAATGAAAGGAAGTGGAAGTGAGATGAGAGAGAATTTCAGGCATAGTGAATTGTCAGTAAGAAAGCACAAAGTAAGAAGATGGACATTTTGTTTGAGGAAGAACAAAGAAGGTAGGTGGGTAGAGAACCTAGAGGGGAGTAAAGTAGAAGACTGGAAAGCTAGGAAGTGGGCAGATAATAAACAGTTTTAAAAGCCAAATAGAGAATTTTATATTTAAACCTAGAGGTAATAGGGAGAGCCACCAGCATAAGTTCACAAAGTGTGCAACACTGCCCCCTTGGGGGAACTAGAATAATTGGGGGAGGTGTTAGTAGCCTTGGGTGCAACTGGGGGAGGCTTTGAATAAAAATAAGGGGGCAGTGGAAGCATAAGGAAAGAAGAGAAGAAAATTTTGAATTCCTACATGTTTTATTTGTTGCGTAAGAGTTAAAGTCATAGTGATTACATTATTTTCCAAATAAACACACAAATTGCAAGTTATAACAGATCAGTGATCAAGTTCGCCGACAAGTCTTAACAAGCAAACGTTGGCAGGCAAGCTTGTCACACATGGTCAGAAAGTCCAGCATGCATCCGCAGGAATATGCACATGATACTATATGGTTACATGACATAACATTGAGTCATCAAAATTTCAAGGCAGGAAAAAACCCACAAATTTATAACAAATTATTAAATTGAAAATGCATCATTTAAAAAATATTTTATATATATTTTTTGAAATGACACAAATTTAATAAAATGTTAAAGGGTTAAAGAAAGTAGATTTCCAGGGGGACACTGAGTAATTTTTTTTGAAAAGGGGGTAATAGGCCAAATAAGTTTGGAAACCTCTGCACTAGAGTTTACTGAATAGGAGGGTGACACGGTCAGACCCATACTTTAGAAAGATCACTTTGACAGCTGAATGGATGTACTAGAGTAGGGAGAGATTTGAGGTATGGAGACCAACCAGTAGGCCATTACAATAGTCCAGGTGTAGGGTGATAAGGGTCTATATCAGGATACTCACAGTGTCAGAGGAGAGAAGAAGGTATATGTATATGAGAGATGTCACAAAAGTAGAAGCAACTGGACTTGGCAACTGATTGGGTAAGGGATGCATGTGAGAGAAGGGAATCAAGAATGACAAACTGGTTGTAAGCCTGGGTGACTGAATGATGGGACCTCCACCATTATAGGAAAATTAGAAGGGAAGGCTGGGGGACATAATGAATTCAGTTTTGAACGTGTTGAGTATAAGATGTCTATAGGACAACCATGTTGAGATATCAAATAGGCAGCTGAAGATGTGAGGCTGGAGGTCTGGAGATAGATCAGAGCAGAACAAATAGATCTGGGAGTCATCTGCATAGAGACAATAATTGAAACCATGGGAGCTGATGAGATCACCTTGTGAAAGAGCATGTGGAATAACTAGTGCAGAGGCAAAAAAGCAAGAGATCAAATATTTCCACTGAGTTACAGCAAAAAGGCTACTTTCTCTAGGCCATAGCTAGGGAAAGGGGAATATCATGTGAGGTATATGAAAAGGTAGTTTGGAGTCAGGCAATGGCCTTGACAGAAGTAGTGACATTCTGAAGAGGGCTTAGTTTTGGGGGAAAGATAATGGCTTCTGTTTTGGATGTGAATTTTGAGATATCCCTGGAATAGCCAATCTGAAATGTCTAATAGGCAAGTGGTGATGTGGGACTGGAATTTAGAAGAGAGACTGGGGATGGGTATATAGATCTGGGAGTCATCTGCACAAGCTGATAAACCCATGGGAGCTGATGAGTAACTTAGAGGGCATAAATAAATTGTGACTTGGAGCACATTTTTCCATTGAATGTGAGATAAGTGATGGGTAGGTTTGTGAGGTTAGCTTACAAATGTCCATTTATCTTATAATTTGGCTGAAATAATATAGATTCATAATTAAGATTGTAGTAAAAATAGTGAATAATACTATAGAATATGAGGATTCTTAGAATTAAAAAAAATTTCTGTGTTATTTGAAATTTGAAAGAGAGATAGCCTGACCTAGGGAATAGAAAGCAGGACTTTGTGATAGGAAGACCTGGGTTCAGTTCCTGCCTCAGACATATTATCTGTATGACCCTGGACAAATTATTTAACCTCTCAATGTCCTCAGACAACTCTCTAGGATATCTGTATTTCACCACAAAATCATCGAAGATTTTATGCCAAATTGTTTTGCAAAAAAGTGGGATATGACCATTATGTGAAGTTTTTTATTTTTTTTTTATTTGTGCCAGTATTACTTAAAAATCATTTATTACTGAACTGTCCTTGGTGCGAGATTAGGATGCACAGAATACTCGTGAATATATGTTAAAATTGGGAAGACACAAGTCTTACCATAGTGACTTACTTCCCCTGCCCATTCCCCTCCTTGTGTCTAGGGCTCTTTACTGGGGTGAGTGACAGTACCATTAGTACTGCAGCTCTCTAAACAAACCATGTAAATCGGCTTTTGGAAATATACTGACAATGCTCCTGTGTCAAGAGTTTTAGGCTCAGGGCTCCCGATGCATTAGAGATATATGCATACCCATATACCACTGGTGAATACATTGCTGCTCTGTTTACTTTTTAAGCAGTATGTCCAACAGAATTATACAATTATGTGACAAAAGGTTATAAATCAATTTTTGGACTAGGGAAAAACAAACAAAAAAACCAGGGTGCAACGATTATGCAGTGGTGAAAATTATACGGTATGAATTGCAGGACAATTCCACATCTGCATTGGTAGAGGGAGGGAATTTCCTAAACCAGTGAAATTGTGGGTTTGGACTTTTAAAAAGAAAAAAAAAGTATAGTACTTTAGCTGCTTTATTAATAATAATCTTTTGTGGATTAGCCTGGAAATCCAGCCACTGTTTACATCACCTAGGTGATATAGTGGATAGAGTACAGGACCCAGAATCAGGAAGAACAGAGTTTGAATTTTGCCTCATACACTAGCTGTGGTACTTGGGCAAGTCACTTAATCTCACTGTGCCTCACTTTCCTTATCTGTTAAATAGAGATAATAATAGCATCTGCCTCACAGGATCGTTGTCAGGATCAAGCGAGTTAAAGCACTTTTCAAAGTTTAAATCGCTAGAAAAATGTCAACTCTGATACGATGGGAAAATGAGTTCTGATTTTCAGCATATCTCCCACTATTGCCCCTACAGTGAGACGGGACTCCAAAAACTATGAGAACTCTTGGCATATAAAGGATGTCTATACTGTTGACTATTCATTTCTTGGGCATTACACATCTTACCCATGACTAAATGATTTCTTATGTAGCTAAAGAACTATTTATAGACAGATTTTTTTTTTTGTAATGATGTTTGCTATAACGGGATTTGGCCTGTACTGAGAGGAATTAATAGGATGCAGTAATTCTTATCGATGTTAAATCCTAAAGAAATATCTGTTTCATGGTGGGGAGTTTGCTGTTTTTCTAGTTGGCTTCAGAAAAATGAGTGAATAGAATTCTACTGATGATAAATTATCATCAACTTTTAAAGGAAGGAAGGAAGGAAGAAATATTGGTGATATAGCTTAGTAATAATGACCAAGGCTGAAATCTGGCCCAAAATTTGGCTGCAGCAAACTATCTGCTAGGGGTGGATTCTGCTATTTGTCAGTGAACAATAAACACACAGTCATTTCTTTTAATATGTAATAGTTATTTTCAGTATGAAATTCTAAGACCTTTTGGACCTTTCATCTTATCTTATCTTATCTTTGGAAATAACTAACCTTCCTTGGAATTTAATGGATGCATGTTAAATCCCTACTATGAACATTGTTAGGTACTAGAAATGCCAGTATGAAAAAAAGATATATTTTCCACACTCAAGGAGCTTAAAATCTAATAAGGGAGATGTAAA
Source organism: Vombatus ursinus (assembly GCF_900497805.2). NCBI lineage: Eukaryota > Metazoa > Chordata > Mammalia > Diprotodontia > Vombatidae > Vombatus > Vombatus ursinus. The sequence goes on along the minus strand of NW_020954610.1, from coordinate 74,414,235 downwards.
ATTCAGTAAGATTTAATTCAATAAAAGATTTAAGTGCCTAGTATATATTGAGCACTGTGCTATCAGATACATAAGAAAGTATGATGTAAGAAGAAATGTGAGAAGGGTGACAGAGAGATGCAGGTAAGTACTCGAGGGAGATCTGAGGAAGGAGGTAGAGGATGGCTAGAAATGCCCCCCCTCTCCTACCCTTTGCTTTTCCATCCTCTGTAATTTTTGTCCATCTTCTCCCATAAATCTACCCTAGAGGATTGACCCAATATATTGGAATCTTCTGTGGCAGATCTGTTAGACCAGAGTGACTAGGGGTATGAACAAGGGAACCTGTCATCCTGGCACTGTTCACTCTTCCTCTGGTAATTCTTCCATGCCACAGACCCCTGCATCTATAGTGTAACTGCTTCACCCCCGGACCTTCATTTGCTCCACTGACAGTCACTAAACATTTGTTAAGCACCAACTGCATGCCAGGCGCTGTGCTAAGCACCAGGGATACAAAGAAAGGGAAAGGACAGTCTCTGCTCTCTAGGATCTCACAGTCCAACAGGGGAGATGATACACAAGCAACTACATACAAACAAATTATATATAGGATAAAAGTGGAAATAATGACAGAGGGAAGACATTGGAATTAAGCAGTCTCCATTAAGGTCCTCTCCCACTATATTGTAAGGACATTCTAGGATCCTGTGGTTGAGGGTCATGACCACTGCCATATTTATCTGCTTCTGTACCACTTACTTCCCACAAGGAATTGAATGCTTTTTAGGGGGTAGAGGGGCAATCTACCTCCCTTTCAGACTGCACCTTCTTGGAGAGTTCTGAACTCTTCACCCCAACTGCTGTGTAGACAGATGTAGGATCCAGAGGCCTTTCTGTACCAGGGGTGAGCTCGTACTTCATTGGCCCCACCCAATCCCTTCTTAGCATCAATAAAATCAAGAAATATTTCAAGCCCTGGAGATATAAGGAAAAAGCAGAAACAGCCTCAGGACTCAGTTTCATTCCTGCTTCCTCTATGCAATGGTACTGTAAGGTCCTTATCAAAACAGGGAAACAAGGTCAAGCAGATTTCTTCCCCAGGTCTTCTTTTTTTAAAAAAAAATTAGTTAATTTTAGTTTTCAACATTCACTTCCACAAGATTTTGAGTTCCAAATTTTCTCCCCATCTCATCCCTGCCCCCACCCCAAAATGGCATGTATTCTGAATTCCTCTAATCTGCCCTCCCTTCTATCTCTCCCCCCTTTTCTTATCCCCTTTCCCTTCAATTTTCCTGTAGGGCAGGATAGATTTCTATACCCCATTTCCTGTATGTCTTATTTCCCAGTTGCATATGAAAACAAAAACAAATTTTAACTTTTGTTTTTAAAATTTTGGGTTCCAAATTTTCTCCCTTCTTCCCTCCCCACCCACCCTCATTGAGAAGGCAAGCAACTCCATACAGGTTATACATGTGTAGTCATGGAAAACACTTTCATAGTAGTCATGTTGTGAAAAACTAAGTATATTTCCCTTCATGCTATCCCGCCCTCCATCTATTCTATTTTCTCTTTTGACCTTGTCCCTCCTTAAAAGTGTTTGCTTCTGATTACCCCCTCCTCCAACCAACCTTCCCCCCTATCATCCTCCTGCTCTCTTGTCCCCTTCCCCCCCATTTTCTGTAGGGTAGGATAGATTTCCATACCCAATTGAGTGTGTGTGTTATTCTCTCCTTAAGCCAAATCCAATGAGAATAAGATTCACTCATTCCCTCTCTCTTTCCCCCCATTTCCCCTCCACTGTAAAAGCTTTTTCTTGTCTGTTTTACGTGAGATAATTTACCACATTCTACCTCTCTCTTTCTCCTTCTCCCAGTATAATCCTCTCTCACCCCTTAATTTTATTCTCCAGATATCACCCCTTCATCTTCAACTCACCCTGTGCCATCTGTCTATCTATCTGTCTGTCTATCTATCTATCTACATATAATTTTTTCCCTCCAACTACTCTAATACTGACAAAGGACTCATGAGTTACAAATATCATCTTTCCATGCAAGAATGTAAACAGTTCAACCTTAATAAGTCTCTTATGATTTCTCTTTCCTGTTTACCTCTTCATGTTTCTCTTGAGTCTTGTATCTGAAAGTCAAATTTTCTGTTCAGCTCTGGTCTTTTCATCAAGAATGTTTGAAAGTCCTTTATTTCACTAAATTTCCATTTTTTTTCCACTGAAGGATTATACTCAGTTTTGCTGGATAGGTGATTCTGGCCTGTAATCCTATCTCCTTTGCCCTCTGGAATATTATATTCCATGTCCTGCAGTCCCTTAATGTAGAAGCTGCTAAATCTTGTGCTATCCTGATTGTGTTTCCACAATAATTGAATTGTTTCTTTTTGGCTGCTTGCAATATTTTCTTCTTGACCTGGGAACTCTGGAATTTGGCTACAATATTCCTAGGAGTTTTCCTTTGGGGATCTCTTTCAGGAGGTGATCGGTGGATTCTTTCAATTTCCATTTTGCCCTCTGGTTCTAAAATATCAGGGCAGTTTTCCCTGATAATTTCTTGAAAGATGATGTCTATGCTCTTTTTTTGATAATGGCTTTCAGAGAGTTCAATTATTTTTAAATTATCTCTCCTGGATCCATTTTCCAGGTCAGTTGTTTTTCCAGTAAGATATTTCACATTGTTTTCTATTTTTTCATTCTTTTGAATTTGTTTAACAATGTCTTGATTTCTCATAAAGTCGCTAGCTTTCAATTGCTCCATTCTAATTTTTAAGGAAGTATTTTCTTCAGTAAGCTTTTGGATTTCCTTTTCCATTTGGCCAGTTTTGCTTTTTAAGGCATTCTTCTCCTCATTGGCTTTTTGGACCTCTTTTGCCATTTGGTTTAAGCTATTTTTAAAGGTGTTATTTTCTTCAAATTTTTTTGGGTCTCCTTTAGCAAGCTGTTGACTTGTTTTTCATGCTTTTCTTGCATCACTCTCATTTTTCTTCCCAGTTTTTCCTCTACTTCTCTTACTTGCTTCTCAAAATCCTTTTTGAGCTCTTCCATGGCCTGGGACCAATTCATATTTTTTTGGAGGCTTTGGATGTAGGAGCTTTGGCTTCATTGTCTTCTTCTGGTTGTATGTTTTGTTCTTGTTTGTTACCAAAGAAAGATTCTATGGTCTGATTCTTTTTATGCTGCTTGCTCATGTTCTCAGCCAATTGCTTGAGTTATAGACTGCTTGTTAAGGTAGGAGTCTGTTTCCAGTGTGGAGAGTGTACTGTCCCAAGCTTCAGGAGTTTTTTGCAGCTGTTTTCAGAGATACTTCTAGGCACCTGTAAATTTTCACTTCTTCCAAGGTGGTACCACCAAGGGCAAGGTGTTTACTCCTTTCCTGGTCTGTGCTGTGGTCTATGAGTGACCACAAGCACTCTTTTCTGCCTTGGAACTGTGAGGAGGATTCCCTCTCCACAGCCACCACAAGCTCCACCACTCCAGCGTTCTTCCTCACCCCAGGACTGCCACCCAGAACTGTGACCCAGATCCAAGTGTGGGCAAAGCAGGAGAATCCTGCACCAGCAGAGAGATCCCTGCAATCCCCCTCTTATCAGCCACTCGATTTCCCCTCACTCTGTGGGCTGGAAGTTCTAGAGGTAGCCACTGCCCCAGGGCTATGCTCAGGGCTGGGACCCTATGCTTCTCTCTCAATACTGCAGAAACAGACTTTTCCTACTGACCTAAGTTGTCTTTGGCATTCATGAGTTGAGAAGTCTGGAAACTGCCACAGCTGCCTATGATTAGTCCTCTGAGGCCTACTCCAGGTTCACTGTGGCCTGCAAGCCCACGCCAAACTGTTCTCCTCTCCCACTCCAGTGTGAAATACCTTTCTGATCAACCATCCAGGTTGTCTTGGGCTGGAAATCTGCCTCACTCTGTCTTTTTGTGGGTTCTGCTGTTTTAGAATTTGTTTAGAGCCACTTTTTACAGGTATTTGGAGGGGTTTGGAGGAAAGCTCAAGCAAGTCACTGCTTTTACTCTGCCATCTTGGCTCCACCCCCACCCCCCAGGTCTTATTCCTGTGGAAATGATTATTTCTGGATTTATTGTGGACACAGGCAGTTTCATAGAATCACTTATTCAATGCAGTTTTGTTACCTTCTCTCTCCCATCCCCCACAATTGCTAGTTAAATCTAGGTTTTGACTAGATCTTTTGCTGCATGACCATGTAACTTATTTTCATGATCATATATTTTCTGGATCTTTTACACTACTTCTTATTTACAAGTTATTATTAATGTGTCATAGCCTACATATGCCTGCAATATCTTTCTCTAATGCTCTTTGTGATCCCACGCTTTTGATTCCTTGGAGAGAGTGGTGATCTAACAACCCACATGCCATCACCCAGAGAATGTTGCTATTGGGGCAGCTAGGTGGCTCAGTGGAGAGAACTTCAGCCTTGGAGTCAGGAGGACCTGAGTTCAAATTCGACCTCAGACACTTGACACTTACTAGCTGTGTGACCATGGATAAGTCACTTAACCCCGATTGCCTCACCAAAAAGCAAAAAAAAAAAAAAAAAAAAAAGAAGAAGAAGAAGAATGTTACTGTTAAAAATATAGGTTTTTGTGATAGGAAAACTAGCTTAGGATGGTTGAAAGTCCTGTGCAATTGATTGAGTATACTCTAGCCTACTTTATTCCTCCTATTCAATTCTGGACCTAGCTTATTGTTCATCTGCTGTAATTTTCCAGGTTGTGTGTATTGGTGGAATACCATGAGCCAATGTGTTGCCCATCCAGTTTCAAGTCATAGTGTGGACATTAGATAGTCTTCATCCATTTGGGTTTCCCTTTATGAATGATGAGACAAATCTCTTGAGTAGTCTTAAATCTAGTTGAGGACACCTTGCAGTATTCTAGGAGTTGATGTAATCAGTACAATATCATCTAGAACCAGAGGCATCTGAAGGGCATCACTATCTAGAGGGAATTCCTCTTTCATTTGGACTCTATGTTGGTGTTCCTCCTTCATGGGAGTCAACACCTCGGGTGAATGTTTTTTCCTGTTTATGCCTCCTTGATAACAAAAGGTCACTGAACAATGTTCTATTCTTGTTTGCTTCAGTCAGAGAATCTTGTATGACCTTAGTATGTACGTGAAAGATACTTTGCTAGAGGAAAACCTCTAAGGCTGCATTTTTTCTTAAAAAGTCAAATGCTTTTTTATAATCAAGAAAAAATAAATATAGTAGGCCCTCATGAGAACTCTATGTGGGAGTTTTCAGCTTATTCTACTACATAACATTTAATATCAATTTTTCTGTGTCCCCTTCCCCCAGTACACATGATAGTTATGATAAGGTGGAAGTACAATGGAAAGAGCATTGTCTCTGAAGTCAGAGGATCTAAGTTCAAATTCTGCTTCTCATGTTTGTTACTTATATGATCTTGGGCAATATTTGTAGTTGATTTAATTATTTATAATATTCAGAATAACTTATTTACAGTTATCCTTCAAATAATATTGTTACTGTATGTATAGACATGAAAAAGTCAGCAGATAAATTGGCATTATGATGCATCTCTTGACTGCTTTTTTTTATGGCAATAATACTATCTATGTGGGCATGAAGTATCTAAACTCTTTTTGAGCTCTCAATCTTATGACCTCGATCTTAGCAACTACTGGCACACACCCCAGATTCATCACTTTGCTAAATGAGATGTGCCTATCAATATTCCCTTTAAATCTGCTGTTTGGATTATAAGACTTTCAATACACATGCACATTGTAAATAATAAAAATATAATAACAATTCCTTAATGTTTTAAGGCTTACAAAGCACTTTCCTCACATCTGTTAAATAGATAGTATAAATATTATTTCTATTTTCACATAATATCCTGAAAAGGTAGCTTAACTCAGGGTAACAGCTCTTTTGGGTCAGAGACAGAACTTAAGAGTCAGGTCTTTGGACTTCAAGTTCAGTTGCTTCTCATTAGCACACTGCCAAAACTCCTCCATCCTCAACCCTTTTCCATCCCTGTTATGAAGCTTTAGTTGAGAAACAGAGGGCTTCCATAGCACAGAGAAATTGGGGAAAACTGACCTAATCCACTTCCTTCATGTTTATAGATGAGGCAATGAGGCCCAGGGAGTTTGAATAACTTGTTTGAGGTGACAGAGCAAGTTAATGATAGAGCCAGGATTCTGAACTCAAGTTCCAATTTATGGACGTTTCCTGTTATACCACACAATGTAAAGCTAGCTATTTTCTGGTTGGTTTGTTTTTTTCAGCTATAAATTTGGTACTTAAAAGCACCTCAGGTCTGTGTTTTGTTCCCTAACTGTACTTTTAAATAACATAGTCTTATCTGTTCAAGAAGCTATTTGACACAGTGCATCTACAGATAAAGATTTCATAGAGGTATGCAATATTCCCTTCTTTCAACAAGCATTTGAGGGGGGTTTATTTTGCTCCCAGCACTGGAAGAGCTATGAAGAACTAGAATAAGAAAAGAAGATGGACTACTTCCTATTTGCAACATTCATTTCTGCTCTCTATGTATGTCTGACATTCTCTGATGAAACCGAATGTTCAAAGGTTTAAAATAAATTAGTTGTATGACCTTTGGGCAAGTTTCTTATCCTCTCTGGTCCTCAGTTTCCTCATCTGCAATATGAGGCAGTGGGATTAGAATCTTAAAATCTGCATCCAGAGAAAGAACTAATAAATAGAAGTATGTATAGAATAATTTTAAATGCATACACACATACATATATGTGTATGTGTATATGTATACACACACACAAACCTGTTTGTGTCTAATGGTAGCCATCTCTAGGGTGCAGGGGTGAGGGGTGGGGAGAAAAAAGGGAGGAAAAAGATATTTACACAATAACTTTATTATATATTTAAGAGAGATAGCAAGTTATACGTAATAGATTTGTAGTTTCGTGTGCAATCATCTTTTTTTATTAATCTATGTGATGGAATTGCTTGTTTGAATTCCATAAATTAAAAATAAAATAAAAATTTTTAGAAAAGATATATGGGGACCTCAAATGATATCTACTTAAATTATGAATCCTTTTTTGCTACTTCTGTCATCTAGGTAACCATCCTAGGTGGAATAGTCTTTGATTTGGCTTCTGGTAGAAAAGGGCCATATTACAGGAAGAACAGTTTAAGGGGAAAATGAGCCCCTTTTGTTTTTCCAAATAAAATATTTTCTATGGTGACTCACTTCTTGGGGTTCCTTCTAACAGAGATTACATGATTTTTGCGAAGCTTTTTTATTCTCAAAAGTACTGTTTTCATGTACACATAGATTTTAAAAATAGAGATCATTTTAGAAAATGGGGATCATTACCATAAAACTTAATGAAAAAATAATACCATGGTACCAACAACTAATTTTTTTTTGCAACTAGGAGTTGCCATTTGAGTTGTTCACTTTAATATATCATCACTAAACTTCAGGTAATGTCAACTTTGAAGAAGAATAATCAAAACTCACCAAGTGAGCTTTAGTCTCCAGGTTAATTCCCTGTCTTTCTAAGCATTGATGCCTTTATTTAGAACCCTGGGCAAGAATGTTGGGGTAGGGGTGGCAGGACACCCTGGCCTGCCTCAATACTTGCAATATGGGACTGGAGGGACCAAGGGAGAGGGAGGAAAAAACGGAACATTTTACTGCAAGTATCACCATCACAGAACCAGAGTTTGGACAAGGCAAAAGGCCAGGATACACTCATTAAACTGCTACAGAATGAAGCCTGCCTTGTTTAATGTGTTGTGAGAAATCAAAGAAAAAACAGTGTTAAGTATCTGAGAAGCTCAGGAAGAGGAGCCAGCAGCCCCCCAGTTGATGCTGTCAGACAACATGCTGTTGGCAGAGCAGGTAGTAGGGCTTGAGAAAGGTGGAGGATCTGTAGCAGCAGCATCAGGGAGTAGGCTCAAACAGCTCAGCTGAGCATTCTGACTACAGGGGCAAAGTCTTATAAATCTGACAGATCTACCACACAAAACTGAATATGAACAGGTATGCTAACGAGTTCAGTACACATGTGGTGAACCTGTTTTATGAGCAGAGCCAAACCAGGGTCATCTCACCAAAGGACATTGAAAGAATGGTATCATCCCCCTCAAATTCAGCTCCGTTCAGGTGCAGCCCGAGCAGAGCACATATGAACCCGTCATGATCCTGCACTTGTAGATTTTGGATGCTAGGTGAAACTTCAACAAGCAAGTCACAGAAATCCTGAAGGAATGTTTCTATTCCCCTCTCAGCAACCCTTACCCCAGTGAGGAAGCCAAAGAGGAGCCAGTCAAGAAATGTGGCATCACAGTGTTTCACAGGGGTCAAACTGGTTTGGAAATAAGTGAATCTGGCATGAGAAGGACATAGGTAAATTTCAAGAGGAAGCCAGTATTTAAGCTACTAGTGTGTCAGCCCATGGAAGTCAAGCTAACTCAGTCTCAACACCCGATTCAGCCGATTCTTTCAGTTCTCTTAACACATCAAACTCTGGAGATTGTTTGTGAGCGTGCAGTCATTCAATGGGGATTCTTCCAAGGAGCCCGCGTTGAAGCCAACATGCAGTCACAGGTGGCTACCCTTCACCATGTTATCAGCTAGACAAAAGGGTACAGTGATGAACTTGCAGCCAATCAAACGAATAGTCCACAGGGCACCAGTCTTGGGAGGCAGCATGATGCAGTGGTTAGATGACTGACCTTGGAATTGAGAAGAACTGTGTTCTGGTCCTGCCCCTGACACTTCTGGCTGTGTAAACATGAGCTAATGGAGGTTGGCAGGGTGCTACTACCCCTTCTCTAAGGACCTCCCCTGGAAGTGCTCACTCTGATACCTCCAACTGATCTCCCAGCAATTGCATCCCTGACTGAGCTCCTGCCCTAAATGAAGGGCAAACACAGGAGGGAAGGTTTCTCTCCGACTGCTGAAGCAGTCAGACTGGAGGTCAAAGCAATCAGTAAGCACAGTAAGAGTCTCCTCTTCTTCTGGATGCTATTTTAGTCAATCTGGACACTTCCTTCTACTCTCTTTCCTTTCTTTTCTGGGTAGAAGCCAACCCTTCTACTAGCCCTGTTTCCTTCATCCCCCCTCCATCTTTCTCTTGCTGCACGGCTTCTGCTATATCACTGAAGATATCTTCAACAGTTAAAGGAATTTAAAGAAGAGAAAAAAGACAAATTACAAACAAAAATCCATTAATAAATATACTTACACATTTTAAGAAAACTGCTTTGAGTTGTCATTTCAGTTGTTCACTTTAATGGATAAAGACTCAACCAGCTAATATCAACTTTGAAGAATAACTGAGCTTTAGTCTCCATGTTAATTCCCAATCTCTCTAAAGATTGATGTCTTTATTTAGAACCTTGGGCAAGCACATGAAAATTCTGGCTCAGTCAGATTCTCTAAATGTAAAATGCAAGATTTTTGAAACTGAAAATTTAGACACCTCTTTCCCCATCCCTTTCCAACCTAGTGTGTCATAATTAAGGTAAACTCTCTCATACACATGATTCCTTTAGGAGTAGAAGTTACTAAACAGAGGCACAGTTTTAAAATGTTATAGTTATTCTTTACCTGATTTAGAACATGTTTGTTCAGAGTTCTGACTGTAGATGAACACTTTGGACCTTCCTTCTGTGCTTAACATGTTATCTTTATAGTGTCTGGATCCTTGTATTATCTCTCACTCTAGACCGGTGGTTCTCTGTGAACATGGATCATGTTTTACTCAATCTTTTTTTTTAATCACTCTCAGTACCTGACACAATGCTTTGCTCATTGGAGGTTGAGCAAGCATAAAATTCACTTAGTCTCTCTAAGCCTGAGTTTTTCATTTTTGAAATGGGAATGGTAATTCTTGAAATACCTCATGGAGTTACTGGGGAAATTATTTTGCAATCAGGCATTTTTTAATAATGAGTCTTCATAACAGCAGTGAAAGGGGAGAAGGGAACAAGCTTTTGTTAAGTGCCTACTATGTGCCAGGTACTGTGTGAAGTATTTTAGAAATATTATCTCATTTGATTCTCACCACAATCTTAACAAGATAGGTGCAGTTATTGCCCCCCCTCTCATTTTACAGTTGAGGAAACTGAGGAAGACAAAGATTAAGTGGTTTTCCCAAGGTTACAAATCATGAAAGCCCCTACACTTTCTGTGCTAAAATTCTATTGGTAAGCATTCACTAAAACATAGTTCTTTGATTTCATCTAGAGTGATGCCATTCTTGTTGACTTTTGTGGCATAAGAGTATGATTTTTTACTTGAACAGTCATTTCCTTTTATTTATCCTCCCAATATTATATAGCACATTCATATAATAATGATAAAAGCAACTCACATTTTCTTTTTGAATCCTCTTGACTCCCAGTTCATCAATCTCCCAGCTTTCATGAATTTCCATCTTGAGAAGACCCGACTTCAAATTTGATCTCAGACACTATAGTTGTGTGACCCTAGGCAAGTCACTTAGCCTCCGTTTACCTCAATTTCCTCAACTGCATGGGGATAATAACAGCACAGAGTTGTTGTGAGGATCAAATGAGATAATATTTGTAGAACCCTTAGCACAGTGCCTGACATATAGTAGGCACTTAATAAATGCTTATTCCCTTCTCCTTTCCTTCCACACTTAGATCTTCTCTATATACATTTTTAGCTCACAGAATTCTGCATGTATAGTGGCACCTGTATGAATACAATGTGGGTGGGTGCCCTGTAGATGAGAATAAGGTAAAATGCTTATGTGTATATGTGTACACATACATTTTATAGGTGTATGTATATATATATATAGATTTATGCACACACATGTATATAGATATACATGTACACATACATATATATTTCACTATCAGGTTGTATAGAATAAGAGTGAGGCTGCATCAAGAGGATTTGGTGTTTAGCCTTGTGCAAATGGGGACTAGGAATTGGTCCCCCTTATCAAAATAACAGGAAGATACACTATATGCTGTGATCCATAGCTCCTCTATCACCTTGTTTTGTCCCTCATCTTTTATATTTTCTGTGAAAGATGAACTATCTGACATGATTTGATACTTAGTAAAACTGAATTTGTGATATAGAGTGGCATTTTATTTATATGGGAAGGGGAGCTTTTAAGGAAGGAGGGGAATCTGTGATAGAGGTTTGGTTCCATATTAAAAAAAAATTTTTTTTGGTGTCGATTCTGAAATGTTAATTTCAAAAACCCTGAGTTGCTTGAAATGCAAGTTGAAATTCATGGATGGGAGAGCCATCTGGCTACCACATCTGTCACACCACTGATTGCCACAATTGAATTCACTTATCGCTATCTGATTTCACCAGGTAGTTCTTGTGTTCTTTCCTTACTGCTTTATATACATCCCTCCCAAAGCTGATCTTCCCAAAGGATGCCTTTTTTGGATAGAGGCTAAAATTACTTTCTGACAGCTTTTGAATGATATTAGAATTATGTCCAGTTCAGTTGGCAACCTTTCACAAGTCATATGCCAAAACCTGACTGTACCATTGTCTAGCTGTGTGACCTTGAACTCAGTCACTTAACCTATAAGCCCCGATTCCTTCATCTGTAAAATAGGAAGATTGTACTAGATGAAGGGTCAGCAAACTATGGTGGAGGGACAGATTTAACCCGTGGGCCACAGTTTGCCAATCTCTGGACTACGATGATCTCTAGGGTTCCTTTCAGTTCTTAAATTCTTTGAGTCTACACCTTCATTTGCTGTTGTTGAAAATTTGTGATTTCATTGGTGTAGAGAATGTTCTATCAGTGCAGATTTGCAAATCTTCTGCAACTTAACAGTCTGATAGAGTTGCCTAGGGTTGCAGTAGGTTAAGGAGCTTGCCTCAGGCACGTGTATCCAAAGTGTATATCAAAGATGGGCCTTGAAGCTGATGCCAAGGTGGTAATCCTCCATGCCATGTTAATAATATATTTAACATTAGGAAAATCTCCCACTGTATAGAACTAAACTAATGCATTATTATATTACATATTTAAAGTAAATATGGTTTTAAAATATTTAAGAGATCTAATTTAAAATGAAAATGAATATGCTCTCAGTTTATTGTGTTCCTTACTGTGTTCCTTGTATTCTTCCGGGACACATTTGGTTTCTTTAATCTTCGTCCAGTGCTTCTCTAGACTCAATATACTGAGTCCTACCCCATTCCCTACCCCAGAACATGTTCCTCACCTGCAGGTATATAGGGGAGCCCAACCTTTTGGAGGTATCAGTCCAGAGCGGGCCCTAAGTGGATGAAATTCAGTAGGGATAAATGTAAAAAAAAAGCAGCAACACAAGTATAAGATGGAAGAGGCATTTCTAAAATGGATCTGGGGCTTGGGTTTTGTTTTTTGGTTTTTTTTGAACTGCAGGTTCCGTATAAGTCAGCAATGCAATATGGCAGCCATAAATGTTAATGTGACCTGGGGTTGCATTAAGATGGGGCATGGCTTCTAGGCTTGGAAAGATTATAGTCCCACTCCATCCTGCCTTCATCAGACTTCATTTGGAATATTGTGTGTGGAATATTCTAGGCATCTCTTAGATACATCCCATTCACGACATTGATAGAGCCACTAGTCTGGTACAGGCCCTTATCACCCCATGCCTGGATGATTACATCCTTCTGGTTGTCTCCCTGCCCCAAGTGTCTCCTCCCTCTAGTCCATCTTCTCCTCAGTTGCCAAAGCCCAGTTCTAACCATGTCACCTTCATACTCAAAAAACTCCGATTGTTCGCTATCATCTCCAGCCTTTCACAACCTAGCCCCTCTCTATCTTCCTAATCCTCTTAGATGTTATTCCCCCTTACATATTTTATAATCCAGTTATATTGGCCTACTCACTGTTCTTTGCATTTTGCTCCATTTCCTGACTCTGCCTTTTCACTTGCTGCCTGGAATGCTCTTCCTACTCACATCTACCTTTTGGTTTTTCTGGCCTCCTTCAGGACTCGCCTCAGATCCCACCTTCTGCAAGAAGCCTTTTGTGATACTCCAACTTCTAGTGCTTTTCATCTGAGATTGTTTTCCATTTACAGGGTATGCTGTGGGGTGTGTGTGTGTGTGTGTGTGTGTGTGTGTGTGACCAGAGTATCTCAAAAGTCTTAGTGAGGTTTTGATCTATATCTCAGATATTCTCTATCTATATTGTATATACATAGCTGTTTGCACTTTTCTCCTCCTTAGAATGTTAACTTCTTGAGTTCAGAGATTTTTTTTTTGCCTTTCTTTTGTGCTTAGCAAGACATCTCAAATATAATACATATTATTAATATTAAACATTAATATAATATTATAAACATAACTAAAATTAAAATAAATAAAATATGTTTAAATATAACTATAATAAATATTAAATGTAAACACAATAAAAATTGTGTGACTCACTCACACAGGAAGATTGGTTGGAGGAACTGGGCTTGTTTAACCTGGAGAAAAGAAGACTGAATTAGGGATAGGGGCATGATAGCTGTCTTCTGGTATTTGAAGGGCTGTCACATGAAGAAGACCTTTAATCTTCATCCAGTGCTTCTCTAGACTCAATATACTGAGTCCTACCCCATTCCCTACCCCAGAACATGTTCCTCACCTGCAGGTATATAGGGGAGCCCAACCTTTTGGAGGTATCAGTCCAGAGCGGGCCCTAAGTGGATGAAATTCAGTAGGGATAAATGTAAAAAAAAAAAAGCAGCAACACAAGTATAAGATGGAAGAGGCATTTCTAAAATGGATCTGGGGCTTGGGTTTTGTTTTTTGGTTTGTTTTGAACTGCAGGTTCCCTTGGCCCCAGAGGGCCAAGTTGAGCAATGGGTGGAAATTGCAAAGAGTTAAATTTAGGCTACATTTCAGGGGAAAAAATGAACAACTCCTTAACAACTTAAGAAGGTCAAAAGTGAGATGAGCTGCCTTGAGGGGTTGTGGGTTCCCCATTTTTGGAGGTCATCAGGTAGAGGTTGAATGAACACTTGGCAAATATGTGATAGTGGGTATTCTTTTTATGTTTGGGTTGGACTACATGGCTGGACTACATCCTTTCCAACTCAAATTCTGCCTCTGTGACCTTTGGTAAACTAATAATATTCTTTGTTTAAGATCCTGTTTTTCTGGATGTTTGAGAATTTTCCAACGCTTCTTATTGTTCAATTATCCACTCCTTTAACCAACCCTATCCTTTCTTTGTTTTTTCCTTCTGTCCCCCATTTTCTTCATAAATTTTACTTCTTTGGTGAAATTGAAAGTGAGCAAACAAAGGTTCCAGTTACAGTGACCTCGGGTCGTTGTTTACATTTTTCTTATAGTCCACGTGAATTTGTTTTAAAATCCTGAATGTGGTCATTTGTGGAATGGACATTGAATTAGAACCTAGGAAACTTCCTAGATCTTAATCTTAACTGATAATAGCCCTGTAATTGTTATTTCAGTTTCCTCATATAGAAAGTGATGATATTATCTCACAGAGAGAATATGAGGATCAGCTAAAATAATGTTGTGTGTAGCTATCATTTAATCAATTTTGTTTGCCCTGCCCCCCCCCAACTACTGACTCACTTCCTAGATGAGTTTCCTGGCATAAATGCCACATTTCTGGTCTCTCCTCTATCGCTTCATTCATTTCCTCTTCTTCAAGCCTCCAGCCAGAGTTAGTACTCTGACAAAACACTTGAGTGTCAAATCTATTTCACTTCTCTCATTTATTTCCTCAAAACTGCATTTCTAATAAGTATACTCAGACTAACAAGGGCCTGTGATTAACACCCTCTATAAAGACAAAGTCATATTTAAGCAAAGAAAGATAAACAAATTTTCCATGAGGTCCAGAGAAAAAAGTCTCAGGCTTTTATGAGTGAGCCCAAGTAAACAAAGACAGAATTATGACTTTGAGGTATGTATACCTGATTGGCTCCCCCCAAATTTTGTGCTTCTGTTGTTCTAGTCTGTGGGTTTTCTAGCATCTTGTTAAATGTTGGGCTTTTCTAGACTTACTCACACTAACTTCATTGGGCAGCTGTGGTCTCTACTACCTTTAGCCTCAGATTTGGCTACAGTTCTCAATGTGGGCATTGCTGTGCTTTTGAGAAGAACCCTTGCCGTAGAACCACAGTCCTTGAGGCCTCATCTCTGGGCCCTCTCATCTCCTAGGCAAGAAGGAGGTCAATAGGATTGTCACTGTGCAATCTGGTCCCCTTACGCCTCAAGCTTCTCCTTTCAGCAATTCTTCTTGATGCAAGGCTGAGTCCATTTGGTGAGAGACCTCATCCTAATTTATAGTTACTTTTCCAGTATAATTCCCAAATCTTCATCTCTGCAGGCTAGGCCATAAGTAGGCAATGACCATCCGCCCAGTATGCAGTTCTCAAGTTCTGGGTTCTCCAGATTTTTTTAGATACTGTTCTGTTGGTTCATGCAAATAAGTGGGTGTGGAAAAGGTACACAGTCTGTGCTCTGAGGACAAATCTATCGTCTCTATAGGCTGATGAGCTGCTGTCCTGGACTTTTTCTAGGCAAGTGAGCTACTCAAAGTTTTTCATCCTTTATCAGAAGCAAAATGATCTACTCATCTGGAATGAGCTCTCCCTTCTCCAGTTGTAAATGCACTCTCAATGGACTACATCCTTACATACTAAATCATTTTGTAAACCTTAGATCATTGTATAAATGTCAGTGATCAGGAGACATGGTAAAATAGCATGGCATATTCACATTTTCCAACTCTTTTAACCTGTTCTTCTATAAGAGGCAGTATAGTATAGTGGATAAAGGGCTACCCTTACATTTAGGAAGACCTGGGTTCAAGTCGTACCTTAAACAAATAGCATTACAGTAATAACTATATGACCCTGGGCAAGTGAGTTAACCTCTTTTCTCATTGCCCCCAGAAAACTCTCTAACATTATAAATTGAAAATGAAGTGTTAATCAGAGGGCTACTCCCTCTGCTGATGAATCTCAAGTCTTGACAAAACAAAATGCTGTCATTTAATATATTTGTTCCTTGTGTGTATTGTTAACATTGGATAGAATTCTTTTTCTCTATATAATAGTCTCCTTTTTCTTTCCATTTGTTTGTTTGTTTTTTGTCAACTGGTAGGAAAATTTTGCTTATAAGAATGCATTCATGTGGTTAGGAGCCACGATACTAGAGAAAACATTTCCTGTTTAGTGTTTTTCATTTCTGGTCCCAATTGCATGAATGAAACATAACTTTTCACTCGGCTTACTTTCATTTCAAACATAGAAGTATATTTAAATAGTCTCCTAGTAAGTTTTGGTTTTAAATTACTACTCATTTTTAACATGTTTGTGCACACACATACACACACACATGCACACACACATGCACACACACACACTTTTCTAAATATTTCAACAGTTTTGTTTGTTTGTTTTTTGCTAGGCAATTGGGGTTAAGTGACTTACCCAGAGTCACACAGCTAGCAAGTGTCAAGTGTCTGAGGTTGGACTTGAATTCAGGTCCTCCTGACTCCAGGGCCCATGCTCTTTCCACTGCGCCACCTAGCTGCCCCAACATTTGTTTTTTTGTTTTTTTCTTGGAGCTTTTCAAGAAGTTAGGACTGGACTGAGAAGGGTGAGAAATGGAAGTTTCATTGAATTATAAGATCTAAAATTGAAAAGGAACTCACAAGATCACTAGTCCAACTCCCTTAATTCAAGGACAAGGGAACAGAGTATATGAGATGGAAGTGGAAGACCCTAGTAATTAAGTAGCAGTTAAAAGCAAATAGGTCAGATAACCTGCCTTCCAGTCCAGAGTTTTTTATTACAAGAAGGTAAAATAACTTAAAATTTAGCATTTTTTTTGTTTCTCTTACTTAAAGCTTGTATAAACACTTGTTGTTACTGATCAGTCATTTTTCAGTCATGTCCGGCTCTTCATAACCCCATTTTTGATTTTTTTTTCTTGGCAAAGATACTAGAGTAGTCTGTCATTTCCTTCTCTAGCTCATTTTACAAATGAGGAAACTGAGACAAGCAGGGTTAAATTACTTGCCCGGGGTCACATAGCTGAGGCTTGATTTGATTCCAATTCAGGAATTCAGGAAAATGAGACTCCCTAACTCTAGGTGTGGCTCTATCCACTGTGACACCTAGCTGCCCTGTAATGTAAACACTACACATTAAGAATTATGAACAGCAGGAAAATTAGCGAAAGCAAGAAAGAACAATGTCATAGCATAATGGCTGGCATTTATATAGCTCTTAAAAGTTGGCAAAGCACTCTACACATATTATCTCCACTGATCCTCAGAAAAACCCTTGGACATAAGCACTATTATTATCCCCATTTTAGAGGCGAGAAAATGAAGCTGAGGGAGGGTAGTCAGAGGACTTGTCCATTGTCAGGAATCTTCTAAGTATGTGAGGTAGCATCCAAACTCAAGTCTTTCTGACTCCATGTCCAGAGCTTTATCCACTCTGCCACCTGGCTGCCATAGATTTAAAGCTGGAAGGGACCCTGGAGAGCCTGTAATTGAACCCCCTCGTTTTACATGTGACTAAAAGGGGGCCCAGAGCAGTTTAGATCATACAGGGGCCCCACCCCAGGTTCTGTGTCTCCAGATCCAGAATTCTTTCCAAGGCATCTCACAGTTCCCCCCAAAACATAGGTACTTTGCACTCTTTACCAAGATGATGGAGGTTAAAAGCCCTTCCATGTGCCCATATGCCTCTATATGTTGTTTTGTCTTACGAACTTATAGGTCTTTGTTTCAGAAAACCTGATGGTGACATTGCCGTTGCTTGCTGCCCAGCATGGTTAAGAAACCTGATTGCAAGAAAGAAATTTTGCACCTTAATGTCATCTGCAGTTGGCATCACAGGACTCGATGGGCCTGGCTTCCACTGGAACTGAATGTTACAGTGAAAGTTCCCTCATGGAACAGCATGAAGTGCAGGTATCTTCTTAGAGTCCAATTAATTTCTCAAAGACCTCATTACTCTCCTGCTCAAAGAGTCAATTAACTTTTGTTTTGCAAGAGAAATTAAACTAATCTCCTTTACACAACCATCTTGCATTGTACTTGCAGACAATATTCAGAAACAAAAATTGCCCACCAGCTGCGCCATCATAACAGCAGCCACTTGGAATTCCATTGTTGAATCTGATGTCACACTGTAGTTAATTCAGGATCTTGGATATCTGGGGTACATATGATTAGTGGCAAGTGTGTTTAAAAAAAAAAACAAAAAACACTTGCACATTCACTTAGACATGTATCTGGTAGTTACTGTACAAAACTGAATTTTGAAATTAAATTTTTTTTCTTTTAAAACACAAAGTGAGTTTGGCTTCCAAAATTTAAGGGTACTGAGAAGGTTTTTGCATAAATGACAAAAGAGGTATAAAGTTATTAACTTTCTGGAGGATTCTAGTGGTTTCTGAGGGCCCATCGTAGGTAGAAAGAGGTAATTCCTTACCTTGCAATTTCTGTATGTTATTTCTCCTATGGTGACCAATGGTAGAGTTGAATGCAATACCGTGTTCAACCTCATTCATTTTGTTTTGTTTTTTTTGTTTTTTTTTTTTAGACTCTAACTGATTTAGGACATTTCTGGGAGCCCTATTCTTAAAAACCACTGGAAATAAATCATTTCTGGGCTCCCCTAGCAGGTTAGGTTACTTTTCACTGGAACGAAATCTCAAATGCTAAGTTAGTTTGGTAAACAGACTCAAATTCCTAGAGCAGGAAAACAGAAACATGCTGCTCTCCTTGAGACCCATATGAATCCTCCTCCAGAGCTATTGCTGCTGACACTAGTCGAATATCACCCAGAGAGCCCCTAGACCTGTAAGAGTTTTCTGAATACAATGGAGAGTAAATTACTAGGTGGTGTTTTTAGGGACCTTTGAGTTGAAGCCTTGCAGCTACTGCTAATGTGTGGTCTTAGCTCAGTTTATGATATAGCACATGCAGGAGAATAGAATCTGAGAACAGATTTACACAACAATAAATAATAATTAAATCAAATAAAAATTAATTTAAAATTAAATTTAAAACAACAATAAAATTAATTTGCTTTTTTTTTTAGAGCTTTTCTCCAGCTATTTCAAGATGACCATTTATCACCTCTGATAAATGTACACTGACAACTCTACAAGCCATGAAAGAAATAAATTAATAGTGACCAAAGCACAAGAAAACTACATTCAGAGGAAGCAAGGACCTCGGTTTTTTTATTTGAAATGGTGAGGAGGCTGTTGAGGAGGAAACTTGGTCCTTGTCAGATCAAACCCTTCTTTCTGTTACTCGTTTTTACCCTAATCATATGCTTCACTATCTTAAGGATTCATGAAAAGTCAGATTTTTTAAATCACAGACATTTAGAGTTTACTAGAGAGAATCCATATAATAATGTTAATTGCACCAAAGTTATACTGGGTGACAAAGAAGAAATACAAAATGTGAAGCTTACAATGCTAACAGTGAAATATAGACATCTCCCTCGGTGGACAAATGATGATTACATCAATATGACCAAAGACTGTACCGCTTTCATTAAGACCCGCAAATATATCACGGAACCTCTTAGCAAAGAGGAGGCAGAATTTCCCATTGCATATTCAATAGTGGTTTATCACAAAATTGAAATGCTTGATAGGCTCCTAAGAACCATCTACACACCTCAGAATTATTATTGCATTCATGTTGACAAAAAATCTCCTGAATCCTTTTTAGCAGCAGTGAAGGGGATTGCATCTTGTTTCAATAACGTCTTCATTGCCAGTCAATTGGAGAGAGTCGTGTATGCATCATGGAGTAGGGTCCAAGCAGACCTCAACTGTATGAGAGATCTCTACAGACAGAGTTCAGAATGGAAGTATTTGATAAATCTTTGTGGTATGGATTTCCCTATTAAAACCAATCTGGAAATGATAAGGAAGCTAAAGTCTTTAATGAATGGAAACAGCTTGGAAACTGAGAAAATGCCTTCCCATAAGGAAGTAAGGTGGAAGAAGCATTATGAAGTCATCGAGGGCAACCTAAAAAACACAGGAAAAGATAAACCACGTCCTCCTGTTGAAACGCCAATTTTTTCAGGCAGTGCCTATTTTGTTGTTAGTAGGAAGTATGTAGAGTATGTCCTAACCAACGGGAAGATCCTGAAATTTATTGAGTGGGCTAAAGATACATACAGCCCAGATGAATATTTGTGGGCCACAATTCAAAGAATCCCTGAAGTTCCAGGTGCACTTCCTTCCAGTAATAAGTATGACATTTCTGACATGCATGCAATTGCCAGGTTTGTCAAGTGGCAATACTTGGAAGGAGACATTTTCAAGGGAGCTCCATATCCACCATGTAGTGGGATTCATGTCCGCTCTGTATGTGTTTTTGGGGTAGGAGATTTAAACTGGATGCTACAACAGCCCCATTTCTTCGCCAACAAATTTGATACTGATGTTGACTCTTTTGCAGTCCAGTGTTTAGAGGAGCATCTGAGACATAAAGCTCTAAAGCCAATGGAATACTGAATATGTTTACTGTAAGAGAAAAGCAAAAATAGCCACGATGTGTAGAATGTCCTCTGTATTTCAGAAAAAAACAAACCAACATGGAGAAGCCACATTATGAATTGTCTTTCCTCCACTGGCTACTAGTTTTCTATAGAATGCATTCTGTTAGAAATACTTTGGAATCAAACTATGAGATTGGAGTTAAATAAAATGTCTATTTGGGGAAGGAAAGGAGGGAGTCATGATCTTTCCTATTCATAAATATAATCTAAAAATGATATTGTCCTCTTTCAAAAAGATTTGAATAATGAAGTAAATATATATTTGTACGTATGTATGTTTGTATATCTTTCCACAATGTCAAATTATTTTTTATATGTTTTCGGAGTGAAGGTGGACAGACAGATTGTTGGGGGCAGGGTCAGGATTTGGAGTAGATGCAGATGAAAAGAGCAAATTCAAAGAGCTCAGGGACCAAAAAAAAAGAAATTTTTTTTTCTATAGATTTCAGTGGTGTCACAGTATTGGGAGAACTTTGGAGTACGAATGTTTTCTTGAACTGAATTAAACTTAAAAGCAACAGTCAATCATAAAAATATAATTTATCTTTAAACAATATTTTATGTATATATTGTGCTATAAGTTTGGTGTTTGTTCCAAATGAACTATGTGAAACAAAGTTTGATTTTGGTTGGAAAAATTCTGTATTTGCACAATGTTCTTATGTACATCTTCTCAGGGGACATAAAAGCCAAGTGCCTGAATTTCTAACATAATATTTCAAGTTAATTTCAACACTCATTTTAATTTTTTTCCAGAACAAAAATGACAGTTCCTTGTTCATTTGATACCAATGATGATGTTTCTAAGAGTTTTTAAATGTGTTAACTCTGTCTCAAACCGTGAAAGACTAATGAAAAATAATTGCCACACACACATGATCCAGTTCAGGGGTTCTTAACCTGGTTTGAATAACAAATAATATTTTGATCACTGTATTTCAATGTAATTGGTTTCCTTCAAAATCCTGTGTATTTTATTTTATGCATTTAGAAGCATGGTTCTGAAGAGAGCTCCAGAGGCTTTACCAGACTCCCCAAGGGGTCCAGGACACAAAAAATGGTGATCTCTTGATCTAGTGTCTTTGCAAGAGGAAAACCTAATTTTCATAGCAAACCAAAATTCATTTGTTAGCCAGTGATCAGGGTTACTGAAAAATGCTAATACAGAAAAAGCCAAATAGGGATTAGAAAGAAAAAAAATGTAGCAAAGGTACATAGTTTCTAAAGGTAGGTAAACATGCTGCAATGATGAGTTTAAAAAGAAAGTTAAAAAAACGGGAAACAGTTTTCCCTGGTGGCTAAATGATAGTTGACACTGTAAATATGAAAACTCGTCCATTTTGAAGTGCCAAAACATGGTATTACTGATAATAATAAATAGCATTTATATAATTATATAAATTATATAAATTAGAAAATATTAATTTTTGAAAAGTGCATTATATAAATTGTTTCATTTTATCCTCACACTCACTGTGTAAGGTAGATACATTAGCTTTTTTTTTCTTTTACAAATGAGGAAACAGTCCTACAGAGATCAGACAATTTGTCCAAGGTAACATAATTATTTAAGTGTCTGAAGTATAATTCCTACCTAGATCTTCCTGACTTCAAGTACAGAACTCAGTCCATTCTACTTTGCTGCCTCTCAACCCTCATCTCCCACACCCCCAACTCCCAAGACTATTTGCAAATTTATATCCCAAAGATTTCTTCCTCCTTTGCTATTGTAGTGGTTTCTTATCACTGGGGAATATACCACATGCATTCCTCCCTATCTAGCATAGTACTATATAAGGTGGGATAGTCCTGAATCTGTCTTGGAGTCTTAGAAATTCTGATGAAAATTTTAGATTTAGGATAAGCAGATTTAGTATTAGTGTAAATACACAGTTCTTACTGAAGGCAGGCACACATATGGCTAAAGTAGGGCCGATTTACACATCACCAACTTAATCAAAATGCAGTGTTTTGTCCTATTTTCAGTGCTGATTGACTCATATTTAATGCCAAAGTGAGTGATACAATTTTTATCTTAATTATATTGGATAAGTGAGTGTATGGGGTGTTCAGGGAGAACTAGCACCTCGAGTGTGAGAGCTTGCTGTACCTTTTTCAGGGCTGCTTGTCCATCTTTGGTGTCCACCTTCACCCAACACTTACTTATGGCTACAAGAAGCCATACCATGAACAACGGGCACACACTGGTAAAACCGTGTGGCAGATGGGCTAAACCGAGTTGAGGGTAACTGATGGGCCTGAAACCCATCAGTGAGTTAGGGGGATATCTATCCCAAGCATATGAAGACTTTCCCTAGTAAAATGGGCAGATGAGAACAATTTGTTCCAACAGCCATGAAGGCCACTGAAGCATGTGCTGTGGAGGCTTAGAGCTTAGTCAGGCATCAAAGATGCCAAGGTCATCCACTGCAGCCTGGGCATCACCAATTATCCTGGCTTTTGTCTTGCCACTGGACTTCAATGATTCAGGAAGAGAGAGTGAGGCTGATGACTTCGCACAACTCTTTTTTAGTTAAATCCAGTTCACGTGCAAGTCAAGACATCAACATGATGTCATTGGTCCTCTTCGAAAATGAAGGATGAACAATGACATTTGATAAGTTTATGTTGCTAAGCCCAGAGATCTTCTAATATCTGAAATCACAGTGAGAAATATTCTTATGACCTTTAACAAGTGTCAAATGCATGTTGTCTTTGAAATAAAGAATATGGCATATGATAAAATGAATAGGATTATGCAGCCCTGAACACTTTTCTGGCATGCAAATGAAGAGAGCACATTTTAATTTTAATAGTTTTGCAATTAAATGGAGGTTTCCAGATCAACAAAAATTTTAAGTATTTTCTTTAAAAGTCTTTTAGAGGAATTTAACATTTTAAGTGAAGGGCAGTCATTTTTATTGACATGTGAATATATGTTGTTGCTGAACTGTTTCATCTGTGGGATCAAAGAACACATTTCCTGTTGTAGAATTTGACAGCACGAAGTATCAGAAAAAAAAAAAAACAACTTCTGGGGCCAATGTACATTCTTGGTTTCTAAAAATTGAACCACTTCCTCCTATCAAAATAACTATTTAACTATTGCTAGTTGTTATTAGTATTACTATTGTCATTATCCTAGCAGGAATATGTGTAGGTTGAAAGCCTACTTCAGAGGTATGAGAAATGATTATTACTAACAATATCTTGGGAAGATTCAGAGGTTCTCCCCTTTTTCTAAATTCCTCATTTTAAAAGGTCCTGTTTTTCTTGAAGGACATTACTGATAATGAGATTGCATATACTCTCCTAGATCTTGGTCAGACTCCACCAACCTTGCAAGGAATTTAATCTAGAGGTGGCGGTTGGGGGGAATCCCATTGTGTTCTACTCAAGCTTGGAAGGAGGCCAATCCTTTGGTCTAGAATCTAGATAGCCCAAGACTGGGAGTGGTCTGATATAGAAATATTTTCCCTATCCAAGAGATACCCAGCCCTTTATTTTAATATAACCCACCTCTAATCACATTAACCAATTAGATTTGATTGCTGTTTGATGGACCACCTACTGTTTTGAAAGGTATATAAACTGTGAGTCCTGCCTGCCACCATGATTATTTTTGGTCTAAGAGAGAGGGCCAAATGACCATCATTTTATTAATAACCTGTTGGTTTTATTAATAAAATGATTAAACTATGTCTCTTGAACCTTTTTTAAAACCACAGAGGCTTACAATTATGCCAGGTGGTAAAATTCCAATGGAACTAAAAGTTTCATTTTAAATTTCTGAACACTCTTTCCTCCAAAGAGCTCTAAGTACATACAACACAATCAATTATTACAGGTGGTTTTATAAGAGTCAAAGGCAATGTTTAAAAAGCAAACTGTCTCTAAAGCTGCCATGTTACTGAGGATTATACAAGAAAGATAGAGACACATTAACAACTTGGTAAGGATTTTTGCTGAAGGATTCTAAGAAACAAGACAGAAATTTGTTTAAATGCGCTCTATTTCTCCTTCACAACTTACTTTAATTGTTTTGGAAAGAAAGAAAATAGGTTGTATTTACAGGATACGCTTGATTTTTGAATTTGCAGATGACCAAGATCTAGGAGAGTGTATGCAATCTCACTATCAGTAATGTCCTTTTCTCCCTCTATTATTTCATTTCCTGATCTCATCAGCTCCCATGGATTCAATTATAATCTCTAGGCTAATGATTCTTAAATCTGCTTATCCAGCCCTAACCTCTCTGCTGACCTTCACTCATATCTCCAACTGTTTTTCAGATATCTTGATATCTCCTAGACATTAAATCGACATTAAACTCAATATGTCTAAAATGGAACTCACTATCTTCTGCTGCCTCCTGATTCTCCTTTTTTCCTGACTTCCCTATTGCTTTTGAGGACATCATCTCAGTCAGCTAGGCTTGCAATCTCAAGATGTCATCTTCGACTCCTCACTATCTCTCACCCTCCCCCAATCCAATTTGTTGCCAAGAACTATCAATTTTTCTCTTAACGTGTCTCATGTATACTCCCTTCTTTCCTTTGACATTGCTACCACTCTGCTTCAGGTCTTTACCACCTTACATCTGGACTATTGCTATAGCCTGCTGGTTGGCCCGCCTGCCATAAGTCCCTTCCCATTCTAGTCCATCCTCCTTTATGCTGTCAAAGTGATCTTCCTAAAGTGAAGTACTGACCATGTCACATCCCCCCCCCAACACCCCAGCTCAATAAGCTCCAGTGGCTTCCCATTGCTTCCAATATAAAATCCTCTTTTTGGTATTCAAAGTCCTTCATAACCCCATTCCCATCTTTCTAGTCTTTTTGTACCTTACACTATCCACCTACTTTGTGATCCAGTGACACTGGCTTCCTTGCTGTTCCTTGAACAAGAAACTCCATCTGATGTGAGGCATTTCCACTGGCTGTCCTCCATGCATGGAATGCTCTCCTTCTTCATCTCCATTTCCTGGCTTCCCTGGTTGTCTTCAAGTCCTAGCTAAAACCCCATCTTCTATAGGAAGCCTTTCCTGCTTTGTTTTATTCTACTGTCTTCCTTCCATTGATTATTTCCAATTTATCCTGCATATATCTTGTTTGTACATAGTCATTTGCATATTGCCTTCCCCATTGGACTATGAGCTCTTTGAGAGCAGGACTGTCTTTTGTCTTTCTTGGTATCCCCAGTGCCTAGCATGGTGCCTGATGCATAGGAGGAGCTTAATAAATGTTAGTTGGCTGACTGATATAGAATTGACAAGTCTTAGTGACTGTGGAGAATTCAAGTAAGAGAAAAGTACCAAGGATTAATACAACATTGAGAATTCAACTACCTGGAAGAATAGTGGTGCCCCCAATATAAATGAGGAAGTTTGGAGGGTGAATGAATTTAGTGCAAAATATGAATTATTTTCTGGATATGCTAAGTTCAAGAATGCCTTCAATACACCAAAATAGATTATTATTAGAAAGAAAAGTTTTTTTTTTTAAATTTTCACATTTCTCTTAAATTCACCAAGGGACAGCATTTAATATTTCCTCAGTAGGTAGAATCACTTTATTTTTTTAAAAGCTTCCCCACTTCACAAACTCACTGAAATAACCTGACTGTCGACATACTCATTTGCAGACCCAATTTCATGTAGGGTTTGGTTTATTTAGGCAAAAGAACCCCCCGATTGTCTCCCTTGGTTTGCCGGCAGATGGTGGAAACTTCCTGGTACTTATTGCTCTCGTCTTCAGTGTTCTTTGGATCTACCTTTCTGGTGCCAGGTAGGGCAACTGAAGAGATTGGAGGCTGAGTGTGACCCCACCATAATACGTGACAAGGGGAACTCCTTAATGGCTAACCTTCATAGAAAACTAAAACCCACTTTATTTAATATAAAGAAAGATGTTACTTAGTTCACCCTTCAGGTTCAGTCTGGCTTTCTGGGACCTTAGGGTGCCTCAGCTGCTCTGCAGTGCAAGGAGGCAACTTGCAACAAACATCTTTTCTAAGTAAATTTTGTTCACTAAAACCCGTCCACTTTCATCATTTTAAAAATAAAAGACAACTCTAGGAAGTCCCAGGATAATAGTTTGGGGTTTTTTTTTTTCTGTTAGGTACATGCCAAGGCACAGCAGATGCTGCTTCTTGGAGCAGGATCCATATTCTTCAATTACATCAAAACGTGGGAGTCACTTGGCTCGAGGAGACTGAAGACTGCAGGAAGGGGCTCAGAGCTGTTTACTCAGTCATATGCTTTGTGGCAGTTTGACTCTAGCCAGGAAATGGAACCTCAGAGTTGGAAAGCTACATGCTATGGCAGAAAGAGGACTTGATTTGGAGCCAGAGGACCTAGATTTGAATCCCAGCTTTGCTATTTAGTACCTGTGACATCTCTGGCAAGTTACTTCCTCATGCTCCATCTCAAGTTTTCTCACTTGCAAAATGAGAGTATCATAGGAGGTGATCTCTGAGGTGTCTTCTACATTTAAGTCCTGTGATCCAGCATTTCTTAAAGTGAGGGATCAAGAACTATATTTTATTTTGTTTTTGAGACTGAGTCTTCCTATCTCCCCCACGCTAGAAGTATAGTGGGAAGGGAGTAGTCATTGATATATAGTGCCTACTATGTGCCAGCCACTACACTAAGTGCTTTTTTTTTTTGTTCGACAAATATTATCTAATTCGATCCTTCCAACAATCCTGGAGGTAGGTGCTATTTTTATCCTCATTTTACAATTGAGGAAATTGAGACAAACAGAGGTTAAGTGACTTGCCCAACTCAAGTCTTCCTGACTCCAGGCTTAGAACGCTATCTACTGTGCCACCAGCTCTGACTACTCAAGGGCACAATCCCATTACTCATTGGCTGCTCCATTTCTAACTGGACCAGTTTGCCCTTCCTTAAGCAGTGTGGTGCCCCTCCCCTCCCAAGGGGCTCTAATTTTGGTGCCTTAGTATGGATACCCAATAACCTTAGCAGACTGCAGCTCAGAACATCCAAGTTCAAGCTATCTACCAGTCTTTATAGCAGCAGGGATTGCAGATGTTCATCACCATGCCCAGCGTGTGAGCTTATCTTCTCAAAAATGTTTTGGTAACTGTATTTCAATATAATTTGGTTTCTTTTGCACCATGTATTTTATTTTATGCATTTGAAAACATGGTTCTGAGGAGAGGTCCATAGGCTTCACCAGATTGTCAAAGGGGGTCCATGACACAAAAAAGGGTTGAGAACCCCTGATCTAGTACAACCTATACCTGAACAAGGACCTGCTCCACAATATCACTTTTAAAAAAAAGTCTCCCCATGTTACAAACTCACCAAAATTATCTGGTTGTCAATATACTCATTTGTTGCTCTGGCAAGTGATTACCCAGTTTTTGTTGAAGAGATCTAGTGGGGAGGAACCCGCTAGCTCCCAAAGCATTCCATTTCCCTTTGGGATAATTCCAATCATTAGAAAGTTTGTCCTTACATCAAGCCTAAATCTGCCTCTACACAACTTCTGCCCATGTGACTTGGCCTTTCAAATACTTGGAAATGATTTTCATTCATCTCCTAAGCCTTTTCTTCAAGCTTCAGGCTCTTAACCATCCTCAATTTCTTCAATTGCTCCTCAGATTACACAACTTCAAAGCCCTTCGATATTCTGTTTGCCCCACTCAGGAAACATTTCTATTTATCGACACCCTTCCTAAAGTGTGGTGTCCAAGACCGACCACAATACTCCAGATGAGGTCTGAACAGGGAAGAATTATGTAGAACTATTACACCTCTCTAGTCCTGGACATTCTGCCTCTTAATGCAGCCTACGCTTGCATTTGATTTTTTTTTTTGTGGCTGATATTTAAAATGGAAGCATCTTAACGGCAAAGGCCAATTAATTTTTGCTCGGAATCTTTAGCATCTAGCACAATAGTGCCTGACCCATAATAGGTGCTTAATAAATGTTTATTGAATGAATGTATATCACACCATTGACTCATATTGAGCTTACAGTCCCCTCAAAATCTCAAATCTTTTTCAAAGTAGCTAGCCTCATGGTCCCCATATTGTATTTGTAAAGTTGATGTTTTTTAATCCAAACAGAATACTTTACAATTATCCCCATTAAATATAATTTTATTAAATTTGTCCCTGTCATAATATTTTTAGATCCTGACTTTCTCAAGTTATAGAGTTAACTATATTTTCTAATTTTGTGTCATCTGAATATTTGATAATCCTACCATCTGTGCCTTTATCTAACTCACTGATAAAAATGCTAAATAGCACAGGACCAACCACAGATGTATGTCTCCACAGAGACCTCCATCTGAGTTGATATTGAATGATTAATAACTTTTCTTTCGGTCTAGCCTTTCAGCTATTTCTAACTCTAACTGTGCAAATGTCTATCCCATCCTTTGTCTTGTCCACAAAAACAGCATGAGTGACTATCAAATTCCTTGCTTAAAAAAAAAACCTAATGATTCCTTATAAGTCATATACTTTTCATTTCTATAATCCTGAATCCTATTGGTCCATGAGTTAAGTCTTTCTGGGTATTTATAATGTATTATTTATCCTTAATTATTTTTGACTGACTCTTGTAAGTCATACAAGAATTCCTCCCAAATCTTGGTTCTCCTCCTATCTGACTGCTTTTTCTGTCTCCTTTGCCCCCTAACTTTGGGTATACCTCAAGGCTCTGTCCTGGGTCCTCTTCTATTCTTTCTCTACCCTCTCTTATTTGGTGACCTTGTCAGCTTTGTGACTCTAGGATTAAATTTAAGCTCATCTGCTTAGCTTTAAAGTCTTTCTTGACTTATCCCCAACTTACCTTTCTAATTATTAAAACATATTGCTATTTCTAAATTCTATTGTCTAGCCAAATGTGCCTTCTTGCTGTTCCTCACACACATGTCTCTACCATATCTGTACCTTTCCAATGGCCATCCCCCTAGTCTGGAATGCACTCCTACCTCACTTCTTCCTGTGTTTCCTTCCCAACTCTGAAGCATCACCTTCTCTATGAAACCCTCCATTGATTCTCTTAAGTTCCAGCACCACCACCCCATTCCAATTTTGTATATGCATGCTTTCTCCCCCAACAATCCATAAGCTCTTGGAGGGCAGAGACTGTTTCATTTTTGACATTTTTATACTCAGTTCCAAGCCGTGCCTGGCAATACTAAATGCTTACTAAATACTTGCTGATTGATTAACACAGCTACCCTCCATTCAGTCCTAATGACAGAAAATGTTACAGTGAACAGAATTCCCTCTAAAACAGATCCCCTAAATGGAGAATGCTTTCCTTGAGGGAGAATGAGTTGCCTTCAGAAGCAGCCAATTCCCTCACTCAATAACTCTAATTGTTTGCAATCATTTTCCTTACTTGGAACCTCAAACTAACTCCCTGCAGCTTCCATCCATCTAATCCATCTTCTACATTATATCCCTTCAAATGCCTGGCAATGTGTCATTTTAGGCTAAACATCTCCATATTCTTGAGTGTGAGGTTGTTTCTCCATATACTCTTTTTCTTGCTAAAATCTGTTACCCACAACAGAATGCCATACTCCAAATATGGGCTGGAGAAGGCAGAGTATAGAAGACCGTTGCCTCTCTAATCCTGAACATTAACACCTGGCTTAATGTCATCTAAGATCCCCTTAGTTTCTTTACTGGCCACAACACTTTGTTGACATGATGAGCTTGCTATTCACTAAAACTCCCAGATTATTATTATTTTTTTTTTTTGGTGAGGCAATCGGGGTTAAGAGACTTGCCCAGGGTCACCCAGCTAGTAAGTGTTAAGTGTCTGAGGCTGGATTTGAACTCAGGTCCTCCTCATTCCAAGGCCAGAGCTCTATTCACTGTACCACCTGGCTGCTCACCCCCCCAGATTATTTTTTTAGACAAACTGCTAGCTACCCATGCTTCCTCACCTGAAACTTGTATGGTGAATTTTCTAAACAAAGTGTAAGATGTTTATCACAATTAAGTTTCTCTTTAGTAGATTTGATCCAGTGTTCCACCCTTGAGATCTTTTTGGATCCTAACTGTTGAATCCAACACGGATTGTTGTCCTTTCTAATTTTGTGCCATTAATACATTTGATAAGCATACTTTCCATGCCTTTATCCAGTTATTGATAAAAAAATATTGATAGCACAAAGCTAACACCAATGCCTGGGGCATTACACTAGAAACCTCCTTCCAAGTCAACCTCCAGCCACTAATGTCTATTCCTTGGGTCTGGCTGCCCAACCCTTTTCAAATGCATCTAATTGTATGATCTATCTAGCCTACATCTCTCCATCTCGTGCAAAAGAATAGCATGAAAAGCTTTGCCAAACGCTCTGTTAAACTGTAAGTAAATGTTGTTTGTAGCATTCTCCTGAATCTTCAGTGTTTTACCAGCCTACTTAACCTTTTAGAAAAGGAAATAAAATTAGCTTGTCATGACCTCTTCTTGATGAAGCCATGCTAGCTGGATTTTTGTGAAAACTGTTAAGATTAGCAATCTTCTTTGCAATATATTCATCCATGTCCCGCTCTTTATGTGTGAATAAAGCCCAGGGCTCTCTCATCCTAGACCCTTTTCTCTTCTCTCTCTACACTCTTTTTTCTTGGTAATTTCATTAGCTTCAAAGGGTTCAACTATCTTCTCTGTGTAGATGACTACCAAATATGTAAATCCAACCCTCACTGCTCTCTTAAACTCCCACCCTCTATCTTAACATCTACAAATGCCTGCTGGACATATCCACAGATATCTCAAATTTGACATATCCAAAACTGAACTCACTATTTCCCCCAAACCTTCCTTTTCTTCTAACTTTCCTACTTGTCTTTTTGAGGGCACCTCCTTACTTTCAGTGACCCAGGTTAGCAATCTAGGAGTAATCTATTACTCTTCAGACTCACTTGTTCTCCATATCCATTCACTTCCAAATTTTCTCTGTTTTGTCTCCATAATATGTTATGTCCATGCCCATTTCATTTATCCCACAGCCACCCTAGCTCAGGCTCTCATTAACTCTCACTTGTACCATTGCCATTGTCTCTTAATTGACCTTCCAGCACCCAGCTTCACCCTTCTTCAATGCACCCTGTTGTCAGATTGGTAATCTGAAAGCACCAATCTGAACATGTCATATCCCTGTTCAAGAAGCTGCAGAGGAACCTATTGCCTTTAGGATAAAGTACAAACTCCTTTGGCCCTTTACATGTGGTTTTAGCCAATCTTTCCAGGCTGATTATATATTACTCCCCCACATGTAAACTAGTCAACCTAGTCTACTTGCTGTTCTGAGCATATGACACTGAGTAATCAGTTGTTCACCTCTGGGCCTTTGCCCCTTGTCTGGAATCCTCTCCCTCCTTACCTTCATCTCTTGGAAGCTCTACCTCCAGAAAACACCTTGAAGCTGAGGCTTTGTGACTCAGTCTCCACACTGAGAAGTACCATACTTGGGGATATGGGCTCCACCCCAAGTGATTACCATGATCCAATTTGTTCTCATCCAGACCTAGTCAGGCAAGATTTGTCTGGCCAAGTAATACATGTGGTTTGATGATGATGAGAACCAGAAGCTGATTAAGGAGATCCATGCTGTCATCACAGCCTAGGACTCCAAGCACAGCAACTTTATGGAGTTCCAGAACTTCAAGAGCATTTATCAACATTGACATTATGTCAGCCTCTATTTCTGCATCTGTGTGAATGTCAATGACAACAACTTGACCTACTAGAGGCCAATCACAATTTTATAGATGTCTTAAATTAATATTTCCACAATGTCTGTGAAGTGGACCTCATCTTTAACTTCTGCCAGGTTTACATGATGGTAGATGAAATATTTCTGTCTGGGAAAATCCCAAATGAAGATGCTGAAATAGCTTTTGATATTGCAGTCCCTTGAGTAAGGGAGCACTGGTGGGGCCCAGCCCTCTTCTCCAACATGCCTTCCCAGCCAGGACATCCACCCTCATTTCCTGCTTCTCTTTTCTCCTCTCCCTTCATCCCATCCCCTCCCCCCCCCACCTCCTAGAAGATGCTCTGTTTACAGTGCATCCACCCCTGGCCAGGATCAGGAGTAGGGGAGTCCAATGTGTATGGTGCCATATATCTTGTAACCTTGCTGTGGTGGCAGTGATGCTGTGAGCATGTGAGTGAGCCTACATATCTGTGCATGCACGCGCACACGTACTTACTTGGAGCTCCCAATGAAGTTTGGGACCTATTCTGCTAGGAAAAAATAAAAACAACCTAGCTCCCTTCAAGGCTTAGCACAAGTAACATTTCTTACAAGAGAACTTTCTTGACTTCTCCAGCTTTTAATCCTCCCCCCCCAAATCACTTTATATTTATTTTATATTTATTTGTTTGTTATCTTGTATTTTATCTTGTATGTCTCAGTAGACACTAAGACTCCTTGGGGGTAGGGATTGTCTTGTTTTTGTCTTTGAATCTCCAGCACTTAGCACAAAGATTGGTTTGTAGTACATATTACATATAAATTACATACATATATTGCACATATATTATATACACATGTATATAATAAGTGCTTATTGAATTGGATTGAAATCAATTGAATTGATTTGTAAATACCTATGGCCCAGGGGTTGGGGATGTACTCTTCCACTGAGGTTACCTAACTCTGGGCTCATGTAGATTGAGTTCAGTCCTTGGGAGAGTCTGGCCCCTAGATGGGAGTAAGGGATGTTCATGCTCTCTGGCTCATTATGTTTGCACCCTTGAGCCCCAGGAAAAACTTCTTATAGCTTAAATTTGTTTCTTATCCAGGTCCTCCTCACCAAAGGAATTTTAACAGTGTCCCTTCTAACAAGGTATTCAATGTACAAAGTAGGTTGCATATAGAACAGCTTTTTATTTCCTCTATAATAAGAGAATTGTGTAAAGAAGAACAACAAAAACTTATAAGCATATATTGACAAATACTTAACACATGATACAGTAATGCACCACACATTATACTCTTCTGGGAGTTTGATACTTAAAACATAAAACTTTGTGGAGCTTCTGAACAGGGATTAGATCTTCACCTCAGCTCTACACTGCATGGAAAACTCACTCAAGGTCCATATTCTCTGGCAAATTAGGGCCCATCCTCCCGCTGGTGGTTGTTTCCTCTGAAAAGTTGTTTCAGAGGTCATCATAACTTGGGGGTGGGATAGGAAAAAGGAGAAATACAGTAGTCTGAGGGAGAGGCTTGAAAAGTCCCAACACATTCAATAAGTGAGAAGAGAGAACAATAGCAGAAATTATTTCTCATTTTAAGGTCTACTAAACAGGCAGCCCTTCCTGTTTGGTGGCCAGTCCTCTTTCACACAGAACCTCCTCTCTACCCTTCTCCCTCCCAACTCTGGCAACACCAATGTCAAATGGACCAAGTGGCCAATAAGAAGATTACTGTCCTTATTCCAAAGCACAAGTCCACAGGAACCAATAAGGAATGGATGTATCATCCCAAAGCAAAAATCCATCTGTGATGGGCCAGAGCACATGTGTCATTGGAATGGCTTGGGGAACTCAACTTAGCTTTGTGCATGCTCCGTCATACAGCTCCTGCTAGCTCATCCCCATTCACACTCAATGGGTTGTTCTGTAAACCAAATTCCTGCTGTAGATATACTAATATACAGCAATATATCCAAAAGTTTAAGTTCTGAAAGTGCTTCCAATTTATCCTTTTCATTTCTCTTCCCTAATCTCCCCCCCCACATCACATTCTAACTCCATGCATTGCATCTCCCTCTCATTAAGGTATAGCCATTTTTTCACTTTTTGTGAATGAAGAAATTAAGGAAAAGGGCTAAGGCCAGTACCTCAAAACAAATTTTGATTTCCCTCATCTTTTCTTTTTCTTCCATCCTTCCTTTATTTCTGTCTTCCTTTCTTCTCTCTCTCTCTCTCTCCCTCTCCAAATTTTCTTCTTCCCCTATAGCTCCATATTTATCTTCTTCTCAGCCCAGGCTTTCTCAGTAAGTTTCTGGTTATGAAACATAAAGCTTATGGGTGGTAATTCATATCTTGATTTAATTTTTGGCCTACAAGACATAAAGTATTTTGAATACATTGTCTTCTGTCAACTATGAATAAGGAGTCTGCTCTTTGGGGAGATTATATACTGATAAAACAAGGTGGGCTACTATATGTTAAATTTGTTTTTATGGGAATAGTCTCTTTTTATGTATTGTATATAGAGATTATTTTTTCAAGACATGTATTTGATTTGGAAGCCAGTGTCAGTCATAAGTCCAAGTCATCAGTCTTCTATTTTTCAGGTTGATGAAAATATTAATAGCATAAAACTAACACCAGTGCCTGGGGCACTACACTAGAAATCTCCTTCCAATTCAAACTCCAGCCTTTAATGTCTACTAGCAATCCC
Organism: Vombatus ursinus; assembly: GCF_900497805.2. Lineage (NCBI taxonomy): Eukaryota > Metazoa > Chordata > Mammalia > Diprotodontia > Vombatidae > Vombatus > Vombatus ursinus. The sequence continues at coordinate 74,379,255 of NW_020954610.1, read as the reverse complement.
ACTTCTTCCATTAAGCTTTTTTTGGATTGATCTCACAACCATGGCCTACTTGGCAAGATGTTCCCACCATGATCTCCAAATTTTGATTACCTGATTGGTTTTTTTTACACACTCTCCTTTCAGTGTAATAAATTGACTAGATATCAGCTAGGACTCTTTCCACCTCTAAATACTTTGCTAGAATACAAACAATTAATGCAATTAACCCTGACCACTAAACTCTTTTGGGGAAGAAAAATAATCTAGTTTTACATGTACTAAGTGTCCAAAAATAATTGAAAAGAAAGAAATATTTTTGCTTCATTCAGATTCCTGAAATTGGCAGAAGAAATAGTACCTTATTAAAAAACTAGAAGCTGTGTCTGAATTAAAACTTCCTGCTCATTTTTCCCTGAGCTACACAAAATAAATCTCTTCAGGAAATTGAAGATTTACAAACTCAGTCCTCTTCCTGAACACTTAGCCACATGACTGATGTAATAAGAGAGCTTGGCAGCTTAGTTACAGATTATGAGTTTGGGGGCAGGGAGTTAAAGAACAGCGAATACCATATCTGTCCTGGCCAACCCAGCAGTTGTGGACTTTTTTTGTTCATGAGGTGAAAGGTAAGCATAATGGAGGGGACGGGAATTAAGAGTTCCCAAGTCCTTGTATGCATTCTTTACTAAGGCAATTATAGAAAACGCAATTTATGGGGGTCAAGGTCCACCTGTTTCCTTTCAGAGATATTGAAGCAAATGGTTACATAGGACATGAGATGCAAATGAGGAAATGAGGAAGGATAAAAGAAAATATGAAAGAAAATGAGGATGAAAACTGAGGGGGGAAAGAACAAAACCAAAACACTGTCATGTTTAATGCTGACTTAGAGCCAATAGCAACAAACTCACGGACAAGAGAAAGGAAAATTAACACCAGGAATTTATCACCATAATTGCATTAGAGTTGCTGTATTGCTGGAGATTGGCTAGGAAAGGTATCCTGTTTAAACCAATATGGAAAACGGCAGCTGGGCCCACAAGTTGGGACTTGGGGAGCTGGAAGTTCCTGGGGGTAGGGAAGACGTTTGTTGTGGCCGTTATATCCAATAACAGGAAAAATTTGGTTGGATCTTGAGCATCCTAGCTATCTGAATGTGATTTGAGGCTGGGCTCAAGAAGTCTATAGTGGCCCTGCAAGTACTTTTTACTTGTTTGTCCTTTGTTTTCAAAGAGGACCAATGACATCACAGGGTGATATCTTGACTTGTGTGTGAATTGGATTTACATGAGGCAGAGTTGCACAAAGTTGTCAGCCTCACTCTCTCTTCCAGAGTCCTCAGAGCCCACTGGCAAGACAACAGTTAAGATGACTGGTGATGGCTTGGGTTGCAGTGGATGACCTTGGCATCTTCCACAGAACCTGCTTTAGCCTCCTTCAAGGTCATTGAACAAATTGCACTCTTCTGCCCATTCCACTAGGGGAAGTCTTCACATGTTTAGGGTAGCCACCCCAATAATACACCAATGGGTTTCAGGTCAATAGGTTACCCTCAACCTGATTTAGCCTGTCTGCTGAGAAGGTATACTGGGGTGTGGCCACTGCCACTTTTTACTACAAATGAGGAGTAAGAGTTGCACTGTTTATTGATTTTAGAGTGGAAATGGAATACTACTGTACCATAAGAAATGATGAACTTGATGATCTTAGAAAAACATGGAAAGACTTTAACGAAATAATGAAGGATGAAATGAGCAAAACCAAGAGAACATTATTGTGTAATGGCAATATTGTTTTAAGAACAACTTTGAGTGACTAAGTCATTTTGACTCTTATAAAATACTCAAATTAACTGCAAAGGACATAGAAAGGGAGATATTCTCTGCATCCAGAGAAAGAACTGATAAATAGAAGTATGTATAGAATAACTTTACATATATATGTGTAAATATATATATATATATATTTGTGTCTAATAGTAACCATCTTGAAGGAGGGTGGCTGGGTAGGGAAGGATAAAAGAAAAGAAAGAAATTTACATAATAACATCATTAAATATTTAAAAGGAATAGTAAGTTGCACATTATCAATTTGTAGTTTCATGGCCAATCATTTTTTAAAAATTATACTATGTTATGGAAATGCTTGTTTTATCTAATAAATTAAAAATAAAAATAAAAAATAAATTAGAGGGATAACATCTCCATAATTTGGATCATTGTACCCACTGAATATCTGGGGGAAATTTAGGAAAAGCTGTTTTATTAACAAAGGCAGTGATGCCCATAAGGTACAGACTGCCACATGCAGCAGACTAGAGGTAGAGTTGTTGAGGCTGGCTCTGGGAATGAGAAGGAAAAAAAAAAACTATCAGAGGGTCTGCAGGAGGGAAGGCTCAGGGTCAGCTATTATCCTTGCCTTAAAAGATCCACAAGTTGTTTGGGAAGAAAGGTGATAGGGATCCTTGCCAATATAGTTAAAATTTTAAAAGGAGATTGTTGTTAAATTCTCTAGAACTTTACTTTAAGAGGCAGCAAAATGTCATGGAAAGAGGATTGAGAGTCAGAGGATCTGAATTCTATTCTTTGAGAGCAGGATTGTAAGACTGAATGGGATCAAATAAGGTGAAAAGAAGAAAGTGGATTAGCATACTTGCTGGTAGCAGCTTTGACTTCCCAGACTGTAGATCAGGCCTGCATGAAGAATACAGGCAACCAGCGGCATTCTCCATCATTTGAATGGACCAGTGGGATGCAGTCTGTCTCAGTAAGGAAGTTGGTCTGGAAAGTTCCTACTTGCAGGTGTCGGGTATAGCATTTATGGGGCTGATTACAGCATTTATAGGATAGATTACAGCTAGAGTGTAGTGTGCACAGATTCAACCTGAGCAAGAAAAAGACACGCAGTGGAATGAAGTGAGACGATTCAGTCACACTAATAAATCTCTAAGGCCCCTTCTAGCTCTATATCTGTGATCCGATGAAGTTGCTATCCCTTGATTTCACTTTCTAATATCTTCCCGATTTTCCTATACTTATTGCCATATTAGTAAACTCTAAACATTTCTGATTGTTCACCGTTAGTAAAATAAATAAATAAATAAATAAAATTGAGCACATGTCAGCAGTATGGGTATATTATTTGTAAATAATATGGAGTTACCATTATTCAAATGACTATGTATATCATAAAACTTATACAAAAGTAGAACGTAAAAAATGATGATAAAGATGAAATAATATTTGTTCCAGCTGCTATGTGGAGAATGGATTGGAGAAGGGGAAGACAAGTAGGGAGACCCATGAGAAGGCTATTGTAGTAGTTAAGGTCAGAATTAATAATAATTAATTAATAATGAGGACCTGAATTAGAGTAGTGGCTATTTAAATAGAGAGAAGGGGACAGATTAATCAAGCAACAAGCATTTACTAGATGTAACTACATGCCAGGCACTATGCTAGCTGTTGGTGATACAAATACAAAAAATGAAAAATCCCTCCTCTCAAAGAATTTACAATGGAGGAAATGAGTACCTATATAAGTATATGCAGAATAAGTTTAAAGAACAGATGTAAGAGACAACTTTTGAGATGAGGGAAAGTGAGGAATCAAGAACGGTACTGAAGTAACGAATTTGAGAAAGAACAGTGGCTTCTTTAACAGAAATAGGGAAGTTTGGAAAAGGGGTGGGTTTTATTGTTGCACAGTCATTTCAGTTGTGTCTGATTCTTTGTGACCCCATTTAGGGTTTTCTTGACAAAGATGCTGGAATGGTTTGCCATTTCCTTTTCTAGCTAATTTTACAGATGAAGAAACTGAGGCATATGGGATTAAGTATCTTGCCCAGGGTCACACAGCTAGTAAGTGTCTGAGGTTGGATTTGAACTCAGGAAGATGAGTCTTCCTGATTTCAGGCACTCTATCCACTGTGCCACCTAGCTGCCCACCTAGTTGGGTTTAGGGAGAAAGATAAGTTTAAGCCAGGAAGATTTGAGTTCAAATTTAGCCTCAGGTCACAAGCTATGTGATCTTGGGTAAGTCACTTAACCTCTGCCTCAGTTTCCTTAACTATAAAATAAAGGTAATAGCACCTACCTCTCAAGGTTGTTTCAAAGATCAAATGAGATATTTTTAAAGCGCTTAGCATAGTGCCTGGCACAAAGGGGGTACTATATAAATTACTACAATTACGACTACAACTACGGCTACTCTTATTTTGGACATATTGCATTTGAGATGTCTCTGGGATGTCCTGTTTGAAATGTGCAGTAGGTAGCTGCTGATATGGGATTGAAACTCAAGGGAGAGATTAAGCCTGGATCCAGACCACAATCCATCCATGTCTGCTTATCCTGTTTGACTCACTTGAAACCATCCAAAATGAAAATTGGGGAGTTGAGACTTTTATGCATTGGTAGTTCACTGCCTCCAAGTGCAGACCCCATCCTCTGGAGGGAACCAACCATAACTATAAGGTAATCTGGGGTGGGAGATAGGGATATAATTTTTATAACTGAATGTATGTCCCGAGGACATGCTTGCATATCACAGGAAGGGTGGGACTTCTGGACCTCCATTAATCAACCCATCCTCGCAAAACTGAGGTCTCCCTAGAATAATGCTGTAGTCCCCACTTTGGAGACCATTGATCTAACAGCAGGGATTTGTGAACTTTTTTATATGTTGATAACTGTATTTAAATATAATTAATTTTCTTTATAATCCCATTTATTTTATTTTTTGCTTTTAAAAATATTAGCCTGAGAAAGGGTCTTCAGGCTTCACCAGACTGCCAAAGGGCTCTATGACCTGAAAGGAGTTAAGCGGGGTCTCTGATATCTGGTTGGGGCCTATCAAGAATAAGATGAAAAAAAGGGATAAGATGCAGGTATGCTTACCACTCAACCCCTCTGGGTAACTCACTTCCTTCTGATTTCAGACTATTTGGTAAATTGAGCTTGCTTTAGGTCTACCTCCAAAACTCTCTGTGCAATGGTACCTGCAAGCTTCTGGCCATCTTCTTTTGCAGCCTGAACTGAATGGATGATCTTACTGGTGTTTCCTTTTGGTTTTATTAATCATTTCTTCCTCTAGAACCCTTTAAACATCCTTTGCTGGGGTGTTTTTCAGGGATATACAATGTAGCCATCTTAATCAGAAATTCCCCAGCCTTGCTTTTTAGTCTTCTTTTCCATTAGTCCCCTGCACACATGAGTCATTACAATGCTAGTGACCAACTTTCTATTCACCACAAGTGATACTATTCTGCCTCTCACCCTCAGGAACTTTGCACATACTGACTTACCCCATGCCAGAATGTTCTTCTTTAACGCTGCCATTTGGAATAGTTGTGATGCAAGTGCCCTCCACTGCACAAGACCTTTCCCAAATCCCGAATTGCTAGCAGTTTCTTATCACCAAAATTACTTTTTATTGTGCATATTTTAAAATATGTACCATATGGAATCAGTACCCATGGTGTCAGGGATCTCAGGCCTGTACCACCCCAAACAACCCCGTCCCTGTATTTCTAACTCTATCCTGAGACAGAGTAAAACCTATAAATTTCTTTTTGACAAATTCTTAATAAAAAAAGAATGTTCTCTACAATCTGTCCATATCTTCACAGAATCACAAACTTTCATAGGTAGAAATGAACTCAGAGGCCATTAAGTTAAACTTCTACCTAATTATTAAGCCTCCACAGTACTTCCAACAAGTAGTCATCTAATGTCCCCTAGAAGAGCTTTTCCAAAGGTGAATTCCTATACTCCCTGGTGAGCCATTCTATGTCCATATAGTGTTCATTACAGTACTAGAATGTTTTTATTTTTTTAACTTATTTTTAGTTTTCAACATTCACTTTTATAAGATTTTGAGTTCTAAATTTTCCTCCTTCCCTGCCTCCTGCCTCCCCAGCACAGCAAGCAATCTGATATAGGCAATACATGTGTAATCATATTAAACATATTTCCATATTATTCATGTTGTGAAAGAAGAATCAGAAAAAAAACACAAGAAAGGGGAGAGAGAGAGAGAGAGAGAGAGAGAGAGAAAATAGAATGCTTCAATCTGCCTTCAGACTCCATAGTTCTTTCTCTGGATGTCAATAGCATTTTCCGTAATGAGTCTTTTGGAGATTGCTTAGATCATTGCATTGTTGAGAAGAGCTAAGTCTATCAAAGTTGGTCATCACCCAGTGTTGTTGTTACTGTGTACAGTATTCTGCTGGTTCTGCTCATTTCATTCAGCATCAGTTCATGTAAGTCTTTCCATGGTTTTTCTTGCTTTGTTTTGTTTTGTTTTTGGCTAGGCAATGGGGTTAAGTGACTTGCCCAGGGTCACACAGGTAGTGTTATGTGTCTGAGGCTGGATTTGAACTCAGGTCCTCCTGAATCCAGGGCCGGTGCTCTATCCACTGCGCCACCTAGCTGCCCCCTCCATGTTTTTTCTGAAATCTGCCTGCTCATCATTTCTCATGGAACAATAATATTCCATTACATTCATATATCACAACTTGTTCAGCCATTCCCCAATTGATGGGCATTCCCTTAATTTCCAATTTTTTGTCACCATAAAAAGAGCTGCTATAAATATTGTTGTACATGTGAGTCCTTTCCCCTTTTTTATGATCTCTTTGGGATACAGATCTAGTAGTGGTATTGCTGTAGAAGGTTTTTCTGACATGAATCCTCACTCTACCTTTCTATATCTTCCACCCCATTACTCTTCACTACTATAAGGTGAAGCAAATCAAGTATAATCCATATGATAGTGATTCAAATATTTAAACAATTATATCTCATCTAAATCTTCTCTATTTTAGGCTAAAGAACCTCCATGTCTTCAACTGATCCAAAGTTTCTCCAACCTGGACCATCCTCTAAAATGTAGCACCCAGAAGTCAACACAATATGTCAGGTGTGGTCTCACCTGGGCAAAGTATAGCAGGACTAAGTAATAACAATGAAATTAATAATAAGAAGAAGAATACAACTAATTTACTAACATTTCCCTCATTCTGGGCACTGTGCCTCTCTTAATTACAGCCTTAAACTGGTTTAACTTTTTTGTCTACCCTACCACACCATTAACTCCTATTGAGCTTATATTCAATTAATGTTTTTTCTCAGCTCTTTTTCACATAATGTATGTGAAATCTATACTTTCAAGTATGTTCTCAGTTGCATTATTTAAATCTCGATTACATGATCATAGAGCAAGGGAGCCCAACTTTTAAAAATGCTTTATTGTCTTTACTTTAGTCATTTTAACTTTCTCCTCTCCAGACTTAACCTCATCCTTGAAAAAAGAAAATCAATTATGCAAAAAAACCTGATAGAGTGATTGGATATGACAATGTATATAATTTGGGGAACTGAAACATTTTGACCAAATTTGGATCTGCACCATGTACTCAATAAGTATTCCACAAATTCTTACTGTAAAGTTGAACTGTTCCATCAGTTCTAAAAGGAGCAACATCTGCCTCATGGAGGATAGGCTAATTTTACCCTAAAATGCAAGGAAATTGTCCTCAAGGGCATAAGACTAAGATTGCATTGTTGGTTTTCCTCATCTTCTAAGTATAAAAGCCCTCCCTTTGAGGAATCAAGTTTCCTCAGGATTGACACATCCTTATAACTGGGCACACCACTGTGGCAAATATAGAGGTTCCCACCTGAATCAATGCTACATCCTTTCCATTCTATTGTTAAGCAAACTTCTTTTTGTAAAATGTTGGGTGGTCTATGAGGGTCTCATTTGATTCCAGTCCAAAGCCTAAACTATGATGTCAGGCAAATCCCAGAACATCAAATCACATAGGGAGAAAGAGACAGAATCAGGATTCAGATCTAGCTTCTCTAACAATGAAACAAATGCTTTTTTTTCTTTTACTAACTAGACCTTTTCCCCAGGGAAGTAATGATGGGGTAGTGTAAAGGGAACTTTTAAAGATTATACTGGGAGCAGAGACATAACTATGGTAGAGTTCTACCCAAGAGCATCAAAATTCAGAGGGACCTCTGAAAAGCATTTGCAGGTCTTCAGTGTCTACTTAGCAAGAATAATTGCATAAAATAGGAAGCTGCCAGATGGCACACAGCAGCTGTACCTCAGATGGATTCTTTGCTGGCCCACTATTAATCCCTAAAGGTTTGAAGGTGCATTTCATGGTGCCCCAGGTACAATAATGGCTGGTTGCAACTCTGGCTAGGCATTATCATTTCTCTTTCATTCAATGACTCCTAGTATTTAACTACAAAGAAATAGATGCTCCTCTCTCCTGGGGGGTGCCATTAAAAGCAATTTGCTTAAAGAAAGGCTTTCCCCACCCTCGGTCCATCTTGATGAAAAATATTCAGAGACAACCACAAAGATAACAGGGCATGATCCTCACCCCTATTTTCTTTGTCACTGTAAGGAATAAGGAATGAAAATAGTCTGAGAGTTAAATAAGAGCAAACAGACCTTGCCTTTTGATTGTTGAATGTTTCCTGGATACCTACAGTGTGCCAGGTGCTCCCAATTAGGCTGCCATATTTTTCTCCTATTATTTTGCTGCCCAGAGAGAACAGGTGGAGCATAAAGCATACTGTGATCAGTACTCCATCTCGGAGGCATTTAAGCTTCCATCCCATTGACAGCAGAAATCTATGAGCTGACCTGTATCACCCAGTACTACATATGGATCTGTCATCATAAATAACCAGAGATTTCAGAGGAACCCTTTAAACATATGCACAAAAGCACAGGTCTGCTCGCGCAAGAATAATTACAGGTTTGACAAACTCCACACAGACAGATTTCTACTGTGTGTTATTCTTTTTTTGTTTTGCTTAAAAAAAAAAAGCAAACAAATCCAGCTCCAAGCTTGCAAAGGTGACTTCATCCAAAAATAAATGGCTTAATTTTTATTTCAGGAGGTAATGAAAATAAACAAAGCATCAATGACCAAGAGGGCCAGATACCATTTCAGGCCAGGTGGCCTAACTCCAACTCCCTGTGTTGCTAGAGAATGTGTCCTGGATTTCTCTACCTAACCCCAGCACATGGATATGAACCATTGAATATCACGCCAATTCTTGAAGGTTGAAAAGAAATCTCTTGTTCAAAGGTATGATCAAATATTGATTTAACCTGCGAGAGTGTGTCTCTTTATCCTTTGGTCAATTATTTTAGGATTAAGAGCCGGAAAAGATCTGACAGGTTACCAAATAGTAGAAAGAGCGTGGGATTTGTAATCAGATGACACAGGTTCAAAATCCCAGCTCTGTCACTTATCTGTTTGCTCTTGGAAAAGTCACTTAATCTTCCTGGGCCTCAGTTTCCTCATCTGTAAAATGAGGCAATTGAATTAAATGCCCTTTCAGGTTTCTTCTGTGATCAAATTTCAAACACCTCATTTTGCAGATGGAGAAACAGTTGAAAGTGGTTGAGTGATAGACCCAAAGTATACTTTCCATTGCATCAGGCCTTCTCTTCTTTCTTTTTTTCTTCCTTCCTTCCTTCCCCCCCCCCTCCCTCCCTCCCTTCCTTTCTTTCCCAGACAGGTGATTTCATCAGTATATGGAACTCCCCTCACTGATGCAGATCTGCAACTTCTCTGCAAATTAAGTTCTTACACAGTTAGTTGCGTAAGGCACTGAGAGGTTAATTGATTGCCCGTGGTCATAGAGCCAGTCTGTGTCAGAGCCACACTGCACTTTCAATAGACAAAAGAAAATCAATACCCCCATGTAGAGGAAAAAGGTCAGAATAACTTCTGAAAGAAACTGTACTTTGCCTCAGGCACTTGCAGTGTTTTCTAAGCAATCAGTACCACACTGATTCTTTTCCTAAAGCCAAATCTTCCCAAATCTGGGCTTCTTCTCCCAATGGATTCCTGGCGAATTTCTTTTCACTCTCCCTGCAATCTAGAGAGAGCAGGGCTTTGGTCGGAAAGTAAGATCATAGATCTGGAGCTGGAGTCCCGCAAGACCAACTTCCTCATTTTGCACATGAGGAAACTGAGGACCAAAGAAGCTTAGTAACTTGTTCAAGGTCACAAGGTAGTAAGGAGCAGAGGTTGAAATATAGAGTCAGGTCTTGTAAATGGGGATAGGATAGGGATAGTGACTAGGCCCATGATTTCATAGGTATAAGGAACTCTCAGTGAAGAAACCTTCCTCTACCAATGTAAATCAGCACCTTCTCTGCAATTTATACTTTTAGAGGGTTGCCTAGAGCACTGGAGAAGTTAAGGCACTTGTCTAGGGTCACCCAACCAGTATGTGATAGTGTAAGACTTGAACCCTCTCAGAGATGAGCATTTCCTAGAGATGGGCATGCCCCTCAGACATCCCCTGGCTCTGGCCCCTGCTTGACCGGAGAGTTCCCTTACTGATCTAGTCAAGAGCAGGGAGGCATCTACACACAGAATATTTATTTCAGAGCTTCTCTTCTTTAGAACTTCTTCTGAAAATCAAATTAAGGGAAGTGTCAAGCAGAGTTGTGTGCATGAAATAGTGGGAAGGAAGCTGGACTTGGAGTCTGAAGAGACTATCTCTGTGACCCTGGGGAAAACACTTAAAATCTCTGGTGCTTGGCTTTTCTCATTTATAAAAAAGGGAGAACTGATCAATAGAAGTATGCATGGAATAATTTTACATATATATATACATGCATTATACACACACACACATATATATACACACCTATTTGTAGGATGGGGGGTAGAAAAATGAAAAAAAGAAATTTACATGATAACTTTGTTGTATATTTGTAGGAAATAGCAAGTTGTACATGGTAGATTTGCAGTTTCGTGTGCAATCATCTTTTTATTGTACTGTGTTATGGAGATGCTTGTTTTGTTCTGTGAATTGAAAATAAAATAAAATTTTAAAGGGGGGGGTTATAATACTTGCATGGGCTGATGTGAGGAAAGTGCTTTGTAAATGGCAAAGCACTATATACGTGTGAATTAGAATTATTATGATTATTTAAAACACCTTGGAGGCAGCTTGACATAATAGCATGGGTTGCTGAGCTTGGAGTCAGCAAGACCTGGGCTCAAATACTCCTCAGATACTTACTAGCTGTCCTGTGACCCTGGGCAAGTTGCCTAACCTCTGTTTGCCACATCCAACTCCCAAGGATTTATCTGCTAAATCGTAGATGGGTTGCTACCTGAGTTCTGAGAATTCTCTATTCTTCTTGTTATGAGAATCCCAGCAGATAGGAAGGTGACCTTGGAACCAGGAAGAAGAGAAGTCAAATCTCTCCTCTGATATATACTGACTGTGTGGACCTTTGTGAGACACCTAACCTCTATGTGATTTTCTAAAATTCTCCAAGACAGAAAAGATGCCCACCTGCAGTGGTAGAGGGAGTTTTCTCACCTAGAAGTTCCCCTAAATCAATGAAACAACAGACCCAGCCCCTAGGGGTAGAAAGGAACTTAAAAGAATTTAGACTTGGTGTTCAACCCTCTCTCTCCATTTTGTGGACAAGGAAACTGAGGCACAGAGAGGTTTAAGCGATTTGCCCAGGGTCACAGAGCTAGAAGTATCTATGGCAAGATTTGAATCAAGGTCTTCCTGTCTCCAAATACAGTACCTTTGAGGCAGTTTGGTGTTTCAGTGGACATAGAGCTGAGAGTTCAAATCCAGTTTCAGACATTTACAAATTGTATGATCCTGGGGAAGTCTTTTAACCATTATTTACCTCAATTTCCTCAACTGTAAAATGAAGATAAAAGTAGCAACTACTTCCCAGGGTTGTTGTGAGGATCATATGAGATAATATTTATAAAGCACTTAGTATAGTGAATGGTACATAGTACATAGTAGGTACTTAATACAGCTTTCCTTCTCTCCTTTTCCTTCCTTCCTTCCTTTTTTCTTTCTTCTTTCCTTCCTTCCTTCCTTCCTTCCTTCCTTCCTTCCTTCTTTCCTTCCTTCCTTCTTTCCTTCCTTCATTTCTTCTTTCCTTTTTTCCTTCATTCCTTCCTTCCTCTACTACTTCATACTGTGGTATGTGTATCTACTCTATCAAGGCTTATCACAGCCCCTTCACCAAATTTGTAGGCAAGACAATCCATCATCATGAGTTGCTTTGGCCAAAATAATTTATCACCTGGTAGCCAGTTTTCTGGGAATGAGCCACTCCAAACAAGAACTAAACCAGTCTTTGGATGACAAATACAATCTGCTCCAGACTGTCCACAAAGCCTTTCCAATTCATTAGGACCTGCCAGCCCTTGAGCTCCTTTGGGAAGATGGAAGCATTTCTGTGCCAGGATGAAATATCCAAGGAAGACTTTAGTGGAGGAAATTTTTGAACAGAATATAACTGGTTTTCCTTGTCTTTTTCTAAGTGCATTGTTTCTATGTTGACTGTTACACCTCTTAATTATTTCTGATTCTGTAGTATGATGTGTATTTGTGAATTTGTGTCTTAAATATATGAAAAGACTAATGAGAGAAACCAGGTTCAACTTGTGTCCTTTTGTGATTATTGTAATTTTTATATCATTTGATGTTATAGTTATAATGATAAGAGTCCTCTATAGGGTCACTTAGGCTAAGCGATCCTAATGCCCATAAAGCATATAGGCAAAGAAAATTGTCCATTGTTCTGACCTATATTAACTATGTGTCAAGCAGTTAATACTCACAGTCACAGCTTCTGATTGGATAAAACTCCTAGCTAACTGCAGTGGTCTGACTCACTCTTCTCTTCTGTTGCCCCAGATGGTCAACTCAAACTGTCTCCCAATTTCTGGTCCTAATAAAGAAACTCCCTAACCCACGCTTTACCCAAGCCTGATATTGATAAGTGACCCCAAGAACTTTTCTACCACATCTGGGTCTGATTAGAAATGCCCCCTCCTACATCTTGTACTAATTACCTGTTCTCCACCAAGCTTATTTTTAGGTTATTCAGCCTAAAAATTCTGTACTTGAACCCAAACTTTGAGCCTTTTCTCTCCCTGACACATCGCCCTTCCCCTCACATCAAGTTGGTTTCTTATATCTATGAGGATGAACCTCTTGCTTGTTTATATTGCCATATAGAGTGTGTATATGCTTTTTTTTGGCCTGCTTGCTATGCTGCATAATAATAAATTTCTTGTTTGCACCAGCTTCCCAATTTTGATTTCCTATAAGTTCCAGAACCTAAGTCTTTATTTTGACCCAAACCATGAGGCCAAATAAAGCACTTTCACATCGATGAAAAACTACAAACAAATTCATAGATTACCTTTATAATTATGTTTCCCTTTTTTAGAGCTATGAATTATTGTGAATCAAACATAAATCTCCATTAGTTTCCACATGCAAGGATGGACTAACCTTGGCTCCAAGGTCTAAAAATAAAAGGCTTTTAAATTAAAACCACTCCAATGTTCCACCTCCCTACTGTCAGACTTGCAAAACAAAAAAAAAGGGAAAATTCCAAATGCTGGAGAGGCTGTGGGAAAATAGGCATATTAATACATTGTTGGAGAACAGTTTGGAATTATGCCCCCCAAAGTTATTAATATGTGTATCTTTCAACCTAGCAATACTGCTATAAGTTCTATACCACAAAGAGATCAAAGGAAGATGGAAAGGTCCTATATGTACAAAAATATTTAGAACAGCTCTTTCTGTCATGGTGAAGAATTGAATACTGATAGGGATGCCCATCAGTTGGGAAATGACTAAACAAGTTGTGATGGAATACTACTGTGCTGTAAGAAATGATGAGTTCAGCAATCTTAGAAAAACATCAAAAGACTTGCATGAAATCATGAAGAGTGAAATGAGCAGAACCAAGAGAACACTATATACAGTAACAGCAATATTGTTTGAAGAATAACTGTGAATGACTAAGTTATTCTGAGTATTATAAATACTCAAATCAACTACAATGGACCTATGAAGGAAGATATTATCCATTTCTAGAGAAAGAACTAATAAATAGAAGTATGCACAGTATGGTTTTACATACATATATATACATATATCTATATCTATCTACCTATACATCTATACTCTCTCTCTCTGTCTCTTTCTCTGTCAAATGGTGGCCTTCTCTAGTGCAGGGTAGGGATGAAAGGAGGGAGACAGTTCAGAACTTAAAATGTAACAAAAAAATTAAATTTTGAAAAGATGAAATAAAACGTTACCCACCTCCTGATAGAGTGGTGATGAATTCAGAGTGCTGAAACTTTTTTTGAGGGGGGACAGGGAACATGGAAATTTATTTTGCTTGACAATATATGTAGGATATTTTCCCCCTTGATTTCCCAGTGAAAAGGGGTGGAAGGGAGGGAGAAAAGGTGAGTTTTCATTTTCAAAAAAAAATGATAAATTAAAAATGTAAGACTTGTTAAATCCATTCTTAGGGAATGCAAATATTCATTTATTAACAGTTCCTAATAGCCTGGCAATGAGGCACAACCTGTTAGGTAAGCCAAATAAGCATACTACTTTTTTTTGACTTGGAGCATAATAACAAGTATAATTAAGGAACTATTCTGTTAGAATCTTTAACCAGCATTTGTTTTTAACTCTGACAAAAACACTTATGCATGTCATCAAAGGCAAATCACTTCATCTCTCTGGGTCTCAGTTTCATCTATGGAAAATCAGAGGGTTGGGTTACATGATTGCTAATGTCCCTTATAAAATTTGCAGATGATTCAAAATGATAGCCCATTGGAAAACAAAATAAAGATCCCAAGCAATCTTAACAGAAGAGAGTGATGATCTAAGCAGATGAAAATTTAAAATTACCATTGTCTTATATTTTTTGCACTACAGTAATTTACCCTTACACCTCCTCCCCTTTAGATTCAGCTTGCAGAACGTATGGCCCGTGGGCCATTTGCTGCCTGCCAAAGGATTTTGGTTGGCTGTCAACCAACCGTTGTCAGTATGTACAGTTTCAGTTTCTTCATCTGTAAAATGGCCAGGTTAGATTCAATGATTTCTAAAATCCCTATTAGTTGTAAACCTTATGCTGATCTTTAATCACAGATCCCATTTAGAACCCAGCAAGAACTCACTTCAATTCAACAAATATTATTAAGCACTTATTCTGCTTAATAATACTACACTACATAGTAGGTACTTTAAAAAATACTTATTGGGGCAGCTAGGTGGTGCAGTGGATAGAGTACTGGCCCTGGAGTAAGGAGGACCTGAGTTCAAATCTGGCCTTAGACACTTAACACTGACTAGCTATGTGACCCTGGGCAAGTCACTTAACCCTAATTACCTCACCCCACAAAAAATAAAATAAAAATGCTTATTGACTTCAGGGCACTATGCAAGGTTCTGAGAAATATGAAGAAATGACAGTCCCTGTCATCAAAGAACTTAAGACCTATTGGGAAGATATAATATATACACAGGTAAGAAATTCATCTTTTAGTATTTTATTTGCCAAATTTTGGCAATAATATTTTTCATAATGTACCCTTCTTTCAAGTTGCTTAGAAATTTGGGAAATAGTGGGCACAAAATTGTTGATGTCCACATGGCTAGCCTTACCATCTTCAGAAGCATTATAGACATAGAATGTATAAAAAGCTATTTCAATTAGCTGCCAACTTACTTTGTTTCAGCAGGATTTATGCCCATTTGTTATGTCACTTTTCCATTTAAAAAAAATCTATGCTCCATATTTTTAGGGCAACCTTCAGTAACCCTTTTCTGGCTCTGTGCTGTCTGAGAGGAAGGGAAGTGAGTCAGCACAGCCCATGCTGAGTACACATTGGGCCACCGATAGATGTTACAGTTAAGTCCTTGACTCACAAACAACCTTCCCAAACCTCAGCCTTCCCAAACAAGACAGAATAAAAGTGACCAGGACAAGGGATGGTGTTTGCAGGTGAAGGAAGGCAGTAACCCTCCGGTTACTGGCAGGCTTCATGATTTGGCTTCTGTTAACATATGGGCTGTACAGCTGCCAATCCCTGCTGTAAAATAAATTTATAGTGCAACCCTAGCTGGGCCCTTGCTGCTTGATAATCCTACTCATTCCTGACAGGAACTGTGCCAAACCTTTTCCATTCTCCATAAGGTTTCTACTCCATGGGCTCCATTCCCATTCCCATACACTTACAGGAAGATTTGACCTTTTTCATTGAGAAGATTGAAATCCTATGACTTAAATTCCTTCATTGGTTGGTTTGCCATTATTTCTTGGTATTGCCATCCAATCTCTCCTCTTTCTCTGAGACCAAAGGAATATCCCTGCTCCTCACAAAGGATAATCCTTTTCTCTGTCCTTTAGAGCCCATTTCTTCTCACCATTTCCAGTTCTACCAACCATCATGATCCTCTGGCTCCATCTCATCTGCCTACAACCCATGATCAGGTCTCCCCCATCCTAATAAAATAAAACAAAACAGAACAACAACAACAAAAAAAACAACCTTTCCTTGACCCTTCTAATCCATCCAGCTGCTGCCCTCACTCTCCTTTACTTCAATGATAAACTTCCTGAAAATAATGTCTACATCCGAGGTTCACTTCCTTACCACCCATTCTTTCCTTCCTCCTGCCTTCCTCCCCATCACTTGCAAAAAGTGACCTCCTAATGATGAAATGTAATGGTCTTTTTTCAGTTCTCATTCTCCTTTACTTCTCTATAGTATTTGATTCAATAGATGGACATTTTGTACATTTTTTGTTTATATTAAAATGAGAAAGTACTATATTGTATGGTAGTGGAATGAACATTGCATTGAAAGACAAAGGATTTGGTCTCAGATTCTCGCTCTTTTCTTAACTACCTGTTTGACACTGGACAAATCACCTAACTTCTCTGGGTCTTAATTTCTTCATCTGTAAATAAAGGGTCCCAATAAAAAAGTCCCAGGGAAAAAGGTCTTGACCACTACATCACAGTAGTCACAGGAGGAACTAAAAAAATCATAGATAGAAATACAATAAATCAAGATAATTAGGGGCAATTTTTCAGTCTCTGGAAAGGGTCTTTCTTACTCTCTCACTCCAAACTGTTCCAGAAACAAAGGCCAGATACCAGACCTATTATAGTGTCAGGTCAATAATTTCTCCCATTGTTTTTCTATAGTCTTCCTCCTGGTCTACTTTTGGAAAACAAATAAAATTGTGGCAAGTTCTCCTTTATCTGAAGATAGCAATGTTTGCTCTCTCTTCCTTTTGCTCCACACTTTGAAAGAGAGTGACAAACTGGAATGGTCCTCATTTAAAAAAAAAACTGTTGCAATGAAAATGGCTGATATTTATATAGAGCTTTAAGGTTTGGAAAACATTTTGCATCCATTATCTCATATAATGCTCACTAGGTTGTTGCGAATATCTAATGATGTAGGAATAATCCCTTATTTTAGAGAAGAGTAAACTGAGGCTAAGAGAGATTAAGTAATTTGCCTATAACTGCACAGTTAATTATCTGAGGTAGGCTTTGAACTTTGTCTTTCATGGCTCAAGGTCTAGCACAATTTTTACTAGAACTACCCACTGACAATTTATAATTTATAGTGTCATTTCTAAATCTCTAAAAAAATCTCCATCATCTTCCAGTTATAGATAAGTAGAAATCACAATTTCCATTTTAAAAAAAAAAGCATTCAGGAAAATTGGTTATGAAACTATTAATTTACAGAATATCACACATGTGAGCATATTCCTAACATATTTTCATTCCAGCAAAAAACATCTCTTTTAATCTTCCAGTCCCTCTGTTAGACAGGAGTAAGCCTGGCCTTGATTGGACAAGATCTTAAATACATGTCAGACTAATTCTGGCTTTTTCATTTTTTCCCCCAGTGCTTTCTGAAAACAGAAAGCCTCTTTCCCCACTTTGTTTTCTTTACTGGGCAGTTCCTGGGACCCACACAGCCCTCCCTTTGACTTGCACATATGTAGAATAGTTACCCTTCAAATACGTTCTTTGCATCTAACCTGGTTACTGGGGGCCAGTTACAGTCTTTGGCTAGAGATCAGGTTACTCATTTGATAGGTATAAAAGCATGTTTGTTTCTGAGCAAGTCTAAAGGACAGATTAGGTTTTTAAAGTGGGAAAAAACAAAACATAACAAAATGTTCAACCCTGGAACGTGTTATTTAACTTCCATAAAAATCTTTTAGTCTGCCTCCAGCTTAGTTTTTTATACCAGATAGATTACTGAAACTCAAATGTCAACATTTAGTTAACCCTAAAGCTATTCTGTAAACCAACAAAAACCAGGAAATTCCCCAATCTCTCTCTTTCTTCCTCTCCACCACCCTGATGGGCACTTTGCTTTTAAATCAGATTTTGCTTTCAGATTGGGCACAATCATTCATTTTGACTACTACCCTTTCAAAACAAAAACCATTACGCGAGGAAGACTTATAGATCAAGTACTTTCCTTTGGGTACCCAGGTGAGGTTGGCAGAAATTCTTCTAAACCCCACTGCCTCAAGTGTTTTGCTCTATGGTGTTAATGGTACTTATATTTTTATGATGTTTTTTGCTTTGCAGATTGACTCCTTCATAACAACCTTGTGAGATAGTTTTCCAAGCATTGCCATCTCTGCTTTGGAGAGGAGGATACTGAGATTCAGACTGGTTAATTCATGTGCAGGGGGTAAATGAACATGCATGCTGTGAGAGTTGAGAATGTTGGAGGATGAGATTCTTACTACGTTCTCAAGGCACCCAGTTGGGGAAATTTCTACAACAGTGACTTGCTCTACATCACATTCATCTCTCTCTCTCTCTCTCCCTCTCTCTCTCTCTCTCTCTCTCACACACACACACACACACACACACACACACACACACACACAACTCTAATGGCAGAGCTAGGTTTACAGAGTCAGAAATCAGATTTCCCATCCCATCTGATTTGATCCACACAACAATCCTGTGAGGTCCTCATTGCTATTATTCCCATTTTAAAGGTGAAGAAATTGAGGCTGAGAGGGTAAGTGACTTGCATAGGGTCACCCAGTAAATGTATGAAGCAAGATATAAACTCAGATCTTCAGAATTCTAAGTCTCATGATGCCATATTGCTTCTTATTTTGCTCTATGATCTCTCACTTGGTGATCTCATTAGTTCCCATGGGATCAATGATCATCTCTATGCAGATGATTCCCAGATCTATATATCCAGGCTTAATTTCCCTCCCAAGCTTCAGTCTCATATCACCAACTACCATTTGGATATTTTGAACTAGACCTAGGTGGCAAATTTCATTGTTGTCTCATTTTTAAAAATTGCCACAGCCACTTCAATCTGTATCAATCACACCTTGATCAGTCAGCAGCCATCAGCGTTGAGGTAAGATCCTCCACCAGCAAAAAGATTATGACTTGCTGAAGGCTCAGTTGATGCTTAGAACTTTTTTTCATTTACTGGTACTTTATTTTTTCTAATTACAAGAAAAGATAGTTTTCAACATTCACTTTTATAAGATTTTGAGCTCCCAATTTTTTCTCCCTCTCTCCTTCCCTTTCTCCTCCCTCCCCAAGACAGTGAGCAATCTGATGTAGGTTATGCATGTACAATCATATTAAACATATTTTCACATTAGTCATGTTGTGAAAGAAGAATCGGAACAAAAGGGAAAAAATGATGAGAAAGAAAAACAACAAAAAAGTATACTTCAATCCTCATTCAGACTCCATAGTCCTTTCTCTGAGTGTGGATAGCATTTTCCATCATGAGTCTTTTGGAATTGTCTTCGATCATTGTGTGGCTGAGAATAGCTAAGTCATTCGTAGTTGATCATTGCACAATTTTGCTGTTCGTATGTACAATGTTCTTCTGGTTCTGTTCACTTCCCTCAGCATTAGTTCATGTATGTATTTCCATCTGCTCATCATTTCTTATGGCACAATAGTATTCTATTACATTCATCTACAACTTGTTCAGTCATTCCCCAATTGATGGGCATTCCCTCAATCTCCAATTCTTTGCCACCACAAAGAGCTGTTATAAATACATTTGTACATGTGGGTCCTTTCCCCTTTTTATGATCTCTTTGGGATACAGACCTAGTAGTGGAATTGGGTTAGCATTTTTTTTTAGCAATAAAGTATTTTTGAATTAAAGTATGTACATTTTTTAGACATAATACTATCGCACACTTAATAGAATACAATATAGAGTAAACATAACTTTTATATGCATTGGGAAACCAAAAAATCCATGTGACTTGCTTTTTTGTGGTAATGTTTTATTGTGGTAGTTTGGAACCAAACCTGCAATGTCACTGAGGTATGCATTATTCAAATCTCATTCTACATTCTCTCTACCAGTAGGAGGGTGGAATGTTTCATCTTCAGTCCCCTGGACTTAGAGTTTATTACTGCATTTATGAAAGTTCTAAAGTCCTTCTAAGTTGCTTTTCTTTATAATGTTATTACGTAAATTATTCTCTTGGTTTTACTGGTTTCACTCTTCATCACTTCATAAGTCTTCCTGGTGTCGTCTGAAACTTCTCATTTAATTTCGTATGTCACAATGACCTCATTACATTCATATGCCACAATTCATTTAGCAATAATATCCAATTACATTCATATACCACAATTTATTTGGTCATTCCTCAATAGGTAGGCACTCCTTTAGCTTCCAGTTTGGGACTACTATGAAAAGAGCTCATACCAATATTTTGTACCTCTTTTTTCTTTTATCCCTTTTGGATATAGGCCCAGTATCTGAATGGCTGTGTCAAAAAGTAAGTAAAGTTTAGTAATTTTTGGGTCATAGTTCCAAATTGCTTTTGAAAATGGCTGCATCAATTGTCAGCTTCACCAATTGTCTATAAGTAGATCAAGTTTTCCCACAGCCTCTCTAACATTTGCCATTTTCCTTTCCACCATTTTTGCCAATTTTATGGGTGTGAGGTAGAACTTCAGAGTTGCTTCAATTTTCATTTCTCTAATTATTAATGATTTGGAGCATTTCTTAAATGTGACTATAGCTTCAATTTTTTCCTGTGAAAATTGCATACTCATATACTTTGATCATTTATATGTTGGGAAATGGCTTTTATTCTCATAAATTCGAATCAGATTCTTATATATGTTGAACATGAGATATTTGCTTTTTCTAATAGCTTATATTTCCTTTCTAATTTTAACTACATTAGATTTGTCTATAAAAAATATTGTGATTTTTACATAATTAAAATTGTCCATTTTATCTTCTGTGATCTTTATCATTTTTTTCAGATTTGTACTCTTCTGCTATCCATAGTTCTGAAAGGTAATTTTTTTTGTTCTTCTAATTTGCTTATCATGTCACCTTTTGTTTCTAAATCATGTATACAGGGGTAGGTTAGTAAATGTTTAACATTTACTATCTTTGGGGGGTAGGGGAAGAAATGTGTCCATGACATAGTTTTAAATCTGCATTAACGTTTTCTCCATCATTTTCTTACATCTAGACAATCAACAAAACAATTAGTTAAGCCCTAATCTGTAACATTGGCCAATTTCCAAAGTGTAAATGTTCATACTGAAAATTTAAAAAAATTAGCTCTCACAAGCTGTTATGAGCTGACTCCAGCACACACATACATGTATCTATTTATAGTTCATCTTCGTATGTGGTATGAAACAGTCTAATTTCTATCAAACGGCTTTCTAGTTTTCCCAGCAATTTTTGTCAAATAAAGAGTCCTTACTTTGGTAACTGGGGTCTCTAGATTCAGTGCACACTTTACTAATGTCTTAATTTGCTTCCATATGCTGTGTATTTAATCTGTTCCACTGATCAACCTATCCATTTTTTAACCAGTATCAAATCATTTTAATGATTACTGCACTATAGTATAGTTTGAGATCTGGTACTGAGACCCTGTTCCTTCCTAATCTTAAAAATTACTACCCTTGAGATTCTTGACATTTTGTTCCTTCATATAAATTTCATTATTATTTTTTCTAGTTCAATAAAATAATCCTTTAGAAGTTTGATTGGTACATTACTGAACAAGTAAGTTAATTTAAGCAACACTGTCATTTTTGTTATTTTGACTTGAATTACCCATGAGAAATTAATGTTTCTCAAATTATGAGGACTGTCTTTATTGCAAAATGTATTTTATAGTTGGATACATATAAGTTCTGGATGTATCACAATAGCTTATTTCCAAATGTTTTATACCTTCTTTTACTATTTTGAGTAGAATTTCCCTTTCTAGCTACACCTACTGGCTTTTGTTAGTAATACACAGGAATGCTGATTTATTCAGATTTATTATATCTTCTGCAACTTTGCTGAATTTATTATTTTAATGATATTTTTGTTGATTCTTTAGAGTTTTCTAAATAAATTATCTTAACTGCAAAAGCACTAATTTTGTTTCTTCATTGCCTCTACTTATTCCTTTGATTTCTCTTTCTTGTCATATTACTATAGTTAATATTTCTAGGACTATTTTAAGTAGTGGTGGTGGTAATGAGCATGCTGGCTTTACCCCTGATTTTATTGGAAATGTCTCTAACTTTTCTCTATTACATATAAAGTTTGCTCTTGGTTTTAGATTAATATTATTTACTATAATAACAAGAGGTTCATTTATTCCTATGATTTCTAATGTTTTTTAAGAGAAACAGGTGTTAGATTTTTGTCAAAAGACTTTTTTAGCATCTAATGATAATTATGCTATTTTTATTATTTAATATTAACATGAGTTCAAGGGAGCCAGATGGAAGTCAGAGTAGTATCCATGTCTTGGACGTTCTTTCAGTTTTGAAGTTACTCCCTAAATACAAATCTAGCACCTTTGGAAATAACATAAATGTCTTCAGCATCAGTATTTATCATTTTATGATCCAAAAGGTGTGAGATTCTGTCTGTAACTGGGGTTAAATGATTTGTTTCTCATAAATGCTGAAACTCTTGGTATAAGTCTAGTCAACAAGCATTTCTTAACTACTTATGTGACAAAAAGGTTTGAGAGACATAGTTTCTGGGTAATTTAATAAAGTTATTAATAAGACCAGCAGGTTATTAATAAAAGGATGGTTATTTGGCTGTCTCTCTTAGACCAAAGATAATCATGGCAGCAGGCTCACAATTTATATGCCCTTTGAAGAATAGATGTTCAATGAGGGGCTGAGTGACATCATGTCACCCTTGGACAGAGAAACTATCTCTACCCAGACCACCCCCAGCCTTAGGCTATCTAGACAAAAAGATCTGTTTCCACAGAAGCTTGAGTAGAACAAAATGGGCTTCTCTTCCTTAGATTAAATTCTTATAAGGTTGGTCTGACCAAGATTGAGGAGAGTTAACTCAATATCATTATCAGTAATGTCCTTCAAGAGACTGAACTTTCAGGACTTTGGAAGAAGGGGAGAACTTTGAATCTCCCCCAAGATATTGGTTATTAATAATCATTTCTTTCACTTAAAATGTGCTAAGCACTGTTCTAAGGGCTAGAAATAGAAGGAAAGTCAAAAATAGTCCTTGCCTTCAAGAAGCTTACATTTTAATGGTGGAGATATCATGGTATAAATAATTAAGTATATACCAAGTGGATACAAAGTATATGAAAGGCAATCTCAGAAGAAGGCATTAGCAACTATGAAGGGACTTAGGTAAGATATGAATTGAGTCTTGAAGGAAGCCAGGGAAGCTAAGAGGTAGAGGTGAGGGGGGAAAACATTATAGGCATGGAGAACTACCAGTGCAATGGCAAGAAGATGAGAGATGGAGTGCCCTGTGCAAGGGACACCAAGGAGGTCAGTGTAGCTGGATCAAAAAGTTTGTTGATGGGACTATAAGAAGACTAGAAACATAGGAAGGGGTCAAGTTAAGAAGAGATTTCTATACTGAACAGAGGAAATTATATTTGATGCCAGAGGCAATAGGGATCTACGAGAAGTCATTGAGTAGAGGTATGGAATTGTCAGACCCACATTGTGGAAACATTATGTTGGAAGCTGAGTAGGACATGATTTGGAGGGGGAAAGAGGGAGAGACAAGTCAGGAAACAAGTTAGAAGGCTATTTCAATAGTCCAGGTGAGAGGTAGCGAGCGCTGTGTGAGTGCAGAGGGTAGGAGATATGCAAAGATAGAAACAAGATTTGACAAGTGCCTGGGTATGTGAGGTGGGTGAGAAGGTTGGTGGTGCCTTTGAGAGTAGCAGGGAAGTTGGGAGTTGTAGAAAAGTAGTGGCATTTTAAGACCTCAAGGAATCCGGAGCTACTTCAAATATCCTAGTAAAACTTAAAAATGCATTCCACCCAGTCCAGTGGTGTGTAAAGGGACCACTAAAATCCAGGAAGGGCCTTGGGGCAACCTGAGAGGGCCTCCACTGAATTCAGCAAGGACATGATCCCAACAGTGCCCAATATGGGAAGGACAACCTCTACACAATGATAGAAGAAGGGCTCTCCACTTCAACAAGAGTGATATTCTAAGCACTCCACTGGAGAGCTTTGGACTCTTTCAAGTGGAGCATATACCTTGATCTATGGACATATCTCACCTTCCACACACAGAAGGTGAATTTAATTTCATTCAACAAACACTTATTGTGTACAAAGGCCCTGGGGTTGCCAAGATGAAAATAAAATAGTTCATGCCCTCAAGGAGCTTACCTTCTACTGGGAGGCGGTAGGTGGAGTGGAGCAGAGAGACATAACATGTGCAGAAATAATTATAGCAAAGGTTGATTGAGGAGCAAGAGTGTAGGGCATCAGGAAAGGCTTCATGGAAGAATTGAGTTTTGGAGGAAAACAAAGATTTTGAAAGGTGGCATTGAGAAGGCAGGGCATTCAAAGAATGGGAACTGGATGGTTCTTGCTCACGTTCTCTAATACATTATCCACAGAGCATTGACCTAAATTTTTGGATTCATTGTTCTGAGGTTGAAAATATTTATATAATATCAGTGTATATTTAGGGCCGTCTACCTGCTAACCATTACTCCCACCATATGACCATGCCTCTTTCAGAGCATATGTGTTTTTGATACTTTCTATGTCACTTTTATCAGGCAAAGAATTATTGGTAATATTTTATAGACTGCTTATACACATGACAGATTTTTTTCTTCCTTCCTTCTTCCTCCTTTCCTCCCTTCCTTCCTCTCTTCCTTCCTTCCTCCTTCTCTTCCTTCCTCCCTTCCTCCCTCCCTTCCTTCCTTCCTCCTTCTCTTCCTTCCTCCCTCCCTTCCTTCCTTCCTTCCTTCCTTCCTTCCTTCCTTCCTTCCTTCCTTCCTTCCTTCCTTCCTTCCTTCCTTCCTTCCTTCTTTCCTTCCTTCCTTCCTATTAGCTAGCATTTTTAAAGTGCTTTAAGGTTTGCACAAGACTTTACATGTTATCTCATTTGATCCTCACAACAATCCTATGAGGTAGATGCTCTTATTCCATTTCATAGACAAGAAAATGGAATCTGAGATAGGTCAAGTGACTTGTCCATTTTCACACCATTAACAAGTGTTTGAGGCAGGATTTGAATTTAAGACTTCCTTCCTGAATCTAAGTCCAATACTCCAAGCTGTGTGTGTGTATATGTGTGTACACACATATATACATTCACATGGACATGTCTCTGCATGTATATGTGCGTGCACACACACACACACACACACACACACACACACACACACACACACATATATATATATATATATGCACAGACATACATATACATATACACAGTTCTTGCTTTCGGGTAAGTGGATCATGCCACAGACTTCCTTCTCCAGTCATGCCTTTTGGACTCTATGCCCCCACCCCCATCCCCCAGCCTAAGCTTCTTCAATGCCTGAGGCCCCACAACCAGAGGGGTGTCACTGCCTGTTTCTGCCTTCCCCCTTTCCCATCAGAACCAGAGTAGTGGACCTCTGCCTCAGGCTGCTCCCATGTTGCTGCCGCAGGGGCTGTCCTCCATAGGAGACAGAGACAGGCTGTACCTCCTCCAGCGGAGTCAAATTAAGTAATGCCAATATATGGAAAGTGAGAACTAGATGTTTGTGTGTGTATATAGACACACATGCATATATGCATATATGCATGTATATATACACATATACTTGTGTGTATACTTAAATACACATTCGCTCTTCTAGCAAGTATTAAGTAAGCACTTACTATACCCCAGGGACTAGGGATGCAGAACCAAAACCAAAACATTCCCTGCCCTTTCTTTTGGGTCACCTGCAATTGTTACTTTTCTGAGATCGTGGCATCCTGTAATGTGTGGAAGTGGCCTCTTGTGATGGTTTCTTCCTCAGACAATCCTTCTACTAGGCACTTGAGAACCTATAAAATTGATTTTCGCTGGGTCCAACTCTGATGTGGAGGGCTCAGTGCTTCTGTGATGCACTCTACTGGCACTGCCTTGGACCTTCCTCTAAACTGATGCACAGGAGGCCTGGATTGGCAGATGTTCAGAGACTGGGCTCCCATGTCTGGAATGCATTTCCTTCTCATGTATCCTTAAGATCCCTATCTTCCTTCATATCACAACTCAAGGGTCCCCCTTCTTGCTTGAGAGCACCCTGCAATGAGTGTGTCTATTTTGCCTACAACTGAAGCAAAATAATTTGGCCTGTTTCATTGCACTCTCTTGGTTGCTATTCTAGAAACATCCAACCCTGACCTCTACTTCCAAACCTCTTTGCTCCTCTGGGAGTGGGTTTATTCACTGCTCTGCCTGACTTGAGTTTCTTTAGTCCAGTTTGGTTGATCTGAGTCAGCGTCTTTTTTGGTCTTGGTGGCCCAGACCTGAGGAAGTTCCTTGGGACCACACAAAGCCAACTTGTATTGCTTCTGAATAGTCTCTCTCTGTCTATCAGCTTTGTCTCCACCTTGGAGCCTATTACCATTGTGAATACAGCCTTAAGCATTTCTTTGTATAACATCCCCTGGATGTATTTGGGCAAGACCAGAACAGCTTAGTCACTCACTCTGAGGTCACTGCCCTTTTGATTATTTTTCTCTGAAGCAGACTTTCCAAACTTAAAACAAAGGCAGAGCCCTTTCTCTCTCCTAGGAACCTCACCCTCTTATAATTACCTTGGATTTTTATCTATCTGTCTTTTATTTCTATTCATCTATTTGTCTGTCTACCTATCTATCTTTCTGTCTTTCTAACTTTTTGTCTATCTACCTATCTCTCTCTTTCTATCTCTTTCTTCTATCTCTCTGTCTTTCTATCTACCTATATTTCTCTCTATATTTCTATTTGTCTCTCCATCTGTGTCTACTTGTCTATCTTCCTGTCTTTCTATCTCTCTTTCTATCTACCTCTCTCTCTCTCTCTCTCTCTCTCTCATTGTCCACCTATAGAACATAAACATTTTGATTAGTTTCTGTATCTTCCTTGCTTAGCACAATGCTTGTCCCACAGAGTCCTTAATTTTTATGGATTTGACTAGCTGTCCTCCGGGCTCTCAGTACCAGCACAGACGTGGGTACTATGACTTTACAGCACTGTATTTTGAGGGTACGTACAGCATTACAGACAGGTCCCCTGAGCTTCTTTAGGAGCCTCTTATTTCTATGCATCCATTTCCTGCAATATGTATATCACCTCTGAAGCATGCCTCAGCCAGGACTCAAAGGGTTTCTCCAAAGGGAAGTAAGCAATGCTACTCTGAAAATGAACAGCCCATTTTGGATGTACTGTTTGACTGATAGCTGGGTCCACAGCTGCAGCCCTTGCTGCCATTGGCCCTCGTCCAATGGCTGTGCAGGATGGCATTTCTCTGCCTTCTTCCCATAACCCCCATTCCCAACACCCCCAGCAAGTCTTTTACTTCATCGGCAATCCATCCTCGTCTCACCATAAAGGATTCAAACTGGCTTAGCGGATCTTAGATAGCAACAGAAGATTTAGGGATTAATTTTGAAGTATTCTGTTTGCTAAGTATCTCTCTAGGGAGCTGGGAAGGCCCCATTATCCTTACAGAATATACCCAAAGCCGTTGCTGTGTAATCTTCTTTCCTGTAAGCTTTCTTAATAACTTACATTTCCCCAAGAAGTACATGACATTTCAAAAAGTTCTTCCAATGTTTCCTCTTTACAATTAGTAGGCACTCTCTGGCCCTATTACCCAATCAATAGTACTTGATGAGGGGTTCTCATTACCAGGTACAGATTCTCTAATAACTGAGTAATCTTGATGGCCACTCACCACAACACACAATTGTACAATGTTTCCTTGAATCAAATTTGCCTGTTTTGTAAGCAAGGTCTTTACTGGATACATTTTTACCAAACTGTAGACTGGAAGCCTTGAAAACATCCATGTCCTCTACCAATGCAAAGGTACAGCTACCAACTAGGGGAGTCAGGATAGGCTTTCCATGTGAAGAGGTACATGACCTGAGCCTTGACAGAAGTTAAGGCTTCTAGGATTCAGAAATGAGAAAGAAGTAAATTCTAGCCCGTGCAAAGGCAAAGATAGGAGATGGAATGTTAGATTTGAGGGACAGTAAATAGACCTATTTTTCCAGGACTTAGAATGTATAAAGATGAATAAATAATATGAAGGAAGCCTAGAAAAGTAGAACTGGATTAAGACTCAAAAATGCTAAAGGGCAATGCAAAGAGTCTGTATTGTATCCTGGAGACTATAGAAAACCCCCTAATGGATCAGAAGGTGACTTGGTAAACTTTGTACTTTAGGACAATTATTTTGCCAGTGTAATACTGTGGAGTTTTTACTAAGAAATATTCACTGCAGAAGGCATAATCACAAATATCCAAACACTCTCCCCCTAAAATGTGGGAGGCGTAGTCCTGCTCCCTCATGTACCACCGCAGTCTCTGGGGAGGGGAAGGGGATTAGGTTTATAATTTAGCTCATTTCCCATAGAGCCCAGTCCCAGTTCCAAGTCCAAAGCTCCTTTGAGGTTTGAGCCCCAAGCGCCCTGGCTTCAGGCTCCAAGATCACCAAGGTCAAACACCACCCGCCTTA
Organism: Vombatus ursinus; assembly: GCF_900497805.2. Taxonomy (NCBI): domain Eukaryota; kingdom Metazoa; phylum Chordata; class Mammalia; order Diprotodontia; family Vombatidae; genus Vombatus; species Vombatus ursinus. The sequence goes on along the minus strand of NW_020954610.1, from coordinate 74,350,375 downwards.
TCCCATCCTGTGTAGTCACCCCTAGCACCTAAAACTGAGGACAAATAATACAAAGCAGAAACAAACACTTTTGGATCTATTTCCAGGTGAAAAAGGGAAACCAGAAGAAAAGGATCCTTCCCCTTTCAACAGTTCAGTTCATGACATCCATGTTGGTCAAAACAGCTAGAAGAAGAGCCTAAAAAAGGGCAGAAAGAGAGAGACAAGCATGATCTCAACAGCTTTAGAGGTGCAGGCAGCCAATGAAAGAAGCTACTCCCTCCCATGTGGTGGGGATGCACCAAGCTCCATATTAGACATACTGGACATGCTCAAAGGCTAGGTTAACTGCAGCTTCACGGAAGTTGGCAAAGGGGGGCAGTGGAAGCCAGGAGTCCAATTAGGAAGTCCATATGAAAGGTGGTGAGAACCTGAGCTAATCTGGTGGCTGTGGGAATGGAGTGAAGGGGACAGATATGAGATACGTCATAGAAGTAGAACTGTTAAGACATGGCAAGGGATTGGATGTGAAAGGAGAGGGAAGGGTCAAGGGTAACTGAACTTGTGAACCTTAGTGACTGCAAGGATAGTCATATCCTCAACAAAACTAGGGGAAATTTAAAGAATGGGCAGTTTTAGAAGGAAAGATAAGTTCTATTTTGAGCACATTACATTTGAAATGCCTGTGACAGATTTTTGTTAGAGGCAGTTGATAATGGTGAACCTAGAGTTCAGAAAAGAGATTAGATATGGGAGATGGAATGTGTAGATATGGGAGTTACTTGTTGATAGAACTTGTGGGAACTCACGAAATCATCAATAGTGGGAGCTGAGAGAAGAGTGGAGAGCTTGGAGCAGAACCTTAGGGGACAGGGACAAATAATTCCTTAAATGAGAATGAGAAAGAATCAAACAGATGGGACGAGAAACGGAGAGAATAATATTATTGACATTTTGGTTTTCAACTCTGAAAGTGAGTACCCAGGAGGAGAGAGTGGTCAGCAGTATGGGAGCTGAAGGAGGATGATGAGGACTGAGAAGATACCATCGGGTTTAGTAATTGTGAGATCACTGGTAACCTTGAAGAGATCAGTTTCAGCAGAGCAATGGAATCGAGGACTGCGTGAGTAGGAAGTGAGGCCATATACGTAACTAGTAGTTTTTTGTTTGTTTCTTTTATTAGTGTTATGTTTTTGTTTGTTTTGCCTGTGGTACTGTGGAACTCACCAGAAATTTGCAAATTGTCCAATTCAAAATAATCACCCTGTAACTACTGGGTGAGGATTCCTCCCTCAGGAAAAAAAAAAAAAAGGTAGTTATAAACCAAAAGTTTATCTCCTCCACAGAGAGAACCATAGAAAGAAAGTACAGGTCCAGAATCATAGAATCTCAGATTAGGAAGGGACTTGAGTCTTGATCTAATCTCTAAGATCTGTGCCTTTGCTCAGATATGAACAGAAATCTCTTCTGCAACATTCCTGACAAATAGACTTCCAGACTTTGCTTGAATATCTCCATTGAGAGGAAATTCATTACTTTCCCAAGCATCCCATCCCACTTGGGGATAGTTCTCTTAGGAAAATTTTCATTACATTGAATTGCAACATGACTCCCTATCACTTTTACCCATCAGTCCTATCACCAGCCCTCTGAGGCCAAACTGAACAAGTTTAATCCCTCCTCCACATGAAAAACCTTCAAATATTTGGAGACAGTTGCGACATTCCCCTCTAAATTTTTTCTTCTCCAAGGACAACATTCCTAATTCTTGTTGCCCTCCTCTGAATGTCCCAGTTTGTCAATGTGCTTTCTCAAATGTGGTATCCAGCAATTAAGGGAATGATCCAAATATGATCAGAGTACAGCAGGACTAGAAGCTCCCTTATTCTGTACACTTTATTTCTGTGACTGCCATCTAAAGTCTATTTAGTGTTTTTTGACTGTCACATCACACTGTTGCCTCATAGTCCACTAAAACAGGTACTTCTGTTTATCATTGTGTCCATGGGGGATGTTGAATTTTTGAAACTAAGTACAAGATAACTCTAGATTCAATGGGACCATGACTTTATATTTATCTCTGTTAAATTTTATCTTATTAGATAGGGACCATTTTTCTAGCCTGTTAAGATTGCTTTAGGATCCACAAATTTTTTTTTAAAAAAAGATATTAACAATACTACAAAATGCTTGTAATATCACATCTTGGAGTGGCAAAGAACTGGAAACAAAGAAGATGCCCTATGATTAGAGATTGGATAAACAAGATATGGAATGTGTATGTAATGGAATAATACTGAACAGGCTGAACAACTTGTGGTATGTGATTGTGATGGAAGTGATATAACAAATGATGAGCTCAATGATTTTAGAAAAACATGGAAAAACTTGCACGAAATAATGAAGATCAAGGTGAGTAGAACCAAGAGAACATCGTATATAGTACCAGTAATATTGTTTTAAGAATGACTTTGAATGAATAAGTCATTTGGACTATTATAAATACCCAGATTAACTATATGAAGAAAGACACTATCTGCATCCAGAGAAAGAACTGATAAATAGAAGTATGTATAGAATGATTACATATATATGTGTGTCTATATCTATATCTGTATCTATATCTATATCTAAATCTATATAACTATTTGTGTCTAATGTGATTTCTAGGGTGGGGGGTGGAGGAAGGAAGAAAAAAATGATAAAAAAGAAATTTACTTGATAACTTAATTATATATTTAAAAGGAATAGCAAGTTTTACATAATAGATTTGCAGTTTCATATGCAATAATCTTTTTTTATTATACTATGTTGTGGAAAGGCTTGTTTTATTCCATAAATTAAAAATAAAATTAAATTTTAAAAAAGAAATAATGGATTTGATGAACATGTAAAGAAGCATAGAAAGACTTACATGAACTGTGAAGTAGGCAGAATCAGAAAAAAATATGACAACAAAAATATAATTGGAAAGAGCAATAAAATAATTCAAACTGCTATTAAATTATAATAAACAAGCATAACTCCAAAGAAAATATATGAAAGGGTACTTTTCTATTTATCTGTAGTGGTAGGGGACTATGGAAGTGGAACACTGTGTAATGTCAAACTTTTCCAACATGTTGATTGGTTTTGTTGAACTGCCTGCCTTTAATTCTTTATTATAAGGTCTGGCTTCTCTGGGAGGGAAGGGGAAAGAGAAAGAAAAGTAAGTGAACAAGTGAAGTCAACAAGCTAGTAAGCATCTATGACATGCCTACTATGTGCCAAGTCCTGTACTAAGCATTGGAGATAAAGAAAGGCAAAGAGTAGTCTCTACTCTCAAATAATGGTCTGATGGGGAAGACAATATACAAACTAGTACAAACAAGATACAAAGAAGGATAAACTGGAGATAATCAACAGAGGGAAAACACTAGCATTAATGGGGATTGGGAAAGGCTTCTTGTAGTAGGTGATACATAGAGAAATGGGAATGATATAAAAAGAAATTAAAATTTTATTTCTTTAAAAACATATAGGCTACCCCTTTCAGCTTCAAGTAATTTGCAAATTTGGTGAATGTGTTATATATGCCTTCATTTAAGTCATTGATAAAAATGAGCAGAGAAATGAGCAGAAAGAGAGCTCCTATTAAACTACAATAGAGATTTTTTTCCTCCATGCTGATGTTGATTCATTAATTTTGGGGTAGTTGTTTATTTATATCTGAATTACCTAAATGTACACTCATTTAGCCTACATTTATATCTTGTCCACACGTATGGGGTAAGAAATTTTGTCAGATGCTTTTTGTCGTTGTTGAGTCGTTGCAGTCATGTCTGACTTTTCACGACCCCATTTCAGGTTTTCTTGGCAAAGATACTGGAGTAGTTTGCCATTCTGTCTCTGACTCATTTTACAAATGAGGAAACTGAGGCAAACAGGGGTAAGTGACTTGCCCAGGGTCACACAGCTAGTAAGTGTCTGAGGCCAGATTTCTTCTACTTCCCTCCTTACACTCTTCCCTCCCCAAGACGCAAGTAATCTGATAAAGGCGATACATGTACAATTATATCAAATACATTTCTGCATAAGTCAAGCTGTGAAAGAAGAATCAAAACAAAAGGGGAAAACGAAGAGAAAGAAAAACAAAACAAAAAGGTGAAAATAGTATGTTTCAATCTGCGGTCAGACTCCATAGCTCTTTTCCTGGGTGTGGATAGTAGTTTCCATTCAAATTCTCTCCCCTTCTCCCTCCCTAACCACACCCCCTCATTGAGAAGGCAAGCAATTCCATATAGGTTAAATATGTGTAGTCATGCAACCATATCCATAATAGTCATATTGTGAAAGAAAACGTAGACAAAAAAAAACTCAAGAAAAATAAAGAAAGTAAAAAAAAGTATGCTTCAATCTGTATTCAGACACCGTGAGTTCTTTGTCGGGTGATGGATAGCATTTTTCATCATAAGTCCTTCAAGTTGTCTTGGTTCATTGTATTGCTGAGAATAGCTAAGTCATTCACAGCTGATCATCTTACGATATTGCTATTACTTTTTACACAGTACATTTCACTTTGCATCAGCCATTCAAGTCTTTCTTGGTTTTTTGAGAGCATCCTGGTCATCATTTCTTATAGGACAATAGTATTCCATCATAATCACATACCACAACTTGTTCAGTTATTCCCCAATTGATGGGCATCCCCTCAATTTCTAATTCTTTGCCCCCAGAAATGAGCTGCTATAAATATTTTTGTACATATAGGTCCTTTTTCCTTTTTGTTTTTTATCTCTTTGGGGATACAGACCTAGTAATGGTATTGCTAGGTCAAAGGGTATAATAGTTTTATAGCCCTTTGGGCATAGTTCCAAATTGCTCTACAGAATGGTTGAATCAGTTCACAACTCCACCAACACAGCATTAATGTCTTTTTTTCCCCACATTCCCTCCAACATTTGTCTTTCAACTTCTCTGTCCTATTAGCCAACCTAATAGGTATGAGGTTGTACCACAGAATTGTTTTAATTTGCATTTTTCCAATCAGTAGTGAGTTAGAGTATTTTTTCATTTGGCTATAGATAGCTTTGATTACTTTATGTGAAAACTGTTCATATCTTTTGATCATTTATCCATTGGGGAATGGCCCTTATTTTTATAAATTTGATTCAGTTCTCTATATATTTGAGAAACAAGGCCTTTATCAGAGAAACTTGCTTCAATTTTTTTTTCACAGTTACTATTGCTAACTGTATTTCCCTCCATCCTATTCCTCCCCCATTTATTCTATTCTCTCTCTCTTTTCACCCTGTCCCTCCTCAAAAGCATTTTTCTTCTACCTCCTCCTCCAATCTGCTCTCCCTTCTAAGAACGCTCCCCTTCTCTTATCCCCTTCTCGTCCTACTTCCCTGTAGAGTAAGATAGATTTCTATACCCAATTGCATGTGTGTATTATTCCCTCTTTGAGCCAATTCTGATGAGAGTAAGGTTCAATCACTTCCCCTGACCTCCCCCACTTCTCTTCCACAGTAAAAGCTTTTTCTTCCTTCTTTTATGTGAGATAATTCATCCCCATTTTACCTCTCCCTCTTCTTTCTCCCAGTGTATTTCTCCCTCATCCCTTAATTAAAAAATTTTAGATATCATCCCTTCATATTCTAAGCCCTCTTGTCCTTTAATTTGGACGTTGCTAAATCTTGTGTGATCCCTGATTATGGATCCATGATATTTGAATTTTTTCTTTCTGGTTGTTTACAATGTTTTCTCCTTGATCTGGGAACTCTGGAATTTGGCTATAACATTCCTGGGACTTTTCATTTTGGAATTTCTTTCAGGAAGTGATGGATATATTCTTTTAATAGGTTCTAGGATATCAGGGCAGTTTTCCTTGATAATTTCTTGAAAAATGATGTCTAAGCTCTCTTTTTTTTTTATCATGGCTTTCTGGTAGTCTAATAGCACTTAAATTTCCTCTCCTTGATCTGTTTTTCAAGTCAGTTGTTTTTCCAATGATATATTTCACATTTTCTTCTATTTTTCTTTCTTCTGACTTTATTTTGTTTCTTGATGTCTCATAGAGTCATTAGTTTCCACTTGCCCAATTCTAATTTTCTAGATATTATTTTCTTCAAAGAGCATTATTTGTACCTCTTTTTCCACTTGTCCAGTTCTACATTTTGAGGATTTCTTTTCTTCAGTAAATTTTTGTTCCTTTTTTTCCATTTGGCCAAATTGGCTATATAATGAATTCTTCACTTCAGTAGATTTTTATGCCTCTTTTTCCATTTTGGCCAATTCTGTTTTTTAAGATGTTATTTTCTTCAGTATTTTTTTTTTAGGTGCCTCTTTTACAAAGTTGCTGACTCTCTTTTCATACTTTTCTCACATAAATCTCATTTCTTCTCCCAAATTTTCCTCTACCTCTATTATTTTCATTTTAAACTCTTTTTTTTGAGCTCTTCTTGAAATTCTTGTTGAGCCTGTATCTAATTCACATTTTTCTTTGAGGCTTTGCTTGTAGGCATTTTAACATCATTCCCTTCTTTTGAGTTTGTGTCTTGGTCTTCTTTGTCAGCATAGTAGCTTTTTATGATCAGGTTTGTTGTTGTTGTTGTTTGCTCATTTTCCTAGCCTATTTCTTGTCTTTGAACTTTATGTTAAAGTTGGGTTCTGCTCCTACGGTGGTGGGGGCACTGTCCCTAGCTTCAGGTTTTTTGTGCTACTGTTTTTCAAGCTAGACTGGGCATCTAAGTTTTCGGTGCTTTCAAGGTAATATGAGCCAATGAGAGGTGTGGTCACCGTCTTTCCTGGCCTGTGCTGTGGTCTTCATCATGGAAAGAACCTTATTTCAATGAGGCCACAAACACTAGTGTTCTTCTTTGCCCTGAATTTACAACCTGGAATGACATATAATCAATGCATGAAGGTCCTGCACCCAGCGCCGGCAAAGTGTCCTCTATAATATCTTTCTGACCATTTATCTGATCCCCTTAACATCTCTGGGCCGACAGCTCCTGAAGCTGCTGTTGCTACTGTCACAGTGGCATCCGATGTCTGCTTCTGGTGCTCCTGCAGCCTGTGCTGTGCTCTGGGATGACCTCCACGCCAGTGTCATAGACCTCTCCTGCCATCCTCCCAAGTTGTCTTAGGCCAGAAAAATGTCGCACTCTGACCTTTTGTTGGCTCTGCCACTCCAGAATTTGATTTGAGGCCTTATTTTAAAGTTGTTTGGAGTGAATGTTGGAAGTTACCCGAGTTACTGGCTATACTCCACCACCTTGGTCTCCTGTTGTTCATACCTTTTGACCACTTTGACATTATGGAATGTCTCTTTGTCTTAAAATATTTTTTGCTTATTCAATATGTATGTTAAATATATCAGACCCTCACCTGTAGTATTTTTTTCTGTATTTTCTTGAGGATAAAATTATTAGCAAGGTAGGTTAAGAATGTCTATCTGTCTGTGTGGTCTTTAATATGTCACTACATAACTATTACTTGTATTTCTCCCTCCATTTATCCCCTTTACCATGCTTGCCCCTTCAGTTTTATGGGTGTTCGCACAGATATTTGGTTTCTTGAGATGTTTTACTGCCTCTCTATCTGATCTTTTGGAAATCTTTGAACATTTCTATATTATAGGCATAAGTCTCATTTCACCAATTTTCAATGATACTCTTGAAGTAACATTTCATCAATTCATTTTTCTTATTACCCATACTTTGGAAATCAATGTCTAGAAAACTGAGGCAATGGTTATAGTTTCTGCCCTTCTTTCACTTTAGCTACTCAGTGGGGGGAAAATATGTTCTTGGAATGCTGGGAAGAAGATTTGGCCATTGGTATAGTAACTCTGCTAACGCATTGTGATATAGAGCTGGCCTTAGGTTTTTGAATGGATACAATCTAACAGGTCCTACCAACCTGGAAAACTTCAATTATGGTTCCTGCAATGGATTATATATCTTTCATATGAGGACTAGCCTCAGAGAGGTTCATCATCAGTAGGCTGGTCATAGAATGATGAAATTTTTATCTACAACAATTCATGAACACCATCTACCAAGGTACGTAAGTATGGTAGCTGGTGACTACAACTATAGAGCACTGGGCCTGGAATCAGAAAGACTTGAGTTCAGATTTGACCTCAGACACTTATTAGCTATGTGACCTTGGTCAAGTCACCTGATAGTTTCCTCAACTATTAAATGGGACTAATAATAGCATCTGGGCAGCTAGGTGGTGGCATAGATGGGGTGATAGCCCTTAAGTCAGGAAGAATCATTTTCATGATTTCAAATCTGGCCTCAAACACTTGCTAGTTGTATGACCCTGGGCAAGTCACTTAATTCTGTTTGACTCATTTTCCTCATCTGTAAAATGAACTGGAGAAGGAAATGGCAAACTACTCCAGTATATTTGCCAAGAAAACCCCACATGGGGTCATGAAGAGTTGAACATGACTGAAATAACTGAACAACAGCAACACCTGGCTATAAGTACTGGGATCTGAATCCAGGTCTTCTAATGCCCAATCTAGAGCCTCTCAGTTATACAATGACTCTCAGATTATTTTTTCACCTTGAGTGGTACGTGGGTACCAGTACCAGTGAAGGCCCCTCAGGACATGACTCTCCTCCCCAACTTCTTTAGTTGTGTAAACAGAAATTCCTGAACTATAGTGTATCCTGTTTATTTCATCCTCTAGCTATATGACCTTGTGTAGAAGACTGTTGAAACCATGGGGCCTCAAAAAGGGGAACATGCTGCAATTTCTGTACTCCTTTGTTCTCTTTGTTGCTGGGGAAGATTCATACGAATAGATTGTGCCCCTGAGGCTCACCCAATGGGCCAATGGGAAGGGGGTTAGGGTGAGCTATTGCGCTAGTATATATATAAACCTATTTTGAAGAAAGCACTCTTGCACTCTTTGGCTGGCGCCATCTTAGGCGACACAGGAGTGCCCTTTCTTGAGAAAACCAATAAAATAGCTTTCCTTTTTGCAAATTCTTGTCAAGACTGATTCAAATTTTGAGTAGGTGGTCTCTATCCCACACAATCTGATTACAAGTCAGCACCTTCTTTCAACTAGTCATAGTCTCATAGGTGTGTAGCCAGAAGATCTAGTCTAATCCTCATTTTACAGATGAAGAAACTGAGGCTCAGGCCAACTTGTCTCTCCATACCGGCGCAGCTGTAATTGGCACAGCTGGGGCTGGAACCTAGACTTTCTAACTTCAGTTTAGTTCCTCCCTCCTTTAAATAGGAAAATTCAGAAGAAAGGGAAGGATATAGATTGAAAGTGAGATTGAAAGTCAGTTTGCGTGGCTGGGGCCCAGAATTGGTTCCTTGTCAGGATCAGATCCAGTGCCCCATCCATTGCACCACACAGAAATCTTTTACATTTCTCTATTCTTTAAAGCATATGGCATATGCTCAAAAACTATTTTTTCACTGATAAATTGAGAAAGTAAATGCATGAGACTGAAGAGAGGGGTGGATAGGAGGGAAGAGAGGGGAAGGGAGGGGAAGGGAGGGGAGAGGAGAGGAGGCATTAATAATACATGGAGTACATGGTAGTGAGATAAGGTCAAAGCAGACAGAATTTCTAAAGACCAGACTCATCCTCCCAACAACATGGGGTATGCCCTTACCAAAAGAAGGTAAATTTTGATAGCTGAAACCTACTGAGTTATCTTGGAGCATACTCACTAGGTTTCTTTCTTAAAGACCAAGCCTTAAACCCAATTCACTATCATTGATTGTACAACAATAGGTCCCTGCCCAAGCGCCACTTAATGGTTATTTTTTGGGCCCTCCTGCCTCAGAATGAATGTAAATAGTAATTGTTTCTCTTTTGGCCAGCAACTCTGATGAGGTCCTTCCTCTTCTAGTTTGATTTTTTTTTTTTTTAATTAAAGAGGCCATCCCTTGGCTCACAAACAGGCCTATTCACTGAATGGTAATGGCCTCACTAAAAGTGAGAACTGGGAAAGGCCTTAGCTTGAAAAGTCCAAGGTCCCCCACTGCACCACTGGGCCCAGTTGACTCTGGAGGAGAAAGTGAGACTGGTGACTTTGCACAGCCCTCCCTCACTCAAATCCAGTTCATTTGCAAGTCATGTCATCATCTTCCTGATGTCATGGTTTTCTTTGAGAATGAAGGAGAAACCACATCGTTCATACCTCAGCCATATAACTAAATATTAGCTGGTCCCTACCACATTGTCTTACTTGAGTCATTTTCAATCATGTCCAACTGTTTGTAACCCCATTTGAGGTTTTCCTGCCAAAGATACCGGAGTGGTTTGCCATTTTCTTCTCCTGCTTATTTTACAGAGGAGAAAACTGAAGCAAACAGGTTTAAGTGGCTTGCCCAGAGTCATACATTTAGTAAGTATCTGAGGCTGAATTTGAACTCAGGAAGATGATTCTTCCTGGCTTGGTACTCTAACCACTGCCCCACCTAGCTGCTCTGGTCTTACTTGCCAAGCAGCCACAAATTCCCTAACAATGACCTGAACATTTATCTTATTAGGAAACATTTGAATTTCAAAAATCCAGCTGATAAGAACAATATTCTAAACATTGCTCTACATATATGTAAGTAAAATAGAAAAGAAAACTAACCATCCTTTCCCTTGGTGATGAACACTGCATTTTCATGGTTTTACCTCTTCTTTTCTTTTTTTTAATTTTTAAATTAATTTATTTTTACTTTTCAACATTCACTTCCTTAAGCTTTTGAGTTTTATTTTTCTTCACCTTCCTCCCCTCCCCCCTCCCCAAGACAGCATCCCAGTTTTTCCTCTACTTCTCTTACTTGCTTCTCAAAATCCTTTTTGAGCTCTTCCATGGCCTGGGACTGATTCATATTTTTCTTGGAGGTTTTGGACTTTGGAGAGCTTTGACTTTGTTGCCTTCTTGTGGTTGTATGTTTTGATCTTTTTTGTCACCAAAGTAATATTATATGGTCTGACTTTTTTGCATTGTTTGCTCATGATTCCAGCCAATTACTTGACTTTTAAACTCTTTGTTAAGGTAGACGTCTGCTTCCATTGTGGAGAATGTGCTGTCCCAAACTTTGGGGGATTTATGCAGCTGTTTTCAGAGATAATTCTAGAGACCTGTAAATTTTCAGTTCTTCCAAGGTGGTACAATCAAGGGCGAGGTGTTTACTCCTTTCCTGGTCTGTGCTCTGGTCTAATAAATGACCACAAGAACTCTTTTCTGCCTTGGAACTGTGAGGAGAATTCCCTCTCCACTGCCACAAAAAGCTCCACCATGCCAGTGCTCCTCCTTGCCCCAGGACTGCCACCCAGAACTGTGACCCACATCCAAACACAGGCAAAGCAAGAGAATCCTGCTTCAGCACCAGCAAAGAGATTCCCTGCAATCCCCCTCTAATCAGCCATTCAGTTCTCCCTGTCTGTTAGCTGTGAGCTCTAGAAGCAGCTGCAACACCGCTGCGCCAGGACTGGGGCTGAATCAAGCTCCTTTCTCACTATGGTCAGACAGACCTTTCCTACTGACCTTCTAAGTTGTCTTTGGTGTTTATGGGTTGAGAAGTCTGGAAACCACCACAGCTCCCCTTGGTTCAGTCCTCTGAGGCCTGCTCTAGGTTTACTGAAGCCTGTTCTTTTCCTACAGGGCCCACACTGAACTGTGCTCCTCTTCCAGCCCAGCACAATAAACCTTTCCAATCAACCATCCAGGCTGTCTTGGGCTGGAAATTTGTTTCACTCTGTCTTTTTGTGGGTTCTGCTGCTCTAAAATTTGTTTAGAGCTATTTTTTACAGGTATTTGGAGGGGTTTGGGGGAGAGCTTAAGCAAGTCACTGCTTTCACTCTGCCATCTCGGCCAAGCTCATCATTTCTTATCTTGAGCTGTGTCTTGAAGGAAGAAAGAGACATGAAGCAGAGGTGAGGTGTGAGTGCATTGTAGTCATGAGGGACAGCCAGTGCAAAGATGTGGAGATGAGATAGAGTGCTGTTTATGAAGAACTTCAGCTGCTACACGTAAAGAACAGAGATAAGACCCATTTGACTTCTATAGAGTGACTGCCATGGAGTAGGAGGACCTGAGTTCAAATGTGGTCTCAGTCACTTACTAGCTGTGTGATCCTGGGCAAGCCACTTAACCCTGTTTGTCTCAGTTTCGTTGTCGTAAAATGAGTTGGAGAAGAAAATGGCAAATCACTCCAATATGTTTGCCAAGAAAACCTCAAATGGGGTCATGGAGAGTCAGACACAACTGAAATCATTCAACAGCAATAATGCCTAAAATAAAACACAGCATAACATCAAAACCATGGCTAAAATTTCAAAGATTAGAGAGGGAAAAAAATTGTTTCATTAGAAACTACCAGGAATTATTAATATAAAGATATTCCTGTGGACAAGTTCTTACATGTAAAGTTATATTTGTAGTTCTTAGCTGTAATATAAATGTCTAGCTCAAGTGTGACTTGGATAGACATCTGTCCTGGGATATGGCTAATTCTATCTCCAAAAGAAAAAACTTAAATAGAGTAGGAGGAGGGTCTTATCTAAACCACTTGTAGCCTGGGGCAAAAGTGAGGCAGAGGCAATTGCTCCTTCCCCAGGCTATCTCCAAGAGGGAGTATTGGGCTAGAATTATATCTTTCCACAAATATCTCAAATATCTGTAGCCTAAGGGTATTATGCTTTAGGGCCCAGGATAAAAACCACTTTTCCTGATCACAGCAGTTCAGTTCCTTCCCACCAAAAGCTGGTTACACAAAAACAATCTGGAATAGCTAGTATTTATTTACTTTATCAAAGTAAAATATAAAGAGGAGTGGGGAAGCTTTCCACATAAGATTAGACCAGATAAAACATTAGAGCAAAAGAGCTTGTTCACTAGGATTGAGATAAGATCTCTGCTCGACCAACCAGTCTGGTTTTAGCCAGTTTTAGTCTAAGTGTCAAGTACTGGAAATCAAGGAATATGTTGGGATCTGCCTTGGAGAGTGTGCTGATAAATGTCTAAAAATTGCCTCTCCAAATTAAAAAATAATTTTTTTATTTTTTAGTGTAGGAATAACACACTTTTAAATTTAATCTGCATTTTCTCTATCACTTTCCTGAATCTAGAAATCAACAAAACATTAAGTCAAGCCTTACTTCGTAGTGTTTGTATTTCTAAATTTCTAAGGTGTAAATGCTCACATTGAAAATTTAAGAATCAGCTTGACCTGCTACTGGCTGGCTCCAACATACCACTGGCTGTCTCCCTACGTGTTTGTGGCTCCAGAAAAATCTCCTGTCCACCATTCAAAACATATTTTCCCCTCTGGACCAGCTCTCATGAAATTGTCCAATGAACTCAAGAAATTTTTTCCATACTCATACTGGTTTATGGAAACTCAGAGTTCTCTGAATGTAGCAATAATCATATCTTCCTGTCCTTTAGGGAAAGCACCCCAATTCTGAGAGAAAGTGGTGTTACAAATTAAACAGCAATTTATACAGGGTGTTCCAAAAATCTTAGTGCAGAATTAAGCTATTAAAGCTTAATTTAAGCTATCAAATTAATTAATATAATTATATGTATTGTGCCATTATGTATTAATATAATTAATTATGTATTGATGTATTAATATAATTAATATAAGCTACTAAAGCTTACAATTGCACTAAGACTTTAGAGGTACCCAGTATGTGATCCTGGAGATCATAGGAAACCACTTAATGAGTAAGAGAGCATCATAGTAAGATTGTGCTTAAAGAAACTCACTTTGGAAGCAGTGAGGAGTGTGGATTGAAATGGGAGAGACTTGAGGGTGGGAAACCAGTTTAGAGGCTATTGCAGCAATCTAGGCAAGAGGTGAACTAAGATGCTAGCTTTGGGAGTAAAGAGTGATTGGGTATGAAACATGTTGTAAAGGTAGAAAAGACTAGATTTGGTAACTGACTGAACATACAGTGAAGGAGGGTGAGATTATGCCTATGAAGTTAGGAGGCCAGAAAAATTGTGGCAGAGTTGATTAAAAAAAAAAGAAGAAGAAATCTGGAGGAGAGTTCATTTTGCAGGGAAAAATAATGAGATATGGAATGGATATCATAATACTTGCTTTCTCTATAGGTGATGAGGGGCTGGAAAGGGAGAGATTAAAAAAAATGAATGTTAAACTTGTCTTTACTGATCAGAAAAAAAGAAAGATAATGGGTAGGAGGGAAAGAGGAAAGTCACCAAAGCCCAGAGAAGAGTATATAAGCTTAGATATGTCTAGGATTTCTCTTAAAAGAGATTAACATAAAAAATACACAACATTCACTTCCACGTGATTTTGAGCCCCAAATTTTCTTCCCATCTCTCCCTTCCCCCATCCCAAGACAGCATGCATTCTGAATACCCCTTCCTCTGATCTACCCTCCCTTCTATCACCACCCCACCCCTCTTATCTCCTTCCCCTTCTATTTTCCTGTAGGGCAGGATAGATTTCTATACCCCATTGCCTGAACATCTTATTTCCCAGTTGCGTGTAAAAACAATTTTAATTTTTTTTTTTAAAACTTTGGGTTCCAAATTCTCTCCCTTCCTCCTTCCCCAACCACCCTCATTGAGAAGGCAAGCAACTCGATACAGATTATACATCTGTAGTCATGCAAAACACTTCCACAGTAGTCATGTTGTAAAAACCTAAGTATATTTCCCTTAATCCTATCCCACCCCCCATTTATTCTATTCTCCCTTTTGACCCTGTCCCTTTTCAGAAGTGTTTGCTTCTGATTACCCCCTCCCCAAATCTGCCCTCCCTTCTATCATCCTCTTGCTCTCTTGTCCCCTTCCCCCCCTATTTTCCTGTAGGGTAAGATAGATTTCCACACTCAATTGAGTGTGTATGTTATTCCCTCTTTAAGCCAAATCCAATGAGAGTAAGATTCATTCATTCCCTCTCATCTTCCCCCTCTTCCGCTTCATGGTCAAAGTTTTTTCTTCCCACTTTTATTTGAGATATTTACCCCATTCTACCTCTCCCTTTCTTCTTCTTCCAGTACATTCCTTTCTCAAGCTTTAATTTTATTTTTTAGATATCATCCCTTCATATTCAAATCACTCTGTTCCCTCTGTCTATATGTATTCCTTCCAATTATCCTAATACTGAGAAAGGTCTCATGAGTTAAAAATATCATCTTTTCATGTAGGAAGGTAAACAGTTCAACTTTAATAAGTCCCTTATGATTTCTCTTTCCTGTTCACCTTTTCATGCTTCTCTTGAGTCTTGTATTTGAAAGTTAAATTTTCTATTCAGCTCTGGTCTTTTCATCAAGAATGCTTGAAAGTCTTCTATTTCACTGAATGTCAATTTTTTCCCCTAAAGGATTATACTCAGTTTTGCTGGATAGGTGATTCTTGGTTTTAATCCTAGCTCCTTTGACCTCTGGATTATTATATTCCAAGCCCTCTGGTCCCTTAACGTAGAAGCTGCTAGATCTTGTGTTATCCTGATTGTGTTTTCACAGTACTTGAATTGTTCCTTTCTGGGTGCTTGTAATATTTTCTCCTTGACCTGGGAACTCTGGAATTTGGCTATAATATTCCTAGGAGTCTTCCTTTGGGGATCTCTTTCAGGAGGTGATCGGTGGATTCTTTCAATTTCTATTTTGCCCTCTGGTTCAAAAATATCAGGGCAGTTTTCTGTGATAATTTCTGGAAAGATGATGTCTAGGCTCTTTGTTGATCATGGCTTTCAGGTAGTCCAATTATTTTTAAATTATCTCTCCTGGATCTATTTTCCAGGTCAGTTGTTTTTCCAATGAGATATTTCACATTGTCTTCCATTTTTTCATTCTTTTGGTTTTGTTTTATAATTTCTTGATTTCTCATGAAGTCATTAGCTTCCATTTGCTCTATTCTAATTTTTAAAGAATTATTTTCTTCAGTGAGCTTTTGGACTTCCTTTTCCATTTGACCAATTTTGCTTTTGAAGGCATTCTTCTCCTCATTGGCTTTTTGGACCTCTTTTGCCATTTGGGTTAAGCTATTTTCTAAGGTGTTATTTTCTTCAGTATTTTTTTAGGTCTCCTTTAGCAGCTGTTGACTTGTTTTTCATGATTTTCTTGCATCACTCTCATTTCTCTTCCCAGTTTTTTCTTTACTTCTCTTACTTGCTTCTCAAAATCCTTTTTGAATTCTTCCATTGCCTGGGACTGATTCATATTTTTCTTGGAGGCTTTGGATGTAGGAGTTTTGACTTTGTTGTCTTCCTCTGGTTGTATGTTTTGATCTTCTTTGTCACCAAAGTAAGATTCTATGGTCTGACTTTTTTTGCACTGTTTGCTCTTGTTCCTAGCCAATTACTTGACTTTTAAACGTTTTGTTAAGGTAGGGGTCTGCTTCCAGTATGGGGAATGTATTGTCCTAAGCTTTGGGGGGTTTGTGCAGCTGTTTTCAGAGATACTTCTAGGCACCTGTAAATTTTCAGTTCTTCCAAGGTGGTGTAATCAAGGGCAAGGTGTTTACTCCTTTCCTGGTCTGTGTTCTGGTCTATGAGTGACCACAAGCACTCTTTTCTGCCTTGGAACTGTGAGGAGGATTGGTTTCCACTCCACCACAACTGAAAGTGCCACCATGCCAAGGCTCCTCCTCACCCCAGGACCACCACCCAGGACTGAGACCCAGATCCAATCAGGGGCAAAGCAAGAGTATTCTGCCTTAGCACCAGCAAAGAGATCTCTGCAATCCTCCTCTGATCAGCTGCTAAATCCCCCCACTGTCTGTAGATTTCCAGAGCTGAGAGCTCTGGAAGCAGCTGCTGCTTTGGGGCTTCACCAGGATTAGGGCCCAGACCATGCTCCTCTCTCAGTTGAGGCCCAACAGACCTTTCCTACTGACCTTCCTAGGTGTCTTTGTTGTTTGTGGGTCAAGAAGTCTGGAAACCACTACAACTGCTAGTGATTCAGTCCCTTCAGTCATGCTCCAGGTTTGCTGGGGCCTGGTCTTTGCCTGTGGTACCCATGCTGAACAGTGCTCCTCTCCCAGCATGGCACAATAGACCTTTCCCATCAACCATCCAGGTTGTCTTGAGCTGGAAATTTGTTTCACTCTGTCTTTTTGTGGGTTCTGTTGCTCTAGAATTTGTTTAGAGCCATTTTTTACAGGTATTTTGAGGGGTTTGGGGGAGAGCTCAAGCAAGTCTCTGTTTCTACTCTGCCATCTTGACTCCACCCCCTTAAATCCAGGAGTGATCCTTAACAAATGCCTAAAACATTAGAAAAAGGCCAAGGACTCCCCCTGCATCCTGGGCCATCACTAGTCATCTTGACTTATGTCTTACCACTGAATTCTGATGACTCTGGAGGAGAGTGGTTGATGACATTGCATAGCTCTGCCTCACTTGCAAGTCAAGATGTCACCCTCCTGATGTTACTGGTCCTTTTCAAGAATGAAGAACCAATAACAATAACAAAACATTAAACAACAATCCATCATCTATTGTATTCTCCTGGGAAGAGGTTAAGTGATTTGCTCAAGGCCACACAATTGGTAAGTGTCTGAGGTTCATATTTGAGTTATACGTCTTCCTGATTCCAGGCCTTGCACACTCTCCACTGTACTACCTACCTGCCCCTAATAAAACAAAAGCAGCAGCCAGGGGCACGAGGTTCAGTACTGGTCTTACGTAGACAAGACATTGTGCTCATAGCTATTGTTGCTGCTTTGGGGATGGAGGAAGAAGGTAGAGGGAAAAGAGATCCTCTTCCCTTTAAATGGAAGTCTAAGGGAAAATTGTGTTCCAAATCAGGCAAGACCCCTCCAAAAAGGGAAGTATAATTTGTCTACACTTGTTGTAGTCTTTCTGAGGGGGCTGGTTCAATCACCAATCATCTTTGACACATCTTCTAGTCATGAGGACATATGAAGACTTCTTAAGAGTTGTTGGTCTTTTATATCAAAGAGCCAGAGCATGTTTTACTGGAAGGGTTCAGATAATATGCCCCACTCCATGGGAAATGTTCAAGTCCAACCCCTATTACACATAGGCAAAAAACAAAAGAAATTGATAATCCCTTCCCTCTGTAATGCATTTTTGTTTTTGGATTTGACCTTTGATTTCATTAGCATGGGACGTACCCAATGAGAAAACTCTCTACAATTCAAGTGTGCCTGTACCTACTCTGCAAGTGACAGAGAGCTACTTGGGTCACTGAGACATTAAATAATTTGTCCAGGTCCACAAAGTCAGAGACAGGATGTGAATCAAGGTAGACCAGTTCTCTATTCGCTCTGCTGGAGCCAGAATAAATACAGTCCATACTTATCATTTAATTTTTTAAAAATTATTTCACCAGGTGCATATGGGGAAAATATTACTAATATTCCTAGTTAAAATGTTGATTGATTCTTCCAACACTTCTTGTTTTTCTTTTTCTCATTTCTTATTCTATGTTCAATGTATAGGGAGCCTAAAGAAGGAAAAAAATGCTTAATTTATTTCAGAGCCCTGACGCAAAATAATTTCTGGACAAGTGCCAGGTAAGGTTGAAATGTTAAGCTTTTATTTCTAATTCCTGGAGTAGTGGAGAAAGTATGTTATAGTCTCCATTTGGAGTAACTCTTCTTTGTTTGAACAAAGAGCTCTTGAGAAGTATCAGGTCTCTAGCTATTCTTTCATACACCTACCTGGAGCACATGTCAAATACTTCTCCCTCCCATCCCATCCCCATTCCAAACTGCATTTCTCCAAAAGGGGTGTTCAAGAGAACCCAGAATCTTTAGCATCAAACAGAAATCCCATCAGTAATTACCAGGCTGTCTTATGACATGTCTTCTCAATCCTTGGCCATGTTTTCCCATAAATCCTTTATAGATTTATCAGTAAGCAAGAGGATTTTCTTTGCTTCCTTTCATATATTGTGGTAACCAGTGGAGCACTTGAATTGTCCATCTATTGGATCTTGATACATGACTGACCCACCCGCTTTTCTAATGATAAATATTCTGAATTCTTTGTGTTTTATGCCATTTTAAAGGCTTATTTTTTTTTTTAATCTGGAAAGGGCATCCTTGAGTCCAAAACCTACTCCCCCGAGAATTCCCTTCCTCATTTTGTGGTTGAGGAAACTGAAGCCAAGTGACTTGCTCAAGGTCACATGGATAGTAAGTGGAAGTGCTGAGATTCAAACTCAGTTCCTCTGATTACAAATTCAGTGCTCTTTTCATGATAGTATGCTGTTTCTTAACCTCTTAATCATACATTTGTTATTGCTAATGTAACTCATGGCTCATAGCCACAATACTCTCCGCACTAGTGAAGATTGATCACTCAATGCTTCAAGCTTGAGTGAAGGGTAGATTTGGAGTGACCTTGAGAGACAAGAGAGATCTCTACTCTTCTGGTTTCCAGTGTCAAGAGAGAAGATATATGGTTTCAAATTCTTTTTAGGTATCTAAAAGCAGAGAAATACTCTAGGAAGAAGTCAATATGTAAAGGAGTTGGTACCTTCATTATGTGCCTGTCTCGAGTTTGCTGCACTTGAGACACTAGGGAATTTCCACGTGGATGAGAGAGCTATCCTATTCATTCACTATGAATATCATTTGTTAGATTCTCATCTGGTGTGTTCTCATCTACACACCTCCTCTGATTTCTGTTTTCTATCTGCTTGGATAAATAGGTTTATTTGCTATTTGCTACACGTGTTTTTTTGTATAACTGGCATTTTGTGGGAAGGGAGTCAAACCTTGGATGTATAGCTGGGGCATTTCCTCATGAAGGGATAGCAATCAGGAGGTTGGCTTGAACTTAAAAATTATTTTCCCTCAAGTAACAGTATTGAGAGGAGAATATAGATATAATTCTAAGCAGGTACCCCATCTCTCTGAGGAGAGCAGAGTAGTCAGCTTTAGACCCCAAATTCCTGCTTCCCCTCTTGGTAAGAATCAAAGCCTCCCTTAGATAAAGGTAGGTAAAGGAGACTCTAGATATAGCTATTTATGCCACTCATCTGGACATAAATAACCTACATGGGTAACACACACACACACACACACACACACACACAGAGTCCCTTATATTGATAACATGCTATAGTCCATTTATGCCACTCATATATTTTTCCCATTCCCGTTTGGGTTACTTGTAATTTTGATTCTTCCAAAATTACAGTATTTAATTGTTTATCATTAATTAACATCACTGGGAAAATATTGCAGTTATCAAGGAGGTCTTTGTGGAAGCAAGCAATTTGGGACCAATGAAACTGTTAAACTATTTCCTAAATGCCATCCAACCCAGTATTCTCATGCTACTCAATCCTGCCCCCAGTTATTGTTTCTTTGTCAAAAATGATATGCCTGTCTGTGAGAGCTTTTACATGCCTATATACAATTTTCATTCACTGTGTTTTTCCAGTGTGGATGATTAGAAAGATTTCTTTTTCATTTTTATGAGCTTTCTCAAGGAAGATTTTTAACATTCCAGGAATTTATTTAATTAGTTCAATATCTTTAAATAGAAGCATTTGGAGATTCTTACTATTAATAAATAATTCTTTTTTTTTGGTTTGGTTGGTTATTTGAACTCTATCCATGACTGATTCCATGTCACTGGCAAAAGCCTTAATCAATCAATGAATAAGCATTTATTAAGTATTTTCTACGTATCAGGCACTATGCTAAGCACTGAGGATCCAAAAAAAAGGCAAAAATAATCCCTTCCCTCAAGGAACCTACATTTTAATAGGCATATCCATAAATTGTCAATACTGCACAAGAAACATACAGAGTAGAGAGATGGTGGCTTTAGAGGGGAAGGTACTAGCATTTGGAAAATGGGGAAATACTTTCTGCCAGAGGTGGAACTAGAGCCAAGTCTTAAAGGAAGCCAGATATTCTAAGAGGTGAAGTTGGAGAGGAAGAGTATACATCCTAAATGAGAATATATCTCTCTATTTCACATCTTTTTTGTTACTAACATTGCAACACTGAACTAAGTCATTTCCAAAATCTTTAAAACCTAGCATGGCCCCCCGCACTTAGTTAAGCACCTAATGGTTATTGATTAATTGACTGAATGAAAAGCATTTATTAAGCACTTACCATATGTTGCTCACCATGATAAAGGTGATGAGGACATAAAATACAAAATGAAATTATGTTTCTTCAGGGATTTACATTCTAATAAGGTTGGGGGGGGTGGGAATACACATAAGAGAGTGGTGGGTAGGAAAGGGAATTTTGGTCCAGGGAATCATAGGGATGGTGAATGGAGATAAAAGGATCTCTGCCATGCCCTTTCCAGAAGCAAAAATAGTATTGATTTGATTACTTCCTAGAGTGAAGTGGGGAGGGTGGTGGTGGTGATGGTGGTGGTGGCAGCAGTATAGGAGTGGTGACAGGGCAGATGGCAATATGTCTAGGATGGATGAATAGATGAGATGTCAAGCTTGGTCTGAGTCTAGCTAGACATAATAAACTAGATGATTTTGCACTCACTCACCATTCAGCACACTTCAGACTCTGAATGGTTGCTGAGTGGAATAACTCCCTTGGGGAAGGGACCATGTCTGAACCAGGGGATACAATTCCAGGTAGGGAAAACAAGGGACAATGGTAGGACAGATAGTAAGATGCCTAGGGTGAAGGAGTGGATTGCAGTAGAGATTGATAATCAAGAGGCAATGTGGCATAAGGGATGAAGGGCTAGCCTTGGCATGAGGAAGGATTCACTATCCCTTATGAGTCCTGACTGCTGTGTGCTAGCTGTATGACCCTAGACAAGTCACTTAACCTGTGAGTGACATCATCTTTAAACCCCATGTGACCATCCCTGAAGCACCTTCAAAATGCCCAGGGAAGACAAGGCTACCTGGAAACAAGATCTATTTCCATCCTCTCTGATCACCCTTCTTTATTATATTTCCCCTCAAGAAAACTGGCTGACTTTACTTTCTTTCTGCTGGATCTGTTTTCTAGTGCTCCTTGCTTCTTTACATAGGACTTTGGGATCTCAAACCTTATTCACCTTGTATTAAGACATGAAATCAAAGATTATGGACATTTTAGTCACTTTCTTAGAGTGATTTGAAATTGCTTTAAATCCAACATTTATTTTCCTGTTTCATAATGCCACCAAATCAGAGATCCATATATTAACAACAGCAGCATCCAAATTTCCATAACAGTATCTATCGTGTTATCTTGTGATCACAAGATATTTTGTTTGAAGAGACCCTGTGAGGCTTCATTTTGTTCTAGAGTCCAATGGTTTTCACAAGTCAGTAAGCAAACAAACAGCAAGACACCTCTCTGTCTAAATGTGAATTATAAACCAATTCCTTGAATGAGTGGGACACTTACATACATAAAAATTAACTGTCTTCCATCTATGTAGGGAGTCTTCTTCTTCCTGCTGCTTCCTCATAACCAGCCTCTTAAGGTGAGAAGACCTCAGACTGCAGGTGCTCTAGTGCCCTGAACCATCCGTCTTCTGCTGGGCATCTTCCATGTGCCTCAAAGCAACCGCTTCCATCTGTACCAGCAAAAGGCACCTGCCACCTCCTGCTGCCAACCCAATCTCCCAACTGGCCCAATGCAAAAAGCAACCCTCTCTTTGATTTCAGGCCACCCATCTCCTTCTGGACTTATCCTTTGAGCATGCAGGATTGGTGCATGGATGTTAGATGTTCTCATACCTGGTCATATTGGTCAAATTCCCCTGGATGTTGAATGTTCTCATACCTGGTCATATTGGTCAAATTCCAGTGATTCTGGACTTCTGTAGGTTATCATCCAAATCACATTACTCAACTCATACCATTTAATTCCTCATTCCCATCCCCCTCATTTCTTCCACCCCCAAATTTCATCCTAACTCCTCCCTCCCCTACCCTGCCCTTCCACTGTGCCCTCTGGAATGCCTGTTGTATAGGCAACAAGCCATCTTAAATTTATTCTTCTCCCACTCTTTAGATCTATTAGCTCTTTTACTGAAACCTGGGTTCTCTCTGATGACACAGTCTCCCTAGCCACTTTTTCCAGTACTGGCTGTACCTTCACTCACTGTCCTCATCTCACTGATTAAGGAAAGAGAGTTGGACTAATTCTTGCTCCCTGTTACCACTTCCAGGTTCTCCTCCTTCCTCCATCACTAGTAACCTCTTTTCCTTTAAGGTTCATGCTATTCATATCTATCACCCAATCAAAATCCTTGTAGTTATCTATAGACCTCAAGGTCATTGTCCTTCCTTCCTCAATGTCTTTGATACTTGACTTATAATTTTTCTAACCCCCTCAACTCCTGCCTTCATACTATGGGACTTTAACATACATATTGATTCTCCCTAAAACAGCCTAAATGCTCAGTTTTTCAACCTACTCAGTTTTTCATCCGACTTCAACCACATACAAAGATGGTCATACTTTTGATCTTGCCATTACCCAACAATGTTCAAGAATTCTGAAATCTCCTTATCCAACCAAAATCTATTGGCTTTTCACCTCTCTTTCTGCCTTTCCTTACATAACCCTACTCTTCATCTGCACCATGACCTCCAATCCCTTGACCCCTCAATTTTATCTCAGACCATCTCCCCTGGACTAAACACTTTCTCCTTGTCTCCCCAGCCTGACATTTTGGTGAACCAATTCAGCTCTACACTGTCCTCCTTTCTTGAATCCCTGGCCCTCTTATCATATTGCCAATTATGCCTAGTCAAGCCTCCCCCTTGGATCACTCCCACCTTTGTCATTTTTTGCTCCTTTCACACATACTGCTAAATGAAGGTGTAGAAAATCATTCAACCATCCTGATTGGGTCCACTACAAATTTATGTTACATAACCTCAACTGGGCCCTCACTGCTGCTAGGCAATACTGTTATACCTCCCTTATTAACTCACTATCTCACTCTCCACAGAGGCTTTTTTTTCCAAACCTTTTCATCCCTCCTAAAATCTCCCATGGGTCCCCATTTCTCTACTCTCTTAGTTGAGAATCTTGCCTCATATTTTACAGAAAAAAAAATACTACCCTATCAATTTTCTAAAATTTCTACCACATGAACTCAGGATTTTTTAACTCTCTATGTAATTTTACTTTTCAAAATCATTCTCTAATCTGAAATCCAGACTTTAATGAGCGGTGTGTTGTGCTGTTGTGGGGACAAGGTTGTGATATATTCCCCTTTTTTTAATCCTTTATTCAGCAAGTTTATAAGAAGTTATAAAAAATAAAACTAGCATATAATCTCAGCATAGTAATAAGAAACTGAGTCTGAAAGGAGCCTTGAAAGTCATCTGGTCCAACCTCCATCATTTTACAGATGAGGAAACTGAGGTCTGGAAAAAGGCTCAGTGGTAACACAGAATTAGCAGTAGAGCTGGGAGGTGAACTAGAAACATGACTTCTTGTCTTGGGCTCATAGTACTCCCTACACTACATCAATCAAATAATAAACATTTATTAAGTGCTTACTAGGTGCCAGGCACTGTGCTAAGCACTGAGGACACAAAACAAGGCAAAAGACAGCCCCTGCTCTCAAGGAACTTGCAGTTTAATGGGGGAGACAACGAGCAAACAAATATATACAAAACAAGCTATGTACAGGATAAACTGTCAGTAATTGACAGAGGGAAAGCACTGGAATTAAAACGTTGGGGGAGGCTTCCTGTAGAAGGTGGGATTTTAGTTCAGACATAAAGGAAACTGGGAAGTCAGTAGTCTGAGCAGAGGAGGTAGAGTGTTCCAGGCAAGGGGGAGACAACCAATTTCTGGAGCCAAGAAATGGGTTGTCTTGTTTGTAGAATAGTCAGGAGGTCAATATCACTGGAAGGAAGAGTATGTGTCAGGAAGTAAGGTATAAGAAAACTGGAAAGATAGGAGAGGGCTAAGTTATGAAGGGCTTTGAATGCCAAACAGAGGATTTCATACTTGATCCTGGAGGCAGGAGGGGCCTCTGGAGTTAGTTGAGTTGGGGGGAGGGGTGTGTGTGTGACATGACTAGACCTGTACTTAAGGAAAATCTTTATAGGGGCTGAGTGGAGGATGGATTGGAATAGGGAGAGACTGGAGACATGGAGACTCACCAGCAGAGTAGGGCAGTAATCCAAGCATGAGATGATGAGGACCTGCCCTAGAGTGCTGGCAGTGTCAGAGGAAAGAAGGAGACATGTTTGAGAAAGATGTTGCAAAAGTGAAATTGACAGGTCTTGGCAACATATTGGATTTGGGTGGGTGGGTGAGAGATAGTGAGGAATGCAGGATGACTCCTGGGTTGAGAGCTTGAGGGATTGGGAGGAGGGTGTTGCCCTCTACTATAATAGAGAAGAAGGTGGGGGAGGCTGAGGGGAGAGGATGAGTTCTGTTTTGGTCATGCTGAGTTTAAGAAGTCTACTGGACATCCAGTTTGAGATATCTGAAAGTCATTTGGAGATATGAGATTAGAGGTCAACAGAGAGATTGGGGCAGGAAAGGTAGATTTGAATTATCAGCATAGATATGGTCATTAAATCCATGGGAGCTGCCTAGATTACCACTTGAAGTAGTACAGAGGGAAAAGAGAAGAAGTCCCAGGACAGAATCCTGAGGGACACTTGCAGTTAGAGGTCGTGATCTAGAGGAAGATCCATGAAAGGGAGACAGAGAAGGAGCAGTCAGATAGGCAGGAGGAAAACCAGGAGAGAATGGTGTCCTAAAAACTGACAGAGAAGAGAATATCATGGAGGAGAGAGTGATCAACATGTCAGAGGCTGCAGAGAGGTCAAGGAGAATGAGAACTGAGAAAAGGCCATTGGATTTGGCAAGTAAGGGATCATTAGTAATTTTGGAGAGAAGAGTTTCAGTGGCACAACAAGGTCAGAAGCCAGATTGTAATGGGTTAAGAAGAGAGTGAAAAGAGAGAAAGTGAAGGCATCTATTATAAATGGCCTTTAAGTGGAGTTTAACTATATAGGGCAAAAGAGATTTAGGATGACGGTTAGTGGGCATGAGAGTTTTTTGAGAATGGGGAGGACATGGGCATGTTTGTAGGAAATGAGCCAGTAGAAGAGGTTGGACCAGATGACTTTCAAGGCTCCTTTCTGAATCTGTTTCTTTTTGCTATGCTGAAATTATATGCTAGTTTTACTCATTTTCAAACTTCTTATAAACTTGCTGAATAAAGTATTCCAAAAAGGAAAATTTATTACAACCCTGACCCCACAACAGCACAATACATTCTTCCTTAAAGTCTGGATTTCAGATAGGAGAATGACTTTCACAAGTAAAATAGCATAGAGAGTTGTAAAATTCCTGAGTTCATGTGGTGGAATTTTTAAAAAATTGAATAGCGAAGCAAGGAAGAAAATGAATAAGGCCATTCTTTTCTCAGAGCTGCTGTGGCTCAAACTGAGACAAAGCCAAGTGAAAAAATATTTGTTTCTTTCCCTGGCAGGAACAGACATACACACGGTCATTAGTCAGGGTGTGTCTACTCATCAGTTTCCTCATTCTAGGAGGAGCTGGTCTCCATGACATAGCTCACCTTGGTTATTTTTTTTTAGGTGTTTTGGTGTATATTTCACTTTAGAAACTCTTGCCCCACCCTGCTGGAGGGGAAATCTCCCTAAAAGCAGTTTAAATTACTTTAAAGCCATCTAGAGGCTGCTAGTGTTATGAAACCAGGGTAGAAACTATCTGTATATAGGGGACAAATGTAGGAATGTTCCTGTGGGTAACTATTTCCCCTCAAGGGTCCTGGCAGACCAAGAGGCTCAATTCAATTAAGTTCAATTAAAGTTAATTCAATTCAATTGAAATAAATTCAAAACATTTGTTAAGTACTTCTTCGGTGTCAGAAACTGCTTTAGGTTCTAGGAATATAAAGACAAAAATGAAATTGTCCCTATCCTCAAGAAGCTTACATTCTTCTAGACCTGGGATCTTATCTTTTTTTGTTTTGTTTTGTTTAATGGATCCCTTTGGCAGTTTTATGAAACTTATGGGCTTTCTTCTCAGAATAATTGTTTTTAACCATATAAAATAAAATCCAGAGAATTACTAAAGAAACCAATTTTATTGAAATATAGTTATATTTACATACACACATAACATATGTACATACATATGTATGTTTATATAACCAGTTAACACATGAATTTAAGAACACCCTTTTAGTGGGGACAGAGCCAAGATGGTGAAGAAAAGGCAGGAACTTTACTGAGTTCTGCCAAATTCCCCTCTAAGAAACTTTAAAATAATGCCTCAAAACAAATTCTAGAGCAGCAGAACCCACAAAAAGATGAGATGAAACAATTTTCCAGCTCAAGAAAAGTTAGAAAGTTGGCAGGAAAGGTCTGTTGTACCAGGGTGAGAGTGGAATGAAGTCGCAAGCCAGTAGCAGATTTGGGGGGCATCTGAATCGACAGCAGCAGCTTTTGAAGCTCTCAGCCCACAAATGGTAAGGTGGTTGGACAAATGGTCAAAGGGAGATTACAGGGGTCCCTTTGCTGGCACTGGGTGCAGGACTTTGTTGCATCGCCCATACATGGATCTGGATCTTAATCCCACTACGAGGAAGTACTTAAACCAAGTACTGCACATCAGAACTTGGAATCATGTGGGAGTGGGGACCCTAGTCACAGGTCCAGGACAGAAAAAAGTGCTTGTGGTTGCTCATAGACCAGAGCACAGGCCAGGAATGCAGTAAAGACACCTCTCTTTAGATCATACCACCTTGGAAGAACTGAAAGTTAATAAACCCCCAGTACTAGGTCCAAAAACAGCTGCACAAAACTCCTGAAGCATGGGACACCCCAGGAGCAGGGCCCAACTTTACCATAAAGTTCAAAGTCAAGAAATAGGCTGGAAAAATGAGCAAACAAAAAAAGAACCTGACCACAAAAAGTTACTATGGTACTATGGACAGGGAAGATCAAAAAACAAACTTAGGGGAAGATAACAAAATCAAAACTGCTATATCCAAAACCTCAAAGAAAAATGTGAATTGGGCTCAGGAACAAAAATAATTCCTTGAAGTAGTCAAAAAGGATTTTAAAAACCAAATAAGAGAGGTAGAGTTAAAAATTGGGAAAAGACATGAGAGTGATGCAAGAAAATTATATTAAAAAAAGGGCCAACAGGTTGGTAAAGGAGGCACAAAAGAAAAAACTGAAGAAAATTACATTTTAAAAAACAGAATAAGCCAAATGGCAAAAGAGACACAAAAATCTACTGAAGAGAAGACTCCTTAAAAAGCAGATTGGCCAAATGGAAAAAGATATACAGAAATTCAGCAAAGAGAAGAATTCCTTATAAAGCAGAATTGGCCAAATTGGGGGGGGGGGGGATGTACAAAAATTTACAGAACAAAAGAACTCCTTAAAAAGTAGAATTAGCCAAATGAAAAAAGGAATTACAAAAAGTCACTGAAGAGAATATTTCCTTAAAAACTAGAATTGGGCAAGTGGAAGCTAATGACTCCATGAGACATCAAAAACAATAAAAGAACATCAAAAGAATGAAAGAAATAGAAGAAAATGTGAATATCTCATTGGAAAAACAACTGATCTGGAAAACAAATGGAGGAAAGAATTATTGGAGTATTTGAAAACCATGATCAAAAAAAAATCCTAGACATCATCTTTCAAGAAATTGTCAAGGAAAACTGCCCTAGTATTCTAGAACCAGAAGCTAAAATAGAAATTGAAAGAATATACTGATCACCTCCCAAAATGGATTCCAAAATGGAAACTCCCAAGAATATTATAGCCAAATTTAAGAACTCCCAGGTCAAGTAGAAAATATTTCAAGCAGCCAGGAAAAAAAATTCAAATATCATGGGGCCATAGTCAGGATAGCACAAGCTTTAGTAGCTTCTACATTAAAGCACTGGAGGGCTTGGAATATGATATTCTTGAAAGCAGAGGGGCTAGGATTACAACCAAGAATCACCTACCCAGAAAAACTGAGTGTAGTCCATCAGGGGAAATATGGATATTTAATGAAATAGAGGACTTTTAGGCATTCTTGATGAAAAGACCAAAACTGAACAGATAATTTGACTTTCAAATACAAGACTCAAGAGAAACTTAAAAAGGTAAACAGGAAAGAGAAATCATGAGGGATTCATTAAGGTTAACATGGGTAGATGATATTTGTAACTCCTACAAACTTTATCATTATTAGGGCAATTAGAAGGAGTCTACATAGTTGTGAGTTGTGAGTTCTCATAGGTGGGAATTGAATGAGGTGGGATGATATCTTTAAAAAAAATATTAAGGGATGAGAAAGAAGAATGAACTGGGAAAAGGGGGAAGGGAGAGATAGAATGGGGTAAATTAGCTCACCTCTGATTCTAGCCATGGGTGTGATTTTGGGCAAGTCACTTAATGTCTCTGGGCCTCAGTTTCTCACCTATAAAGTGAGAAGGTTGGACTGGAGGGCTTCTGAAGCACATTCTAGTTCTCAATCTATGATCCTACGAGCCCCATGAAAATTTAATTTGACAAATGTTTATTTATTAAACACCAACTATGTGAACTATGTTCAAGGTGAAGGAGATGGAAATGAAACCATTTTCATCCTCAAAGAGTTTATATTTTAGTGGGAAAATATGTCATATACATAGATAATTGTAGTACAAGAAAAATTGAGGAGACAGAGAAAGCATTAATAATTGGGGAGGGTTAGAGAAAGTGGTATCTGAGTTGAGTGAGCCTAGAAGGAAAATAAGGATTCTGAGAGGCAGAGATGAAGGAGTTTCAGGTGTGGAAGATTGCTTTTATGATTGCATGGAGGCAGGAGATAAAGTGTGGAGTTCTTCAAGGAGCTAATAGTTAAGTTTGACTAAAACACCAAATTTGTAAAGGGTTTGTAAAGGGGATTAATACTAGTAAGTACTCACAGAGGTTGCTCCTGCAGTTTGTTTTTCATTCTCAAATAGGACCATGGGCTAGAAAGGTAGAGGATATCTAGATTGTAGCTTCTTACATTGAAGTTTGTATCAATTAACTTTTCTGTGAAGAAAGTAAAACTGCAAAGAAACTTATGCTCCTCTCTCATGGAGTCCTTTCCCAGTTATCTGACAAACTTCTTTCCACTTAGCATTCTTGATCTTTAGGATGGCTAAGGTTGGAAAAGTCCCATGCTAATGACCATAGAAAGGATTAAGCAAAAGGATGTATGTGTGTATGAGACTCTCCCAGGGCACAAGGACTATAAACATGTAGAATCAGGGGAAATACAGAAGGGGAAACAGATTTTTCTGCATCCCTTAATTTTCCAATCCACTAGAATTTACAATAGCATACAGATTAATGATCCCAGGACCTTTTCTCCTCCTTTCATTTTTTAATTTCTGCTGTAGGACCTTAGCTCTTCCTCCTTCAGCACTGATGACAAGCAGATAGAATCTCAAGTCTTAGCGACTAAGGTCTCAATTCTAATAAGGAGTACTCCCCATTCCCATATGCCTGGTTGGGAAACACTCCTGAGGGCAAAAATGAAATGCAAGAAAGGGCCAGACAGGCTTGTATTCAAATCTCACTGCCTTTCCCCCATCCTCTGAAGTGACTTAATCCCTGTTTCAAGTAAGGAGTAGTTTGGAGGTTACTCCAGCTTCTGATGCTTTCTTGGTGATAGGGGGTTCGGGAGTAGAGAAGCATGGCAACTGTCAATAATGTAATGGTTATTTCTCTGTTCTCCAAATAGTCATTACCCAAAGGCAAGTAATAATTTGGGGGGAGAGAGATGATAAGAAGATATCCATTACAATGCGATTAGTGTTGAGGTGAAAATTTTTGGACTGGTTTCATAGATTTAGCACTCTTTTACAAAGAGAAGGTATTTGAACTCATAAGAGTAGATGAGGTCACCAAGAGAGTAATTTCAGAGAGAATGGAAGAGAGTCAAGAACAGAGCCCTGGGAGATACAGGATCAAAAGGAAAGGAGATCATCCAGCAAAGGACATTAGGAGGAGCAGTCATAAAGATAGGAGAACCAGGGGAGAGCAAGGGTTGAAAAAGTGTCCAAGCGAGAGCAAAAAGGAGACAGCGGCATTAAAAACTCCAGAAGGGTTGAAGAGAATGAAGAATATGAAAAGATCTTTGATTTAACAATTTTCCCAGAAAAATTGGCAAAGATGAGAAAAGATGGAAACATACAATATTGGGCAGGCTACATAAAGATTGACATTCTAATGTGCTGTTGGTGGAGCTATAAATTGGTTCAATCATTCTGGAAAGAAATTTGAAATTATGCTAGAAAAAGGACTAAAATGTCCATACTCTTTGACCCAAAGATTCCACTACTGGCCATATATCTCAAGGAGATCAATGACAGGAAGAAAAATTCCATGTACACCAAAAAATTCATAGAAACACTTTTTGTGATCACAAAGAACAGGTAACAGAGTAGATGTTCTCCAGTTGGGGAATGGTGAAATAGATTGTGTTGCATCAAAGTTGTGCACTATTACTATGATTTAAGAAATGATGAATATGATGAATTTTGAGAAGCATATATAAACCAATGCAAAATAAAGTAAGCAAAATCAGGATAATAATATTTAACATGGGTACAACAATATAAATGGAAAAAACAAAAAAAATTCAATGCTGTATTATTTTGATGTTCAAGAAGGTTGGCCCTGGAGAAGAGTTGAGAATACACATCTCCTTAGGCAATACTGGTGATCTTGCAGATAGCAGTTTCATTTGAGTAAACCAAGTTACCAAGGACAGTGAGTGGGTTGTTGGGAAGTGGAGGTGGTAAGTAGAGTCAATTGTCAGCTGGTATAGTGAGATAGGCATACCACATTCAACATGTAAAATAAAACACCAAATCTTGTTGATTCTGCCTCATTAGCATCTGTTCCCTTTTCTCTGCAACAACCACCTTAATTCAGACCCCTATAACCTCTCACTTGTAAGACTGCAATAACCTTCTAATTGATCTCTCTTTATTGTTATTTTCTCTCCAATCCCTCTTCCACAGAGCAGTCAAATTGGTAATCTTTTTTTATGTCTTATCTATTATTTTATTTTTTCCAATTACACGTAAAAACAATTTTAACATTCTTTTTTTTTCAAATTTTCAGTTCCAAAGTCTCTCCCTCTTTCCCCTGCTCCACCCACCTCATTGAGAAGGCAAGCAATTTGACACAGGTTATACATATGTAGTCATGCAAAACACATTTCCATGTAAGTCATTCTCTGAAAGAAAACATATACAAAAAAAAACTCAAGAAAAACTAAGTAAAGAAAAAGTATCTTTGATCTGCATTCAAGCTCTACCAGTTCTCTGGAGATGGACAGCACCTTTCATCATACATTCTATAGAACTGTCTTGGATCATTGTATTGCTGAGAATAGCTAAGTTATCCATAGTAGATCAACATGCAATATTGCTAGTACTGTGTACAAAGTTCTCCTGGTTCTGCTAATTTCACTTTGCATCAGTTCATGTAAGTGTTTCCCTGTTTATTCTGAGAGCATCCTGCTCATCATTTCTTAAAGCACAATAGTATTCCATCACAGTCATGTACAACTTTTTCAGCCATTTTCCATTTGATGAAAATCCCTTCAAATTCCAACTCTTTGCCACCACTAAAAGAGCTACTATAAATATTTTTGTACACATAAATCCTTTTCCTTTTTTTTTAATCTCTTTGGGATACATACCTAGCAGTGGTATTGCTTGGTCAAAGGGTGTACATGGTTTTATAGTCCTCTGGGCAGGGTTCCAAACTGCTTTCCAGAATAGTTGAATCAGTGTACAACTTCACCAACAGTACATTAGTGTTTTAATTTTCTCAGGTCCCCTCCAACATTTATCATTTCCATTTCTGTCATATTAGCCAATCTGACAGATGTGAAGTAGTATCTCAGGGTTATCATAATTTACATTTCTCTCATCCATAGTGATTTAGAGCATTTCCAAATTGGTATTCTTAAAACAAAGGTCTTTCTATGTCATTCAATTCCCTCAAGAAGCTTCAGGGGCTCCCCAATCTTTTTAGGATAAAATCCAAAACTCCTCTTTGGTTGTATGTTTTGATCTTCTTTGTCACCAAAGTAAGATAATATAGACTGACTCTTTTTGCACTGCTTGCTCATGATCCCAACCAATTACTTGAGTTTTAAACTCTTTGTTAAGGTTAGAGTCTGTTTCCAATGCGGAGAATGTACTGTCCCAAGCTCTGGGGGTTTGTACAGCTGTTTTCAGAGATACTTCTAGGGACCTGTAAATTTTCAGTTCTTCCAAGGTGGTATGATAAGGGGTGAGGTGTTTCCTCTCTACCGCCACAACAAGCTCCACCATACCAGCACTCCTCTTTGCCCCAGGACCGCCCCTTAGGACTGTGACCCAGATCCAAGCGTGGGCAAAGCAAGAGATTCCTGCCTCAGCACTGGCGAAGAGATCCCTGCAATCCCCCTCTGATCAGTCACTTGATTCCCTCTCAGTCTGTGGGCCAGAAGCTCAGGAAAAAGCCCCGGCCTCGGGCCACACTCGAGACTTGCGGCTGAGACCTAGCTCCTCTCTCACCGCAGACACAGACTTTTCCCATTGACCTTCTAAGTTGCCTTTGGCATTCAGGGGTTGAGAAGTCTGGAAACCGCCACAGCTGCCTGCGAGGCCTGCTCCAGGGTCGCGGCCTGCATGCCCAAGCCGAACTGTGCTCCTCTCCCTGCCCAGCACTACCTTTCTCAACCATCCAGGCTGTCTTTGGCTGGAAATTTGTTTCACTCCATCTTTTTGTGCGTTCTGCTGCTTTAGAATTTGTTCAGAGCCATTTTTTTAGGTATTTGGAGGGCTTTGGGAGAGAGCTGAAGACAGTCATTGCTTTCCCTCCACCATCTTGGCTCCACCCCTCCTGGGCCATTCTTAATAACGCACCATGCTACCTTTATCACATTTGCCTAAGAATTAAAGCGACTTTTAAGTACACAAAATATTTGAAAAATCAAAGATAAACCAGGAGGAAGGAGATAGATCTAGGAGTACATAACCAATTTTTTCAGAAGACAGAGAGAAGGAAGTAAGGGAACAAGCATTTATTAAGCATCTACTAATGTCCCAGCCTCTGTGCTAAGTGCTTTGCAAATATTATCTCATTTAATCCTCACCTGTGAGATAGGTGCTATTTTGTGTTGTGTGTATACATATATACATACATATATGTACGTATGAGAGAGAGAGAGAAAGAGAGAGAGAGAGATCTATCTCCTGATTATATAGTTGAGGTAGCTGAGACAGATGGAGGTTAAAGGATTTGTCCAAGGTCATACAGCTACTAAATATCTGAGGTCAAATTCGAACTCAGGTCTCCTTGACTCCAAGCCCAGAGCTCTATGTATCCACTGTGCCCTTCAGCTGCCTCAAAGAGAAAAAAAGGAAATGACAAATCAGCTTGGTCTGCAGTCCAAATAGGTTTCAGCAATGTAGCATTGTCCCACCACCATTCATGTAGGGTTTCCCCACACCACATTGCAGTCAGACTCCCTGGCTCTGCTGCTCCTGACTGTTATACTTCTATTTATTTCCTCCTCTTCCTCCTAAGTCTTCTCCTTAGAGGTCATTCTTAGAGCACCTTCAGGGGCTGGAAAAATAAACAGACAAAATGATTTCTTATTCAACTCTTGTCTCTTGTCTCAAGTCTTTTAAGAGGATTGATTTATTAGCCTGCCAAAATACAGGCAGTGAGGATAATGAAATTAGGTGTTTAAGATCTTCCCTTGTATTACAACATTCAACTGAAGGTAGACCTGAGTTCATATCTATCTATCTATCTATCTATCTATCTATCTATCTATCTATCTATCTATCTATCTATCTATCTAT